>NC_141025.1:52504318-52822500 GCF_052040795.2 Danio rerio | reverse complement strand
GATAGATAAATAGATAGATAGATACATAGATAAAAGCAGTTTGAAAAAGGATAGATAGATAGATAGATAGTTTTGAGGTCACAAAGTTAGATCTATTGTTAAGTCAATGACAGTCTATTGCAGTAAAAGTCTATGGGACAGTTGTTGCTAGGGTGCAGTATCTGGTAGTTAGGGTGTGGCTAGAAAGTTAAAAGCTCATCAGTTATTGGCAGTTTGGTAGTCTGAGTTACATGAGCTCAGCCATTAGTCTGTATGACAGTGTGATGCAAAGTTATGAGCTCACAAAGTTTGATCCCATGTTAAGTCAATGAGAGTCTTTTGAATGGAAGTCTATGGGACAGTTTCTAGGGTCCAAAAGTGGTTGCTAGGGCGTGGCCAGAAAGTTAAAAGCTCATCAGTTATTGGCAGTTACGTAGTCTGAGTTAAATGAGCCCAGTTAGAAGTCTGTGTGACAGTCTGATGCAGAGTTATGAGCTCACAAAGTTTAGTCCAATGTTAAGTCTATGGGATTTTTCCGACGGTCCCGGGACGTTTTTCGGAAAATCGAAAGTCGGATCAGTCGGAAAAGATATGGCATACCGAGTCAGAATAGTTTGGAGGTCTGGTGTGAGTTTGGTGGTCATAGCTCGAAAGCTCTAGGAGGAGATAGATTTTGAATTTTAGTCTCAGAAGAAGAAGAATAATATATAAAAAAAATAATAAGTTTAAATAGGATTTCAGTAGTCTGGCTTGTTTCTCAAGCCAGCCTAATAAGTTTAATAGGATAACAGTAGTCTGGCTTGCTACACAAGCCAGCCTAATTACAGGCAGGTGTGTTTGATATGGGTAGCAACAGAAATCTGCAGGAAGGTAGATATCCAGGAACAGGATTGAGCACTCCTGCTATATACCATGGGGGTCAAACTCCAAGTTCCTGGAGAACTGCAGCGCAGCAGAGTTTAGTACCCACCCTGCTTCAACATTACCTGTAGATTTCTAACAAGCCTTAATTAGTTTGATCAGGTGTGTTTAATTAGAGTTACAGCTTAAAGTCCCGGTCACACTGCTTTTTACTCCCTATAGACTTCCATTCATACACATGTGAGTACTGCAGACCTGGAATGATAGCTCATGTGACAAATTTCATAATTCGCAGCATTGGAAAGATCAAGCTTGGAGAACGCTGACATGCGAAATCACATCATGTGATTGCTTGAGACCAATCACAGATCAAAACATGACCTCTCTGGCTTGCTTTTTCAATCCCTAATTATTTTGTTTAATTCCACTACTCGCTTTGTTTAATTCCACTTCGCAGTGCAGTATGACAGAATTTTGCAAGCTCAAACGTTAATGTGACCGCAGCTTACTGTGCAGACCTCTGCTGATTTCTTAATTTTGTTATACTTTTTCTGTTATTTATTTGTTTGGTGCCAAAACAATAAAATAAATTTGTCTAAAAATATGCCTTCTATTTTTTAATAACAGCTAAGAATACTGATTATTTTTAGTAACACTTAAATAATTATATATGACATACTATTAATGTGTATGCAGTATAATGCTGTGATTTGTAAAACTACAATACAGTAATTAACTGTACAGTTTCCAGTTAGTTACCACTGCTGCTCTATTACAGTTATTAACTGGCAACACTGTTGCCAGCCACTCACTGTAATGGTTCAGTTACAGTAATTAACTGGCAACACCGTTGCCAGTTACTTACTGTAACCGAACTTTTACAGTGAGTGGCTGGCAACAGTGTTGCCAGTGTTCTACTGTAAAAAAACCTGGTAAGGTCTAACAGTGCACTTTCTCCAACCCTATCCAAAACAGAACCCTTAAAGCCCCTAAACCAAACCCTCAGGGTAAACTAGTGGCAAATTTTGAATGTCAAAAGACCCTATTAAGAAAGTTTTGTGTTACTACAGACATGTTAATACACAGCTGTCAATCAATTTGTTGGGTGGGGAAATCGCACTGCTATGTCATGTTGCAGTGGGCCTCAAAATGAGAGGGATTTGGATCCTATTTTAATGTCCGAAAATTTGAAAAAAATGTATCACTGTAATATGACCATGGACAATCTATACCTGCACACAGTTTTGTCCAAACAGCTTATAAAAAATAATTTTCATCATACACTGTTAGACCTTACCGGGCGTTTTTACAGTAGAATACTGGCAACACTGTTGCCAGTTACTCACCGTAAAAGTTTGGTTACAGTAAGTAACTGGCAACAGTGTTGCCATTTAATTACTGTAACTGAACCATTACAGTGAGTGGCTGGCAACAGTGTTGCCAGTTATTTACTGTAGCTGAACCAATACAGTGAGTAGCTGGCAACAGTGTTGCCAGTTATTTACTGTAACCGAACCATTACAGGGAGTAGCTGGCAACAGTGTTGCCAGTTAATTACTGCAATAGAGCAGTAGTGGTAACAAACTGGAAACTGCGTACAGTTAATTACTGTACTGTAGGGTTACAACTCACAGCATTATACTGCATACACATTAATAGTATGTTATAGCCTTACTAAAATTAATTAGTATTCTTACCTGTTATTAAAAATAGAAGGCATACAAATTTAGACAAATGTATTTTATGGTTTTGGCAGCAAACAAATATACAACAGAAAATGTATAACAAAATTAAGAAATCAGCAGATATAAATATCATCTTACATATTACAGGTCTGCACAGTAAGGCTGCGGTCACACTAACAATTGAGCATGCAAAATTCTGTCATACGGCACTGCGAAAAGTAGTGGGATTAAACAAAATAATTAGAGATTGAAAAAGCAAGCGACTGGTCCATAGTTTAAATTTTTGTTCAGACAGGTCATAATTTGATCTTTGATTGGTCTCAAGCAATCACATGATGTGATTTTGCAAGTCAGAGAACTCCAAGCTTGAACTTTCCAAAGCTGCGAACAGTGAAATTTTTCGCATGAGCTAGCATTCCAGGTCTGCAGCATTCACATGCGTATGAATGGAAGTCTAAAGGGAGAAAAGTGCAGTGTGACTGGGACTTTAAGCTGTAACTCTAATTAAACACACCTGATCAAACTAATTAAGGCTTGTTAGAAATCTACAGGTAATGTTGAAGCAGGGTGTGAACTAAACTCTGCTGCGCTGCAGTCCTCCAGGAACTTGGAGTTTGACCCCCATGGTATATAGCATATTTTTAAAGCAATTGGCAACATTTATCACAAATACATATCAAATAAAAAAAATGCACGCATGCGCACACACACACACACAGAAAGTGCTGCAGTAAAATGTGTTTCTCTCTCCTCAATGCTGACCATGCAAAAAAAAAAAAAAAAAAACTAAACAGCAAAAAACACAAAATATTTATTTTATTTTTTAAAGTTTCGAATAATTAAAAAATAAGCATATGAAAACACACACATACTATCAAATCCAAAGGATCCAATCTTTTATTGTTATAATTATTATCTACTTTAAAATCTCATGACCACAAACTTTTCTATTGTTTCTAATATAAATCCATAGGTGGAAACACAGCTCTGAAAAATACTTAGCAACAAACTCACAACCTGGGACCTGACAGTGGAGCTTTTGTGTGTGGATAGTTATTTGTATCATATTTTTTGTGATTCCCTGTGATGATTTCTGTGCACATGTTACCTTACTGAGGTGATGGAATTTATTGGTTTTTATGTGCATAAACTTTTAGCATCTGTACATTATTGCAATATGCAATATCCAATAAATAAATATACTTAAAGCGAGGAGAGGCTAACTAGCTAACAATGTAGCTATCAAGTACACAGTTCAAGATAACAACAATATAACTTAAAACACAGCCTTATTTTAGAAACCCTCAAAAACATTAACACATTTTACTTACTCATTGTAGATTTTTATTTAAAGCCTAAAACATCAGACTCTACATCTGAATTGATAGACAGAGAATAGAGCACACTCAGCAGTAAACAAATCAAACACCTGGCTCCCTTAAAGAGCCAGCATTTTCTGAAAACTTTTTCTAATACCTTTGTGTTTAGAATAAGACAGTCTGTGGGAGTGTGGTGAGGCCTAAATCATTGTCTTCTGCCTTTAAAATGCACGTCTCTATAAACAGCAACATAAAGCTTCAGACTAAATGGGACAGTAATGGTTGAACAGTAATTTGCCATTTATTGTCACAGTACATAAAGTAAATTAGTGTAATTTATCCTTTGCATTACACAATTCTATACAAACTCTGCTCCTTTTACAGTAAAACACTGTTTCCTTTCATTACAGCAAAACACTGACTATTTTGCAGTTATTTACTGCATAATCTACAGGGTAAGCGTGCAGTTAAGCTTTAACCCTAATTAAGCACACCTGATCAAACTAAATCTAAAGGTAGTGTGTTGAAGCAGGGCTGGAACTAAATTCTGCTGGGCTGCGACCCTCTAGTAGTTTGACACCCCTAGAGCATAGCATATTTTCAAAGCAACTGCCTACATTTATCACAATTATGCACATATTGTTTAATAAAAACAATTAAAATATGCAAACTTCATCCATAGGAAAAAAAAATTATAATAAATAATCTGATCCTCATGTCGTTCCAAATCTGTAGTAATAATAAAAAAACACAAAAATGACATGATTAATACACTTTTTTAGGAAAGCCTTTTTACTATACTGTTAATGCCACTTTTACTTACTTTAATTGAAGTTTTCTAAACAAATTCATTGAGTCTCTGCAAACATGTATGTATGTGCTGTTTAAGATATATATTTTTTAAATAACACATTTCTACTAGTCATTTATGTAGCAAAATACTAATATTCAGTTGAAATTGCAAATTAAAAGCTGAACTATAGGTTAAATTAGGCAAATTAGACTAATTATAGAAACGTAAACAAAGTTATTATTATGACAATTTCTTTGCTCTGTGTGAATATTTTTGCCTTTAAATGCATTTCATCCATATCTTATGCTTAGCTTTTAATGATCTCTGTGGCATTGGTTGACTCCTGATACTCAATGTTAAAACATAAAAGAAACCAAAGAAAACACATGACTGCAGTGAAATTCAGCTTATCATCAGTGCAATGTCCCACTCTCCCCTCAATACTGACCATTCACATATCAAAACTGAACAGTAAAAACATATAAATATATAGAATTATATAATAAAAATAAATAGCAACATAAAGCATCAGAGTAGATGGGGCAGTAATGGTTGATCAGTAATTTACCATTTATTATGACAGTAAATATCTGTAATGGGTACATAGAGTAAATTACTGTGATTTATTCTTTGCACTACAGAATTTCATACAAATCCTGCTTCTTTTACAGTAAAATACTGTTTCCTTTCATTACAGCTAAACACTGGCTATTTTACAGTTATTTACTGCATAATCTACAGTAAGGGTTAACAGTGTAGGTGCTCTTTGAAGGGATTGAAAAGAGCATATTCTTTTCCATGAGTGAAATTACTGAATCTAAACACAAGAACCTGAGAAAAATATCAATTTTAGAAAATTCAAATGACACTTAGGCAATTTTGCATCTGAACTTCTCATATGCAAAACCTGACTTTAGGACAAAAAGATGGAAATTACATAATTTTTTCATATATCTTACTTTGATTATAGCTACTCAGCTAACATAAAAACGACTGTCATAAATCCTAGTATCTCCAAAAGCCCACCTTTAAGAGGCTCTGATTGGTTAGCTAACATAATGTGTTGTAATTCGTGGATCAGCTGCTAGTCAGAGTAGCTGTTAGCCATATTAGTTTATATACACATTAAGCCAAGGACCTCTTTAAGCAAGAATTATTTTGTTTTTGATTTTATACGCATCAAAGAGGTTTGGCTTCCCTGCCGGTTCAGAAACAAGCTATTCACTTGTAAGCATGTGCTATGTGTTCTCTACACCAAGTCTGTGATGTTGTCCACTTCACTCAAGTTTTTTATTAGCTTGCTCTCCGAACGCCCTCAGGCAAGCCACATCCAAGAGCTCCTTTATAAGAGACCATAACAATGACAGAAAAAAAACTAGATTGACTCAGAAGCCTCTAGGCCTGCTTCATTTTTGAGATCCAAGCACTGGCCTATTCAGTCAGGCATGAGAAAAGATAAATAAACAAACAAGCTGACTGAAAGCTACTTTCAGGGCCCAGAAAGCAAAGCGCATTGGTCTTATTAGCCCTTGACAAATCAGTTCATTAGTCACACAAGAGAAGCATCAGATTCCATTGAAATATGCACATCTTGGTAGAGGCATTCAAGCTTTATTTGCAGAGTGAGCAGTGAAGATGTGATGCTGTGTACAGGGCACATAAACCTTTTTAAATAGTGCTGTGGATATTTAAAAACAAATGATTATATTATATTATATTATATTATATTATATTATATTATATTATATTATATTATATTATAATATTATTGAAATTCTTTATTAATAAATTTAACCGTTAAATTATGAGGACACACACACACACACACACACACACGCACACACACACACACGCACACACACACACACGCACACACACACACACACACACACACACACACACACACACACACACACACACACACACACACACACAGTATAATCTATCCCCTTTTTCCAACCCTATTCAAAACAGAACCCTTAAAAGATTTTTTTTTTACATTAATACAAACACATTCACAATATGAATTATAATTTGTTAGTCATTCACGTAATGCAATTTATACTTTAAAACAAATGCCCTGCCCCTACACCAAACCCTCAGAGTAAACTAGTGGCAAATTTTAAATGTCGAAAGACCCTATTGAGAATTTTTTTTGTTACAGCGTACATGTTAATACGCAGTTTACATTTACATTTACATTTAGTCATTTAGCAGACGCTTTTATTCAAAGCGACTTACAAATGAGGACAAGGAAGTAACTTACATAACTATAAGAGCAACAATGAATAAGTGCTATAGGCAAGTTTCAGGTCAGTAAAGTCTAAGAAGGAAAGTATTAGTACTTTTTTTTCTTTTTCTTTTTTTTCGGGTACAGTTAGTGTGATATCCAGAGAGGCAATTGCAGATTAGGAAGTGAAATGGAGACTAAATAGTTGAGTTTTTAGTCGTTTCTTGAAAATAGCGAGTGACTCTGCTGTTCTGATGCAGTTAGGGAGTTCATTCCACCAACTAGGCAGATTAAATGTGAGCATTCGCGAAAGTGATTTCTTCCCTCTTTGGGATGAAACCACGAGGCGACATTCATTCACAGAACGCAAGTTTCTGGAGGGCACATGGATCTGCAGAAGTGAGAGCAGATAAGAAGGAGCAAGGCCAGAAGTCACTTTGTAGGCAAACATCAGAGCTTTGAATTTGATGCGAGCAGCAACTGGCAGCCAGTGCAAACAGACTAGCAGCGGAGTGACATGTGCTCGTTTAGGTTCATTGAAGACCACTCGTGCTGCTGCATTCTGAAGCAGCTGAAGAGGCTTGATAGAGTTAGCTGGAAGCCCAGCTAGTAGAGAGTTGCAGTAATCCAGTTTGGAGAGAACAAGAGCTTGAACAAGGAGTTGAGCTGCATGTTCAGATAAGAAGGGTCGGATCTTTCTGATGTTATAGAGTGCGAATCTGCACGATCGAGCACTTCTAGAAATGTGGTCAGAGAAGTTTAGTTGGTCATCAATCGTTACTCCAAGGTTTTTCACTATTTTGGATGCAGTAATGGTTGCCCCATCCATCTGGATTGAAAAGTTATGGTGTAGAGTCGGGTTGGCAGAAACTACAAGCATTTCCGTTTTTGCGAGGCTCGCTGAAGATGATGATCTTTCATCCAGTGTGAAATGTCTAACAGGCAGGCTGAGATGCAAGCTGGAACCGAGGGATCATCAGGATGAAAAGAAAGATATAGCTGGGTATCATCAGCATAGCAGTGGTAGGAGAATCCATGTCTCTGGATGACTGGTCCTAGAGATGACGTGTAGATGGAGAATAGAAGTGGCCCAAGAACAGAGCCTTGAGGTACCCCAGTGTTTAGATGCTGTAGGTTAAACACCTCTCCCCTCCAAGACACCCTGAATGACTTGATTGACTTGATTGAACACTACTTTCTCCAGAATCTTGGTCATGAATGGAAGCAGGGATACTGGTCTGTAGTTTTCAAGTAGTGTATGGTCCAGGTTGGGTTTCTTTAGCAGTGGGGTTACCCTAGCCTGCTTAAATGAAGTGGGGAATAAACCAGAGTCAAGAGATGTGTTAATTATCTGAGTCAGTGTTGGTATGACTGCAGGAGAGATGGCTTGCAAGAGATGAGAGGGAATGGGATTGTGTGGACAGGTGGTTGCATGGCTAGATAGCACGAGTTTGGACACCTCAGACTCAGAGAGCTGAGTAGGCGAGGCGAGGATTAGTGGCATTGTTGATTTTCTGACGGAAATATGTCTGCTTTGCAGAAGTAACTTCAGCCGAGAAAGAAGACAGAAGAGCTTGGTATGTTAAGAGCTGTGCAGGATTTTTAGTTTTCTGCCAAATTCTCATTGCAGCCCGAAGTTTTGAGCAATGCTCACAGAGAGCATCCGAGAGCCAGGGTGCAGGAGAACTGGCACGGGCTGGCCTGGATGCAAGAGGACATAATCGGTCTAGACATGATGCTAGTGTGGAGCAGAGTGTATCAGTGGCACTGTTCGTATCAAGTGCAGAGTTTGCAAGATGGAGGAAGAGAGTCTGAAACAATGGTGGATAGTCTATTGGGTGAGAGAGAGCGTAGGTTTCTGCGAAAGGTAACCAGTGTTGGAGTGTGTGGCGGCTCAGGAGTAATGTGGATGTTGAGGGACAGAAGAAAATGATCGGATAATTGTAGTGGAGTTACTATTGTTTGATCAGCGAAGCAGTGTCGTGTGTAAATAAGGTCTAGCTGATTACCTGATTTGTGGGTAGCAGAAGTAGGTGCTCTTTTTAGGTCAAAAGAGGCAAGCAGAGTCTGAAAGTCAGCAGCTTGCGGTTTCTCAATGTAAATGTTAAAGTCACCTAGCACCAACAAGGGAGTGTCATAATTAGAAAAAGATGAGAAAAGAACATCCAGTTCATCTAAGAAGTGATCTAATTTACCCGGTCGCCGGTAGATGACAACCACATTTATGTAGAAGGGGTGGATAATGGTGACTGCATGGAATTCAAAGGAGCTGATTGTTGACAGGTACGGTAAGTTCTCCCCTCTCCCTGTCTGACGAGGAGTGTGGGAAAAAGAGAAATTACCAGAAAGAGTAGCATGTGTAGCAGTGTCCTCCAGCCTCAACCAGGTCTCAGTTAGAGCCATGAGATTATAGTCAGAATATGTAGCTATGGAGGTAATAAAATCTGCCTTGTTAACAGCTGATTGACAATTCCAGAGGCCCACGGAGAGAGAGAGTTGTGAAATAGCAGATACATGTATTGAACGAAGGTTGTGAGGATTACGCCTACAGCGTCCCTCCCGTGTTTTGCGAGTGTTAGTAACAACAGGAATCACATAATAAAAACATAATAGAAAACACATAATAGAAAACACATAATAAAAGTGCAATGACAACAAAAAAAATAAGTGTAAAGATAAAGTAAAACAAGAAAGTACTCAAGTGCTTTGTCGTTGTCTTTGCTCGGTGGAGTCGCGCTTCACACGAGGCGGTCTTCACACGAGGCTGCTGCGACCGCTGCCGCGGTATAAATAGTTGCTTATATACACCTCAAAGCACTAGCGCTGCTGTCAAATATTATATTATATTATATTATATTATATTATATTATATTATATTATATTATATTATATTATATTATATTATATTATTCATTCATTTTCTTTTTGGTTTAGTCTCTTTATTAATCACCACAGCAACATGACCCGCCAACTTATCCAGCATATATTTTATGCAGGGGATGCTCTTCCAGCCATAACACAACACTGGGAAACACCTACACAGGGAGAACAGGCAAACTCCACACAGACATGCCAACTGACCCAGCCAAGGCTTGAACCACCGTCTGTCTTGCTGTGAGGCGATTTTACCCAATGTGCCACTGTGCAGCCCATATTATATTATATTATATTATATTATATTATATTATATTATATTATATTATATTATATTATTTTATTTTATATTTAAAAAAAAAAAAAAAAAAATATATATATATATATATATATATATATATATATATATATATATATATATATATATATATATATATTTTATTATTATTTTTTTTATAAAGTTAATTAACAAATTATCAGAAAATAGTTTGATTTTAGAAGTGAGAGTTTAAAAAAACGCCAATAACTTGATTTTCATTTTACTGGTCAATTTTAAAATTTTCCATATATTTTTGGGGCTTTTACATGCCCAACTTTGAAACCTTGCATGTACGATATCGTGGCCTTCAACCCCAAATTTAAAGCATTGTTGGCATTTGAATTTTAAAATTGAGAGTAATAACAAAAAAAGACAGCTAATGTTTACATTTTTAGGATTCTACATTTTCTTTTTCCCGTGAATCTTTTTGTTATTTTATTTCCATGACTTTTTTTCAGGTGGGGTTCAAGTGGTTTGAAAGACCCCTCTCACTGACCAAATCCAGAATTTAACCCCTATATGAGCTCATTTATTTTATTTTTGACAGTATGCCACTATCAATTGTGAAAATAATAGATAGAAGAAGGCTTTAAGACAAATTAATTTTTTAATTATTTAAGTGGCCAAATTCTGACTGAGAAAGTTGAATGAGTTTCTATTTGCCCATAGGCTACAGTTTTTATTTTAAAACAAATTTTACCAGATTACTATTTTTTTAAAGATTGATAATAATGATTACAGTTAAAATCCAAATTTGTATATATATATACTTCATTGTAAAATAGTATGCTAAGCACTAAGAAATATTTTTGATGCATCAAAAAGTGTGGTAATGATAACCATCTGACAAGCTGATCCAGCAAAGATTAGTTCTTAAAAAGTGACTAAAATGCATAATTAACTGCAAAAAATGACCACTTTTTCAGAAAAAAAGAACCACCCCTTTCTGGCGGCAGGCCTGATTATCAGGGGTGGATTTAATGAATAAGCCAGGCAAGAGGTCGGTTAGGGCCCCAGGAGGTCAAGGGCCCCTAAAAAATATCTAGAAGTATAAATTATGCCTATAAACCATAAATAACATTGTTTTCTATCATATTTTGTATAGTGAGAGTTACACAATTTTATCAAAATTTTAATGTAATTAAATATTATATGCGGTGGCGCAGTAGGTATGCTGTTGCCTCACAGCAGAAAGGTCGCTGGTTAAAGTCTCGGCTGGGTGAGTTGGCATTTCTGTGAAGAGTTTGCATGTTCACCCTGCGTTCGCTTGGGTTTCCTCCGGGTGCTCCGGTTTCCCTGGATAATTTTGATCTTTTGTCAGCTAATTTCAGCTTCCGGGTGTAAAATTATTTTTGGGGCTGGATCAAAATCGGCGACGTAGCGCAGTACTGCAAGTGCAATGATGATGCGTCGGTTTCTCATTATTATTAATAGCGGAGTTTTCTTATCCTATGAGAAGAGCCGGTTGCTTAATTATTCATGACTGCGCGTGCTTTCCGAAGGCAAGACAGACCTGCCAGTTTCAAGCAAGCTGTGAGACAGGGAGTCACGGACCCACGGCACGCAGTAGCCGTTCATGAAGGCTCGTATGTGTTTGTTTCCATGATCCACGGGGTTTGTTGCATGTTTTTTCCCCGCTATCTTGTAAATGCCGATCATACAGCAAAGCTGTGTGTGTGCTGCAAGAATTTTTGTCGGGAGAGCAGTACGAGAATTGAAGAATGGCGGACGTTGACTTTTATCAGGAGTTCGTTCACATTCAGACACATGGCCGTGCTGCTGTGTTTGCCTTAATCCTCCAGATTACCAGCAGGGCTAATAGTTAAAATAGGCAGGTCAGGAGACCTGCTGCACTGAGTCTGCATTTAGATCTATAATAGACCCTGGGGTTGTGGGAGAATCCTCATTTATAGTGTTTACATGAACACACTTATCTTTATAATGATATAAATTATGGTTATGTGTATATGAAATTACGAATAACAAATGTAGCATGGCATTAAATTACTGTTTATTTTTTTGCATTTTAACTTTGTGAACTATAAACTCATGTGTTTCATTTTGTACAACAGTTGGCTCACTGAAGTAGACTTTAACCGAAAGTGGGGGGTGTCATGACCCTTTAATTACATTTCCATACATTCTTTCGCGCACACACCCGGTCTGTCATCTACACTGATTTACAACCACAGCTGTCTCCGTTCTCCGTTCTCCGTTGATTACCTGGACTATATATTCAGTCATTTATCCTCTGTCAGTTGGTCGTTGTTGTCTTATTGGTATGTGTTCCTGATTCTTGTTCTTGTATCTTGTTATAGTCTAGTTCGAGTTTAATCTGTCTTAGTTTCTTGTTTTGTTTGTTTGTTTGCTATTTGGTTACTTTGTACCTTGGAGATTTTTTTATTTTTGTCACTTTCACTGCACTATACATCAAATAAACTGCACTTGGATTCTACACCTGTTTTTGTTCCTGTTTTGATCACGCTAACATGACAAGATATGTTTCTGCACAAATAATAGCCTAACATACATACATACTGATTCACATACACGTACAGCCAACTTGGTTTATTTAATTGACCTATAGCTCATGTCTTTGTACTATGGGTGAAACGTGAACATGGGGAGAACATGCAAACTCCACACAGAAATGCCAACTGGCCCTGTTGGGACTCAAACCAACGACATTCTTACTGTGAAGCAACAGTGCCACTGAGCCACCGTGTTGTCGTTTTATCACTAATGTTATGTTACTAAGTATAATCTAAGAAACAACACTTTTGACAAACAAAAGTGAGATTGATAAGTTATTGACGACACAACTAGAACAGGAAACCTGGGAAGACATAGAAGTCTTGTAAGTCATTGTGGCCAAGTGCTAAGGCTTTTCTTTTAGTAATACAGTTGTCAATGGCAGATGAAGAGTTCAAATAATCTGAAAATATGACTACCGCATGCCAGCCGCTTTCAGGGTGTCTGGCTCCACCAGGCTTGCAGTCTGAGCTCCTGACTGCCCCCTTGACCCACACATCCAGGGTCTCTGACACCAGCGGGCTGCCTCTCTATCTGGGCTTGCAGTCTAGGCTTCTTAGGGGTTCTTTGCCCTCCACCTCCAGGTTCTCTGACCCCAAAGAGCTCTCCCGGGGGCCAGACACTCTCCCTAGGTTTGCAGTCTGGGCTCTTGAGGGCCTCTTTGCCCTCCACCTCCTGGGTTTCTGGCCCCTGCGAGCTGTCCCTGGGGCCAACCACTCTCCCTGAGCTTGCAGACTGAGCCCAGAGGACAGCTTGTTGGACAGAAAAGCCTTGAGATGGAGGGGAAGGGGCCCTCTTGTGCCTAGAATGCACTTGTATGGAGAGTGTCTGGTCCCAGGAACAGTTTGCTGTGGTCAGAGGCCCTGTAAGTAAAAGGCAAGGTGCCAGGGTGTCTGAACCCAGCTAGATGTCTCTGGGGACAGCCACTCTCCCTAGGCTTGCAGTCTGGACAACTGAGTACCCCTTGCTCTCCACCCACAAGGCGCTGACCCCAGCAAGCTCTTCTGGGGGCCAGCCAATCTCCCTGGGCTCACTTTCTGGGCTCCTGAGTGCCCTTTTCCCTCCGTCTATAAGGCCCTATAAGGGGATGGCAAGGGTCCTCAGCAGCCCAATCTTCAAGCCCAGGTAGAGTGGCTGTCCCCAGGGACAGCTCGCTGGGCCAGAGAGCATTGAGTTGGAGGGCAAGGGGCCCTCTTGAGCCTTGACTACAAGCCCAGAAAGAATGTCTGGCCCCCGGGAAAGCTTGCTGGGGTGAGTGGACCTGTAGGTGGAGGACAAGAGCCCTCAGGAGCCCAGACTGCAAGCCCAGGGAGATAACTGGCCCCCGGGAAAGCTTGCTGTGGTAAGAGGATCAGAAGGTGGAAAGCAAGGGGCCCTCATGAGCCTAGACTTCAAGCCAAGGGAGAGTGGCTGGCCCCAAGAACAGCTCACTGGGGTCAGAGGCCCTATAGTTGAAAGGCAAGGGGCCCTCAGAAGCCCAGACTGCAAGCCAGAAGAGAGTGGCTGGCCCTAAGGACAGCTCGCTGGGCCAGAGAGCCTTAAGGAGCCCTCAAGAGTCCAAACTACTAGCCCAGGGTGAGTGGCAGGCCCCTGGGGCAACTCACTGGGGTCAGAAACCCTGGAGCTGGAGGACAAGGGGCCCTCAAAAGCCAAAACTGCATGCCCAGGGAGAGTAGCTGGCCCATGGGGCAGCTTGCTGGGCAAGAGAGCCTTCAGGTTGAGGGCAAGGGGCACTCAAGAGCCCAGACTGCAAGCCTAGAGAGACTGGCTGGCCCCAGGGACAGCTTGCTGGGGTCAGAGCCCCTGTAAAACAGCTCATGCTAGGATCAGAGACCCCAAGATGGAGGGCAAGGGTGCCCTCTGGGGCCCAGACTGCCACACCAGGAAAATCGGTGGATTCCTGGGTAGCTTGCTGGAGTCAGTGACCTCTAGTTAGAGGGCAAGGGGTCCCTCTGGGGCCCAGACTGCAAGTCCAGGGAGAGGTGGACCCTTGGGTAGCTTGCTGGGGTCAAAGACCGCTTGGTTGAGAGCAAAGGGCCCCTTTGGGGCACAGACTGCAAGTCCAGGGTGAATGGTGGGCCCCAGGGTAGCTTGCTTTAGTCAGAGACCCCTTAGGTGGAGGGCAAAGGGGCCCTCTGGGGCCCTTACTGCAAATTGAGGTAGATATGTTGGCCCCTGGGAAGCTTGCTGGGGTCAGGGATACCTTAGGTGGAGGGCAGGGGGGCCCTGTGGGGCCAACGCTGCAAGTCCAGGGATAGAGGTGGGCCCCAGGATAGCTTTTTGGGGTCAGAGAGTCCTAGGTAGAGGGCAGGGGGCCCCTTTGGGGCACAGACTGCAAATCCAGGGAGAATGGTGGTCCCCTGGGTAGCTTTGTTGGGTCAGGGACCCCTAGGTGGAGGGTAAGGGGGCCCTCTGGGGCCCACACAACAAGTCCAGGGAGAGAGGTGGACCCCCGGGTAGCTTGCTTGGATCAGAGACCCCTAGGTGGAGGGCAAGGGGGCCCTCTGGGGCCCAGACAACAAGTCCGGGGAAAGAGGTGGAACCCTGGGTAGCTTGCTAGGGTCAGAGACACCTAGGTGGAGGTCAAGGGGGGCCTCTGGGTCCCAAACTGCATGTCCAGGGAGAGTGGTGGGCCCATAGGTAGCTTGCTCGGCTCAAAGACCCTGGGACCCCTCTGGGGCCCAGACTACAAGTACAGAGAAGGAGGTGGGCCCCTGGGTAGCTTGCTGGGGTCAAAAATCCCTAGGTGGAGGGCAAGGGGCCCCTTTGGGGCTCAGACTGCAAGTCCAGCGAGATTAGTGGGCCCCTGGGTAGCTTGCTTGGGTCAGGGACCCCTAGGTGGAGGGCAGGGAGGCCCTCTGGGTCCCAGACTGCAAGTCCAGGAAGAGTGGTGGGCCCCTAAGTAACTTGCTGAGTCAGAGACCCCTAGGTGGAGGGCAAGGGAGCCATCTGGGTCCCAGACAACAAATCCAGGGAGAGAGGTGGACCTCTTGGTAGCTTGCAAGGGTCAGAGACCCCTAAGTGGAGGGCAAAGGAGGCCTCTGGGTCCCAAACTGCAAGTCCGGGGAGAGTGGTGGGCCCCTAGGTAGCTTGCTGGGGTCAGAGACCCCTAGGTGGAGGGAAAAGAGGGTCTCTGGGGCCCATACTGCAAGTACAGAGAAGGAGGTGGGCCCCTGGGTAGCTTACTTGGTCAAAGACCCCTAGGTGGAGAGAAAGGGGCCCTCTGGGGCCCAGACTGCAAGTCCAGGGAGAAAGGTGGGCCCCTGGGTAGCTTGCTGGGGTCAGAGACCCCTAGTTGGAGGGCAAGGGGGCCCTCTTGGGTTTAAACTGCAAATCCAGGGAGAGTGATGGGCCCCTGTGTAGCTTGCTGGGGTCAAAGACCCCTAGGTGGAGGGCAAGGGGGCCCTCTGGGGCCCAGACTGCAAGTCCAGGGAGAAAGGTGGGCCCCTGGATAGGTTGCTGGGGTCAGAGACCCCGAGGTGTAGGGCAAGGGGCCCCTCTGGGGCTCAGACTGCAAGTCCAGCGAGATTAGTGGGCCCCTGGGTAGCTTGCTTGGGTCAGGGACCCCTAGGTAGAGGGCAAGGGGGCCCTCTGGGGCACAGACTGCAAGTCCAGGGATAAAGGTGGGACCCTGGGTAGCTTGCTGGGGTCAGAGACACTTAGTAAAGGGCAAGGGGGCCCTTTGGGGGCCAAATTGCAAGTCCAGGGAGAAAGGTGGGACTCTGGGTAGCTTGCTGGGGTCAGAGACCCCTAGGTGGAAGGCAAGTGGGCCCTCTGGGTCCCAGACTGCAAGTCCAGTGATAGAAATGGGAACCTAAGTAGCTTGCTGGGGTCAGAGACCCCTAGTAAAGGGCAAGCGGGCCCTCTGGGGCCCTTACTGCTAGTCCAGGGAGAGGAGTGTGCCCCTGGGTAGCTTAATGGGGTCAGAGACACCAAGATGGAGGGCAAGGGGGCCCTCTGGGGCCCAGACTGCAAGTCCAGGGAGAGAGGTGGACCCCTGGGTAGCTTGCTGAGATCAGAGACCACTAAGTGGAGGACAAGGGGGCCCTCTGGGGCTCAGACTGCAAGTCCATGGAGAGTGGTGGACCCCTGGGTAGCTTGCTGGGGTCATGGACCCCAAGGTGGAGGGCAAGTGGGCCCTCTGGCTCCCAGACTGCAAGTCCAGGAAAAAAAGGTGGGCCCCTAGGTAGCTTCCTTGGGACAGGGACCCCTAGGTGGAGGGCAAGGGGCCCTCTGGGGCCCAGAGTGCAAGTCCGGTGAGAAAGGTGGGCCCCTGGGTAGCTTGTTAGGGTCAAAGACCCCTAGGTGGAGGGCAAGGGGGCCCTCTGGGTCACAGACTGCAAGTCCAGGGATAGTGGTGGGCACCTAGGTAGCTTGCTGGGATCAGAGACCCCAAAACGGAGGGCAAGGAGGCCCTTTGGGGCCCAGACTGCCAGTCCAGGGGGATTGGTGGATTCCTGGGTAGCTTGCTGGGGTCAGTGACCCCTAGACAGAGGGCAACTGTGCCCTCTGGGGTCCAGACTGCAAGTCCAGGGAGAGAAGGGCCCCTGGGTAGCTAGCTGGGGTCAGAGACCCCTTAGGTGGAGGGCAAGGAGGCCCTCTGGGGCCCTAACTGCAAGTTCAGGTAGATAGGTTGGCCCCTGGGAAGTTTGCATGGGTCAGGGACACCCTAGACGGAGGGGGCCCTGTGGGGCCAAGGCTGTAAATACAGAGAAGGAGGTGAGATCCTGGGTAGCTTACTGGGGTCAAAGACCGCTTGGTTAAGAGCAAGGGGCCCCTATGGGGCACAGACTGCAAGTCCAGGGTGAATGGTGGGCCCCTGGGTAGCTTCTTTTGGTCAGAAGGCCCTAGGTGGATGGCAAGGGGGCTTCCTGGGGCCTCTACTGCAAGTCCAGGGAGAGAGTTTGACCGCTGGGTAGCTTACTGGGGTCAGAGGCCCCTAGGTGAAGGGCAAGGGGGCACCCTGGTGCCTATACTGCAAGTCCCGGGAGAGAGGTGGACCCCTGGGTAGCTTGCTGGGGTCAGAGGCCACTAGGTGGAGGGCAAGAGGGCACCCTGGGGCCTCTACTGCATGTTCAGGGAGAGAGGTGGACCCCAGGATAGCATGCTGGGGTCAGAGGCCCCTAGGTGGAGGGCCAGGGGGCTTCTTGGGGCCTCTACTGCAAGTCCAGGGAGAGAGGTGGACCCCTGGGTAGCTTGCTGGGGTTGTAGGCCCCCAGGTGGAGGGCCAGGGGGCTTCTTGGGGCCTTTACTGCAAGTCCAGGGAGAGAGGTGGACCCCTGGGTAGCTTGCTGGGGTCGTAGGCCCCCAGGTGGAGGGCCAGGGGTTCTTCCTGGGGCTTCTACTGCAAGTTTAGGGAGAGAGGTGGAACCCTGGGTAGCTTGCTGGGGTCAGAGGCCCCTAGGTAGAGGGCCAGGGGGCACTCTAAGGCCTCTGATGCAAGACCAGGGAGAGAGGTGGACCCCTGGGTAGCTTGTTGGGGTCAGAGGCCCCTAGGTGGATGGCCAGGGGGCTTCGTGGGGCCTCTACTGCAAGTCCAGGGAGAGAGGTGGACCCCTGGGTAGCTTGCTGGGGTCAGAGGCCCCTTGGTGGAGGGCCAGGTGGCACCCTGGGGCCTATACTGCAAGTCCAGGGAGAGAGACGGACCCCTGGGTAGCTTGTTGGGGTCAGAGGCCCCTTGGTGGAGGGCCAGGGGGCGTCCTGGGGCCTCTAATGCAAGTCCAGGGAGAGAAGTGGACCCGTGGGTAGCTTGCTGGGGTCAGAGGCAACTAGGTGGAGGGCCAGGGGGAACCTTAGGGTCTATACTGCAAGTCCAGGGAGAGAGGTGGACCCCTGGGTAGCTTCCTAAAGTCAGAGGCCCCTAGCTGGAGGGCCAGGGGGCACCCTAGGTCCTATCTTGCAAGTCCAGGGAGAGAGGTGGACCCCTGGGTAGCTTGCTGGGGTAGATGCCCCTAGGTGGAGGGCCAGGGGGCACCCTGGGGCCTCTACTGCAAGTCCAGGGAAAGAGGTGGACCCTGGGTAGCTTGCTGGTGTAAGAGGCCCCTAGGTGGAGGGCCAGGGGGCTTCCTGGGAAATCTACTGCAAGTCTAGGGAGAGAGGTGGACCCCTGGGTAGCTTGCTGGGGTCAGAGGCCCCTAGATGGAGGGCCAGGGGGCACCCTGGGGCCTCTACTGCAATTCAAGGAAGAGAGGTGGACCCCTGGGTAGCTTGCTGGGATCGAAGGCAGCTAGGTGGAGGGCCAGGGGGCTCCGTGGGGCCTCTACTGCAAATCCAGGGAGAGAGGTGGACCCCTGGGTAGCTCGCTGGGGTCAGAGGCCCCTAGGTGGAGGGTCAGGAGGTACCCTAGGGCCTCTACTGCAAGTCCAGTGAGTGAGGTGGACCCCTAGTGAGTTTGCTTGGCAGAGAGGCCCCTAGTTGGAGGGCCAAGGGGCACCCTGGGGCCTCTACTGCAAGTCCAGGGAGAGAGGTGGACACCGGGGTAGCTTGCTGGGGTCATAGGCCCCTAGGTGGAGGGCCAGAGGGTACCCTACGTCCTCTACTGCAAGTCCAGGGAGAGAGGTGGACCCCTGGGTAGCTTGCTGAGGTCAAAGGCCCCTATGTGGAGGGTCAGGGGGCTTCCTGGGGCTTCTACTGGAAGTCTAGGGAGAGAGGTGGAACCCTAAGTAGCTTGCTGGGGTCAGAGGCCCCTAGGTGGAGGGCCAGGGGGCACCCTGGGGCCTCTACTGCAAGACCAGGGAGAGAGGTGGATCCCTTAGTAGCTTGTTGGGGTCAGAGGCCCCTAGGTGGACGGCCAGGGGGTTTCGTGGGGCCTCTACTGCAAGTCCAGGGAGAGAGGTGGACCCCTGGGTAGCTTGCTGGGGACAGAAGCCCCTTGGTGGAGGGCCAGGGGGCACCCTGGGGCCTATACTGCAAGTCAAGGGAGAGACGTGGACCCTTGGGTAGCTTGTTGGGGTCAGAGGCCCCTTGGTGGAATGCCAGGGGGCGTCCTGGGGCCTCTAATGCAAGTCCAGGGAGAGAAGTGGACCCCTGGGTAGCTTGCTGGGGTCAGAGGCAACTAGGTGGAGGGCCTGGGGGCACCCTAGGGCCTATCCTGTGAGTCCAGGGAGAGAGGTGGACCCCTGGGTAGCTTGCTGGGGTACGAGGCCCCTAGGTGGATGGGCAGGGGGCACCCTGGGGCCTATACTGCAAGTCCAGGGTGAGAGGTGGACCCCTGGGTACCTTCCTGGGGTCAGAGTTCCCTAAGTGGAGGGCCAAGAGGTACCCTAGGGCCTCTACTGCAAGTCCAGGGAGATGGGTGGACCCCTGGGTAGCTTGATGGGGTCAGAGGCAACTAGGTGGAGGGCCAGGGGGCACCCTGGGGCCTCTACTGCAAGTCCAGGGAGAGAGGTGGACCCCTGGGCAGCTTCCTGGGGTAAGAGGCCCCTAGGTGGAGGGCCAGGGGGCTCCGTGGGGCCTCTACTGCAAATCCAGGGAGAGAGGTGGACCCCTGGGTAGCTCGCTGGGGTCAGAGGCCCCTAGATGGAGGGCCAGGGGGCACCCTGGGGCCTCTACTGCAATTCCAGGGAGAGAGGTGGACCCCTGGGTAGCTTGCTGGGATCAAAGGCCCCTAGGTGGAGGGCCAGGGGGCTCCGTGGGGCCTCTACTGCAAATCCAGGGAGAGAGGTGGACCCCTGGGTAGCTCGCTGGGGTCAGAGGCCCCTTTGTGGAAGGCTAGGGGGCACCCTGGGGCCTATACTGCAAGTCCAAGGAGAGAGGTGGACCCTTGGATAGCTTTCTGGGGTCAGACGCAACTAGTTGGAGGCCCAGGGGGCACCCTGGGGCCTATACTGCAAGTCCAGGGAGAGAGGTGGACCCCTGGGTAGCTTACTGTTGTCAGAAGCTCCTAGGTGGAGGGCAAGGGGGCACCGTGGGGCCTCTAGTGCAAGTCCAGGGAGAGTTGTGGACCACTGTGTAGCTTGCTGGGGTCAGAGGCCCCTTTGTGGAAGGCAAGGGGGCACCCTGGGGCCTATACTGCAAGTCCAGGGAGAGAGGTGGACCCTTGGATAGCTTTCTGGGGTCAGACGCAACTAGTTGGAGGGCCAGGGGGCACCCTGGGGCCTCTACTGCAAGTCCAGGGAGAGAGGTGGACCCATGGGTAGCTTGCTGGGGTCAGAAGGCCCTAAGTGGAGGGCCAGGGGGCAACCTGGGGCCTATCCTGCGAGACCAGGGAGAGAGGTGGACCCCAGGATAGCTTGCTGGGGTCAGAGGCCCCTAGGTGGAGGGCCAGGGGGCTTCTTGGGGCCTCTACTGCAAGTCCAGGGAGAAAGGTGGACCCCTGAGTAGCTTGCTGGGGTCGTAGGCCCAGAGGTGGAGGGCCAGGGGGCTTCCTGGTGCTTCTACTGGAAGTCTAGGGAGAGAGGTGGAACCCTGGGTAGCTTGCTGGGGTCAGAGGCCCCTAGGTGGAGGGCCAGGGGGCACCCTGGGGCCTATACTGCAAGTCCAGGGAGAGAGGGGGACCCTTGGGTAGCTTGTTGGGGTCAGAGGCCCCTTGGTGGAGGGCCAGGGGGCGTCCTGGGGCCTCTAATGCAAGTCCAGGGAGAGAAGTGGACCCCTGGGTAGCTTGCTGGGGTCAGAGGCAACTAGGTAGAGGGCCAGGGGGAACCCTAGGGTCTATACTGCAAGTCCAGGGAGTGAGGTGGACCCCTGGGTAGCTTCTTAAAGTCAGAGGCCCCTAGTTAGAGGGCCAGGGGGCACCCTAGGGCCTATCCTGCGAGTCCAGGGAGAGAGGTGGACCCATGGGTAGCTAGCTGGGGTAAGAGGCCCCTAAGTGGAGGGCCAGGGGGCACCCTGGGGCCTCTACTGCAAGTCCAGGGAGAGAGGTGGACCCCTGGGCAGCTTCCTGGGGTAAGAGGCCCCTAGGTGGAGGGCAAGGAGAAACCCTGGGGCCTCTAGTGCTCGTTCAGGGAGAGAGGTGGACCCCTGGGTAGCTTCTTGGGGTAAGAGGCCCCTAGGTGGAGGGCCAGGGGGCTTCCTGGGGCCTCTACTGCAAGTCTAGGGGGAGAGGTGGACCCCTGGGTAGCTTACTGGGGTCAGAGGCCCCTAGATGGAGGGCCAGGGGGCACCCTAGGGCCTCTACTGCAATTCCAGGGAATGAGGTGGACCCCTGGGTAGCTTGCTGGGATCAAAGGCCCCTAGGTGGAGGGCCAGGGGGCTCCGTGGGGCCTCTACTGCAAATCCAAGGAGAGAGGTGGACCCCAGGGTAGCTCGCTGGGGTCAGAGGCCCCTAGGTGGAGGGTCAGGAGGTACCATAGGGCCTCTACTGCAAGTCCAGGGAGTGAGGTGGACCCCTAAGTAGTTTGCCTGGCAGAGAGGCCCCTAGGTGGAGGGCCAAGGGGCAGCCTGGGGCCTCTACTGCAAGTCCAGGGAGAGAGGTGGACCCCTGGGTAGCTTGCTGGGGTCGTAGGCCCCCAGGTGGAGGGCCAGGGGGCTTCCTGGGGCTTCTACTGCAAGTCTAGGGAGAGAGGTGGAACCCTGGGTAGCTTGCTGGGGTTAGAGGCCCCTAGGTGGAGGGCCAGGGGGCTTCTTGGGGCCTCTACTGCAAGTCCAGGGAGAGAGGTGGACCCCTGGGTAGCTTGCTGGGGTCAGAGGCCCCTTGGTGGAGGGCCAGGGGGCACCCTGGGGCCTATACTGCAAGTCCAGGGAGAGAGACGGACCCCTGGGTAGCTTGTTGGGGTCAGAGGCCCCTTGGTGGAGGGCCAGGGGGCGTCCTGGGGCCTCTAATGCAAGTCCAGGGAGAGAAGTGGACCCGTGGGTAGCTTGCTGGGGTCAGAGGCAACTAGGTGGAGGGCCAGGGGGAACCTTAGGGTCTATACTGCAAGTCCAGGGAGAGAGGTGGACCCCTGGGTAGCTTGCTGGGGTAGATGCCCCTAGGTGGAGGTTCAGGGGGCACCCTGGGGCCTCTACTGCAAGTCCAGGGAAAGAGGTGGACCCTGGGTAGCTTGCTGGTGTAAGAGGCCCCTAGGTGGAGGGCCAGGGGGCTTCCTGGGAAATCTACTGCAAGTCTAGGGAGAGAGGTGGACCCCTGGGTAGCTTGCTGGGGTCAGAGGCCCCTAGATGGAGGGCCAGGGGGCACCCTGGGGCCTCTACTGCAATTCAAGGAAGAGAGGTGGACCCCTGGGTAGCTTGCTGGGATCGAAGGCAGCTAGGTGGAGGGCCAGGGGGCTCCCTGGGGCCTCTACTGCAAATCCAGGGAGAGAGGTGGACCCCTGGGTAGCTCGCTGGGGTCAGAGGCCCCTAGGTGGAGGGTCAGGAGGTACCCTAGGGCCTCTACTGCAAGTCCAGTGAGTGAGGTGGACCCCTAGTGAGTTTGCTTGGCAGAGAGGCCCCTAGTTGGAGGGCCAAGGGGCACCCTGGGGCCTCTACTGCAAGTCCAGGGAGAGAGGTGGACACCGGGGTAGCTTCTGGGGTCATAGGCCCCTAGGTGGAGGGCCAGAGGGTACCCTACGGCCTCTACTGCAAGTCAAGGGAGAGAGGTGGACCCCTGGGTAGCTTGCTGAGGTCAAAGGCCCCTATGTGGAGGGTCAGGGGGCTTCCTGGGGCTTCTACTGGAAGTCTAGGGAGAGAGGTGGAACCCTAAGTAGCTTGCTGGGGTCAGAGGCCCCTAGGTGGAGGGCCAGGGGGCACCCTGGGGCCTATACTGCAAGTCAAGGGAGAGAGGTGGACCCTTGGGTAGCTTGTTGGGGTCAGAGGCCCCTTGGTGGAGGGCAAGGGGGCGTCCTGGGGCCTCTAATGCAAGTCCAGGGAGAGAAGTGGACCCCTGGGTAGCTTGCTGGGGTCAGAGGCAACTAGGTGGAGGGCCAGGGGGCACCCTGGGGCCTCTACTGCAAGTCCAGGGAGAGAGGTGGACCCCTGGGCAGCTTCCTGGGGTAAGAGGCCCCTAGGTGGAGGGCCAGGGGGCTTCCTGGGGCCTCTACTGCAAGTCTAGGGGGAGAGGTGGACCCCTGGGTAGCTTGCTGGGGTCAGAGGCCCCTAGATGGAGGGCCAGGGGGCACCCTGGGGCCTCTACTGCAATTCCAGGGAGAGAGGTGGACCCCTGGGTAGCTTGCTGGGATCAAAGGCCCCTAGGTGGAGGGCCAGGGGGCTCCGTGGGGCCTCTACTGCAAATCCAGGGAGAGAGGTGGACCCCTGGGTAGCTCGCTGGGGTCAGAGGCCCCTTTGTGGAAGGCAAGGGGGCGCCCTGGGGCCTATACTGCAAGTCCAGGGAGAGAGGTGGACCCCTGGGTAGCTTGCTGGGGTCAGAAGCTCCTAGGTGGAGGGCAAGGGGGCACCGTGGGGCCTCTAGTGCAAGTCCAGGGAGAGTTGTGGACCCCTGTGTAGCTTGCTGGGGTCAGAGGCCCCTTTGTGGAAGGCAAGGGGGCACCCTGGGGCTTATACTGCAAGTCCAGGGAGAGAGGTGGACCCTTGGATAGCTTTCTGGGGTCAGACGCAACTAGTTGGAGGGCCAGGGGGCACCCTGGGGCCTCTACTGCAAGTCCAGGGAGAGAGGTGGACCCATGGGTAGCTTGCTGGGGTCAGAAGGCCCTAAGTGGAGGGCCAGGGGGCAACCTGGGGCCTATCCTGCGAGACCAGGGAGAGAGGTGGACCCCAGGATAGCTTGCTGGGGTCAGAGGTCCCTAGGTGGAGGGCCAGGGGGCACCCTAGGGCCTATCCTGCGAGTCCAGGGAGAGAGGTGGACCCCTGGGTAGCTTGCTGGGGTACGAGGCCCCTAGGTGGATGGGCAGGGGGCACCCTGGGGCCTCTACTGCAAGTCCAGGGTGAGAGGTGGACCCCTGGGTAGCTTGCTGGGGTCGTAGGCCCAGAGGTGGAGGGCCAGGGGGCTTCCTGGTGCTTCTACTGGAAGTCCAGGGAGAGAGGTGGAACCCTGGGTAGCTTGCTGGGGTCAGAGGCCCCTAGGTGGAGGGCCAGGGGGCACCCTAGGGCCTCTACTGCAAGACCAGGGAGAGAGGTGGACCCCTGGGTTGCTTGTTGGGGTCAGAGGCCCCTAGGTGGACGGCCAGGGGGCTTCGTGGGGCCTCTACTGCAAGTCCAGGGAGAGAGGTGGACCCCTGGGTAGCTTGCTGGGGTCAGAAGCCCCTTAGTGGAGGGCAAGGGGGCACCCTGGGGCCTATACTGCAAGTCCAGGGAGAGAGGTGGACCCTTGGGTAGCTTGTTGGGGTCAGAGGCCCCTTGGTGGAGGGCCAGGGGGCGTCCTGGGGCCTCTAATGCAGGTCCAGGGAGAGAAGTGGACCCCTGGGTAGCTTGCTGGGGTCAGAGGCAACTAGGTAGAGGGCCAGGGGGAACCCTAGGGTCTATACTGTAAGTCCAGGGAGTGAGGTGGACCCCTGGGTAGCTTCTTAAAGTCAGAGGCCCCTAGGTGGAGGGCCAGGGGGCACCCTAGGGCCTATCCTGCGAGTCCAGGGAGAGAGGTGGACCCCTGGGTAGCTTGCTGGGGTACGAGGCCCCTAGGTGGATGGGCAGGGGGCACCCTGGGGCCTCTACTGCAAGTCCAGGGTGAGAGGTGGACCCCTGGGTAGCTTGCTGGGGTCAGAGTCCCCTAGGTGGAGGGCCAAGAGGTACCCTAGGGCCTCTACTGCAAGTCCAGGGACATGGGTGGACCCCTGGGTAGCTTGATGGGGTCAGAGGAAACTAGGTTGAGGGCCAGGGGGCACCCTGGGGCCTCTACTGCAAGTCCAGGGAGAGAGGTGGACCCCTGGGCAGCTTCCTAGGGTAAGAGGCCCCTAGGTGGAGGGCAAGGAGGCACCCTGGGGCCTCTAGTGCTCGTTCAGGGAGAGAGGTGGACCCCTGGGTAGCTTCCTGGGGTAAGAGGCCCCTAGGTGGAGGGCCAGGGGGCTTCCTGGGGCCTCTACTGCAAGTCTAGGGGGAGAGGTGGACCCCTGGGTAGCTTGCTGGGGTAAGAGGCCCCTAGATGGAGGGCCAGGGGGCACCCTAGGGCCTCTACTGCAATTCCAGGGAATGAGGTGGACCCCTGGGTAGCTTGCTGGGATCAAAGGCCCCTAGGTGGAGGGCCAGGGGGCTCCGTGGGGCCTCTACTGCAAATCCAAGGAGAGAGGTGGACCCCAGGGTAACTCGCTGGGGTCAGAGGCCCCTAGGTGGAGGGTCAGGAGGTACCCTAGGGCCTCTACTGCAAGTCCAGGGAGTGAGGTGGACCCCTAAGTAGTTTGCCTGGCAGAGAGGCCCCTAGGTGGAGGGCCAAGGGGCAGCCTGGGGCGTCTACTGCAAGTCCAGGGAGAGAGGTGGACCCCTGGGTAGCTTCCTGGGGTCAGAGGCCGCTAGGTGGAAGGCCAGGAGGTACCCTGGGGCCTCTACTGCAAGTCCAGGGAGAGAGGTGGACCCCTGGGTAGCTTGCTGGGGTCAGAGGCAACTAGGTGGAGGGCCAGTGGGCACTCTAGGGCCTCTACTGCAAGTTCAGGGAGAAAGGTTGACCCCTGGGTGGCTTGCTTGGATAGGATGCCCCTAGGTGGAGGGCCAGGGGGCACCCTTGGGCCTCTACTGCAAGTCTAGTGAGAAAGGTGGACCCCTGGGTAGCTCGCTGGGGTCAGAGGCCCCTTTGTGGAAGGCAAGGGGGCACCCTGGGGCCTATACTGCAAGTCCAGGGAGAGAGGTGGACCCTTGGATAGCTTTCTGGGGTCAGACGCAACTAGTTGGAGGGCCAGGGGGCACCCTTGGGCCTCTACTGCAAGTCCAGGGAGAGCGGTGGACCCCTGGGTAGCTTGCTGGGGTCAGATGCTCCTAGGTGGAGGGCAAGGGGGCACCGTGGGGCCTCTAGTGCAAGTCCAGGGAGAGTTGTGGACCCCTGTGTAGCTTGCTGGGGTCAGAGGCCCCTTTGTGGAAGGCAAGGGGGCACCCTGGGGCCTATACTGCAAGTCCAGGGAGAGAGGTGGACCCTTGGATAGCTTTCTGGGGTCAGACGCAACTAGTTGGAGGGCCAGGGGGCACCCTGGGGCCTCTACTGCAAGTCCAGGGAGAGAGGTGGACCCATGGGTAGCTTGCTGGGGTCAGAAGGCCCTAGGTGGAGGGCCAGGGGGCACCCTGGGGCCTATCCTGCGAGTCCAGGGAGAGAGGTGGACCCCAGGATAGCTTGCTGGGGTCAGAGGCCCCTAGGTGGAGGGCCAGGGGGCTTCTTGGGGCCTCTACTGCAAGTCCAGGGAGAGAGGTGGACCCCTGGGTAGCTTGCTGGGGTCGTAGGCCCAGAGGTGGAGGGCCAGGGGGCTTCCTGGTGCTTCTACTGGAAGTCTAGGGAGAGAGGTGGAACCCTGGGTAGCTTGCTGGGCTCAGAGGCCCCTAGGTGGATATCCAGGGGGCACCCTAGGGCCTCTACTGCAAGACCAGGGAGAGAGGTGGACCCCTGGGTAGCTTGTTGGGGTCAGAGGCCCCTAGGTGGACGGCCAGGGGGCGTCCTGGGGCCTCTAATGCAAGTCCAGGGAGAGAAGTAGACCCCTGGGTAGCTTGCTGGGGTTAGAGGCAACTAGGTAGAGGGCCAGGGGGAACCCTAGGGTCTATACTGCAAGTCCAGGGAGTGAGGTGGACCCCTGGGTAGCTTCTTAAAGTCAGAGGCCCCTAGGTGGAGGGCCAGGGGGCACCCTAGGGCCTATCCTGCGAGTCCAGGGAGAGAGGTGGACCCCTGGGTAGCTTGCTGGGGTACGAGGCCCCTAGGTGGATGGGCAGGGGGCACCCTGGGGCCTCTACTGCAAGTCCAGGGAGGGAGGTGGACCCCTGGGTAGCTTGCTGGGGTCAGAGTCCCCTAGGTGGATTGCAAGGAGGCACCCTGGGGCCTCTAGTGCAAGTTCAGGGAGAGAGGTGGACCCCTGGGTAGCTTGCTGGGATCAAAGGCCCCTTGGTGGAAGGCCAGGGGGCTCCGTTGGGCCTCTACTGCAAATCCAGGGACAGAGGTGGACCCCTGGGTAGGTCGCTGGGGTCAGAGGCCCCTAGGTGGAGGGTCAGGAGGTACCCTAGGGCCTCTACTGCAAGTCCAGGGAGTGAGGTGGACCCCTAAGTAGTTTGCCTGGCAGAGAGGCCCCTAGGTGGAGGGCCAAGGGGCAGCCTGGGGCCTCTACTGCAAGTCCAGGGAGAGAGGTGGACCCCTGGGTAGCTTCCTGGGGTCAGAGGCCACTAGGTGGAGGGCCTGGAGGTACCCTAGGGCCTCTACTGCAAGTCCAGGGAGAGAGGTGGACCCCTGGGTAGCTTGCTGGGGTCAGAGGCAACTAGGTGGAGGGCCAGTGGGCACCCTAGGGCCACTACTGCAAGCTCAGGGAGAGAGGTGGACCCTTGGGTGGCTTGCTGGGGTAGGATGCCCCTAGGTGGAGGGCCAGGGTGCACCCATGGGCCTCTACTGCAAGTTTAGTGAGAGAGGTGGACCCCTGGGTAGTTTGCTGGGGTCAGAGGCCTCTAGGTGGAGGGCCAGGGGGCACCCTAGGGCCTCTACTGCAAGTCCAGGGAGAGAGGTGGACCACTGGGTAGCTTGCTGGGGTCTGAAGCCCATAGGTGGAGGGCCAGGGGGTACCCTACGGCCTCTACTGCAATTCCAGGGAGAGAGGTAGACCCCACGGTAGCTTGCTGGGGTCAGAGGAACCTAGGTGGAGGGCCAGGGGGCTTCCTGGGGCCTCTACTGCAAGTCCAGGGAGAGAGGTGGACCCCTGGGTAGCTTGCTGGGGTCAGAGGCCCCTAGGTGAAAGGCCAAGGGGATCCTGGGGACTCTACTGCAAGTCCAGGGAGAGACGTAGACCCCTGGGTAGCTTGCTGGGGTGGTAGACCCCTAGGTGGAGGGCCAGGGGGCTTCCTGGAGCCTCTACTGCAAGTCTAGGGAGAGAGGTGGACCCCTGGGTAGCTTGCTGGGTTCAGAGGCCACAAGGTGGAGGGCCAGGGGGCAAAATGGGGCCTCTACTGCAAGTTCAGGGAGAGAGGTAGACCCCAGGATAGCTTGCTGGGGTCAGAGGCCCCTAGGTGGAGGGCCAGGGGGCTTCTTGGGGCCTCCACTGCAAGTCTAGGGAGAGAGGTGGACCCCTGGGTAGCTTGCTGGGGTCATAGGCCTCCAGGTGGAGGGCCAGATGGTACCCTGGGGCTTCTACTGCAAGTCTTGGGAGAGAGGTGGACCCCAGGGTAGCTTGCTGGGGTCAGAGCCAACTAGGTGGAGGGCCAGGGGGCACCCTGGGGCCTCTACTGCAAGCCCAGGGAGAGAGGTGGACCCCTGGGTAGCTTGCTCGGGTCAGAGGCCTCTAGGTGGAGGGCCAGGGGGCACCCTGGGGATTCTACTGCAAGTCTAGGGAGAGAGATGGACCCCTGGGTAGCTTTCTGGGGTCAGAGTCCCCTAGGTGGAGGGCCAGGAGGTACCCTGGGGCCTCTACTGCAAGTCCAGGGAGAGAGGTTATCCCCTTGGTAGCTTGCTGGGGTCAGAGACAACTAGGTGGAGGGCCAGGGGGCACCTTAGGGTCTATACTGCAAGTCCAGGGAGAAAGGTGGACCCCTGGGTAGCTTGCTGGGGTCAGAAACCCCTAGGATGAGGGCCAGGGGGCACCCTGGAGCCTCTACTGCAAGGCCAGGGAGAGAGGTCGACCCCTTGGTAGTTTGCTGGGGTCAGAGGCCCCGAGGTGGAGGGCCAGGGGGCTTCCTGCGGCCTCTAATGCAAGTCCAGGGAGAGAGGTAGACCCTTGAGTAGCTTGCTGGGGTCAGAGGCAACTCAGTTGAGGGCCAGGGCGCACCCTGTGGCCTATATTGCAAGTCCAGGGAGAGAGGTGGACCCCTGGGTAGCTTGCTGGGGTCTGAAGCCCAAAGGTGGAGGGACAGGGGGTACCCTACTGCCTTTACTGCAAGTACAGGGAGAGAGGTGGACCCCAGGGTAGCTTGCTGGGGTCTGAAGCCCATAGGTGGAGGGACAGGGGGTACCCTACTGCCTTTACTGCAAGTACAGGGAGAGAGGTGGACCCCAGGGTAGCTTGCTGGGGTCAGAGGCCCCTAGGTGGAGGGCCAGGGGGCACCCTAGGGCCTCTACTGCAAGTCCAGGGAAAGAGGTGGACGCCTGGGTAGTTTGCTGGGGTCAGAAGCAACTAGGTGGAGGGCCAGGGGGCACCCTAGGGTTTATACTGCAAGTTCAGGGAGAGAGGTGGACCCCTGGGTAGCTTCCGAAAGTCAGAGGCCCCTACTTGCACAGCCAGGGGGCACCCTGGGGCCTATCCTGCAAGTCCAGGGAGAGAGGTGGACCCCTGGGTAGCTTGCTGGGGTACGAGGCCCCTAGATGGGGGGCAAGGGGGCACCCTGGGGCCTCTACTGCAAGTCCAGGGAGAGAGGTGGACACCTGGGTAGCTTGTTGGGGTCAGAGGCCCCTAGGTTTAGTGCCAGGGGGCTTCCTGGGGCCTCTACTGCAAGTCCAGGGAGAAAGGTGGACCCCTGTGTAGCTTGCTGGGGTCAGAGGCCCCTAGGTGGAGGGTCAGGGGGCACCCTGGGGCCTATCCTGCAAGTCCAGGGAGAGAGGTGGACCCCTGGGTAGCTTGCTAAGGTTTGAGGCGCCTAGGTGGAGGGCCAGGGGGCACCCTGGGGACTATACTGCAAGTCCAGGGAGAGAGGTGGACCCTGGGTAGTTTGCTTGGCTGAGAGGCCCCTAGGTGGAGGGCCAAGGGGCACCCTGGGGCCTCTACCGCAAGTCCAGGGAGAGAGGTGGACCCCTGGGTAGCTTCCTGGGGTCAAAGGCCCCTAGGTGGAGGGCCTGGGGGCTCCCTGGGGCCTCTACTGCAAGTCCAGGGAGAGAGGTGGACCCCTGGGTAGCTTGCTGGGATCAGAGGCAACTAGGTGGAGGGCCAGGGGGCACCCTGGGGCCTCTACTGCAAGTTCAGGGAGAGAGGTGGACCCCTGGGTGGCTTGCTGGGGTAAGCTGCCACTAGGTGGAGGGCCAGGGGGCTTCCTGGGGCCTCTACTGCAAGTCCAGGGAGAGAGGTGGACCCCAGGTTAGCTTGCTGGGGTCAGAGGCCCCTAGGTGGAGGGCCAGGGGGCACCCTGGGGCCACTAATGCAAGTCCAGGGAGAGAGGTGGACGCCTGGGTAGCTTGCTGGGATCAAAGGCCCCTAGGTGCAGGGCCAGGGGGCTCCGTGGGGCCTCTACTGCAAATCCAGGGAGAGGGGTGGACCCCTGGGTAGCTTGCTGGGGTCAGAGGCCCCTAGGTGGCGGGCCAGGGGGCACCCTGGGGCCTATACAGCAAGTCCAGGGAGAGAGTTGTACCCCTGGGTTGCTTGCTGGGGTAGTAGGCCCCCAGGTGGAGGGCCAGGGGGCTTCCTGGGGCTTCAACTGCAAGTCTAGGGAGAGAGGTGGACCCCTGGATAGCTTCCTGAGGTCAGAGTCCCCTAAGTGGAGGGCCAGGAGGTACCCTAGGGCCTCTACTGCAAGTCCAGGGAGAGAGGTGGACCCCTGGGTAGTTTGCTGGGGTCAGAAGCAACTAGGTGGAGGGCCAGGGGGCACCCTAGGGTTTATACTGCAAGTTCAGGGAGAGAGGTGGACCCCTGGGTAGCTTCCTAAAGTCAGAGGCCCCTATTTGGACAGCCAGGGGGCACCCTGGGGCCTATCCTGCAAGTCCAGGGAGAGAGGATGACCCCTGGGTAGTTTGCTGGGGTACGAGGCCCCTAGGTGGAGGGCAAGGGGGCACCCTGGGGCCTCTACCGCAAGTCCAGGGAGAGAGGTGGACCCCTGGGTAGCTTCCTGGGGTCAAAGGCCCCTAGGTGGAGGGCCTGGGGGCTCCCTGGGGCCTCTACTGCAATTCCAGGGAGAGATGTGGACCCCTGGGTAGTTTGCTTCGCTGAGAGGCCCCTAGGTGGAGGGTCAAGGGGCACCCTGGGGCCTCTACCGCAAGTCCAGGGAGAGAGGTGGACCCCTGGGTAGCTTCCTGGGGTCAAAGGCCCATAGGTGGAGGGCCTGGGGGCTCCCTGGAGCCTCTACTGCAATTCCAGGGAGAGATGTGGACCCCTGGGTAGCTTGCTGGGGTCAGAGTTCCCTAGGTGGAGGGCCAGGGGGCTTCGTGGGGCCTCTACTGCAAGTCCAGGGAGAGAGGTGGACCCCTGGGTAGCTTGCTGGGGTCTTAGTTCCCTAGGTGGAGGGCCAGGGGGCACCCTGGGGCCTATACTGGAAGTCCAGGGAGAGAGGTGGACCCCTGGGTAGCTTGCTGGGGTCAGAAGCTCCTAGGTGGAGGGCAAGGGGGCACCCTGGGGCCTCTAGTGCAAGTCCAGGGAGAGATATGGACCCCTGTGTAGCTTGCTGGGGTCAGAGGCCCCTTTGTGGAAGGCAAAGGGGCACCCTGGGGCCTTTACTGCAAGTCCAGGGATAAAGGTGGACCCCTGAATAGCTTTCTGAGGTCAGACGCAACTAGATGGAGGGCCAGGGGGCACCCTGGGGCCTCTACTGCAAGTCCAGGGAGAGAGGTGGACCCCTGGGTAGCTTGTTGGGGTCAGAAGGCCCTAGGTGGAGGGCAAGGGGGCACCCTGGGGCCTATACTGCAAGTCCAGGGAGAGAGGTGGACCCCTGGGTAGCTTGCTGGGGTCAGAGGCCTCTAGCTGAAGGGCAAGGGGGCACCCTGGGGCCTATACTGCAAGTCCCGGGAGATAGGTGGACCCCTGGGTAGCTAGATGGGGTAAGAGGCCACTAGATGCAGGGCCAGGGGGCACCCTGGGGCCTCTACCGCAAGTTCAGTGAGAGAGGTGGACCCCAGGATAGCTTGCTGGGGTCAGAGGCCCCTAGGTGGAGGGCCAGGGGGCTTCTTGCGGCCTCTACTGCAAGTCCAGGGAGAGAGGTGGACCCCTGGGTAGCTTGCTGGGGTCGTAGGCTCCCAGGTGGAGGGCCAGGGGGCTTCCTGGGGCTTCTACTGCAAGTCTAGGGAGAGAGGTGGACCCCTTGGTAGATTGTTGGGGTCAGAGGCCTCTAGGTGGAGGGCCAGGGGGCGACCCTAGGGCCTCTACTGCAAGACCAGGGAGAGAGGTGGACCCCTGGGTAGCTTGCTGGGGTCAGGGCCCCCTATGTGGACGGCCAGGGGGCTTTGTGGGGCCTCTACTGCAAGTCCAGGAAGAGAGGTGGACCCCTGGGTAGCTTGCTGGGGTCTGTAGCCCATAAGTGGAGGGCCAGGGGGTTCCCTGGGTTCTATACTGCAAGTCCAGAAGAGAGGTGGACCCCTGGGTAGCTTCCTTAGGTCAGAGGCCCCTAGGTGGAGGGCAAGGGGGCACCCTGGGGGCTCTATTGCAAGTCCAGGGAGAGAGGTGGACGCCTGGGTAGCTTGCTGGGATCAAAGGCCCCCAGGTGGAGGGCCAGGGGGCTTCCTGGGGCTTCTACTGCAAGTCTAGGGAGAGAGGTGGACCCCTGGGTAGCTTCCTGGGGTCAAAGGCCCCTAGGTGGAGGGCCTGGGGGCTCCTGGGGCCTCTACTGCAAGTCCAGGGAAGAGGTGGACCCCTGGGTAGCTTGCTGGTGTTAGAGGCAACTAGGTGGAGGGACAGGGGGTACCCTGGGACCTATACTGCAAGTACAGGGAGAGAGGTGAACCCCTGGGTAGCTTCCTGAGGTCAGAGGCTCCTAGGTGGAGGGCCAGGGGGCACCCTGGGCCCTATCCTGCAAGTCCAGGGAGAGAGGTGGACCCCTGGGTAGCTTGCTGGGGTCAGAGGCCCCTTGGTGGAGGGCCAGGGGGCACCCTGGGGCCTATACTGCAAGTCCAGGGAGAGAGACGGACCCCTGGGTAGCTTGTTGGGGTCAGAGGCCCCTTGGTGGAGGGCCAGGGGGCGTCCTGGGGCCTCTAATGCAAGTCCAGGGAGAGAAGTGGACCCGTGGGTAGCTTGCTGGGGTCAGAGGCAACTAGGTGGAGGGCCAGGGGGAACCTTAGGGTCTATACTGCAAGTCCAGGGAGAGAGGTTGACCCCTGGGTAGCTTGCTGGGGTAGATGCCCCTAGGTGGAGGTTCAGGGGGCACCCTGGGGCCTCTACTGCAAGTCCAGGGAAAGAGGTGGACCCTGGGTAGCTTGCTGGTGTAAGAGGCCCCTAGGTGGAGGGCCAGGGGGCTTCCTGGGAAATCTACTGCAAGTCTAGGGAGAGAGGTGGACCCCTGGGTAGCTTGCTGGGGTCAGAGGCCCCTAGATGGAGGGCCAGGGGGCACCCTGGGGCCTCTACTGCAATTCAAGGAAGAGAGGTGGACCCCTGGGTAGCTTGCTGGGATCGAAGGCAGCTAGGTGGAGGGCCAGGGGGCTCCCTGGGGCCTCTACTGCAAATCCAGGGAGAGAGGTGGACCCCTGGGTAGCTCGCTGGGGTCAGAGGCCCCTAGGTGGAGGGTCAGGAGGTACCCTAGGGCCTCTACTGCAAGTCCAGTGAGTGAGGTGGACCCCTAGTGAGTTTGCTTGGCAGAGAGGCCCCTAGTTGGAGGGCCAAGGGGCACCCTGGGGCCTCTACTGCAAGTCCAGGGAGAGAGGTGGACACCGGGGTAGCTTCTGGGGTCATAGGCCCCTAGGTGGAGGGCCAGAGGGTACCCTACGGCCTCTACTGCAAGTCAAGGGAGAGAGGTGGACCCCTGGGTAGCTTGCTGAGGTCAAAGACCCCTATGTGGAGGGTCAGGGGGCTTCCTGGGGCTTCTACTGGAAGTCTAGGGAGAGAGGTGGAACCCTAAGTAGCTTGCTGGGGTCAGAGGCCCCTAGGTGGAGGGCCAGGGGGCACCCTGGGGCCTATACTGCAAGTCAAGGGAGAGAGGTGGACCCTTGGGTAGTTTGTTGGGGTCAGAGGCCCCTTGGTGGAGGGTAAGGGGGCGTCCTGGGGCCTCTAATGCAAGTCCAGGGAGAGAAGTGGACCCCTGGGTAGCTTGCTGGGGTCAGAGGCAACTAGGTGGAGGGCCAGGGGGAACCCTAGGGTCTATACTGCAAATGCAGGGAGAGAGGTGGACCCCTGGGTAGCTTCTTAAAGTCAGAGGCCCCTAGGTGGAGGGCCTGGGGGCACCCTAGGGCCTATCCTGCGAGTCCAGGGAGAGAGGTGGACCCCTGGGTAGTTTGCTTCGCTGAGAGGCCCCTAGGTGGAGGGCCAAGGGGCACCCTGGGGCCTCTACCGCAAGTCCAGGGAGAGAGGTGGACCCCTGGGTAGCTTCCTGGGGTCAAAGGCCCATAGGTGGAGGGCCTGGGGGCTCCCTGGGGCCTCTACTGCAATTCCAGGGAGAGATGTGGACCCCTGGGTAGCTTGCTGGGGTCAGAGTTCCCTAGGTGGAGGGCCAGGGGGCTTCGTGGGGCCTCTACTGCAAGTCCAGGGAGAGAGGTGGACCCCTGGGTAGCTTGCTGGGGTCTTAGTTCCCTAGGTGGAGGGCCAGGGGGCACCCTGGGGCCTATACTGGAAGTCCAGGGAGAGAGGTGGACCCCTGGGTAGCTTGCTGGGGTCAGAAGCTCCTAGGTGGAGGGCAAGGGGGCACCCTGGGGCCTCTAGTGCAAGTCCAGGGAGAGATATGGACCCCTGTGTAGCTTGCTGGGGTCAGAGGCCCCTTTGTGGAAGGCAAAGGGGCACGCTGGGGCCTTTACTGCAAGTCCAGGGATAAAGGTGGACCCCTGAATAGCTTTCTGGGGTCAGAGGCAACTAGATGGAGGGCCAGGGGGCACCCTGGGGCCTCTACTGCAAGTCCAGAGAGAGAGGTGGACCCCTGGGTAGCTTGCTGGGGTCAGAAGGCCCTAGGTGGAGGGCAAGGGGGCACCCTGGGGCCTATACTGCAAGTCCAGGGAGAGAGGTGGACCCCTGGGTAGCTTGCTGGGGTCAGAGGCCTCTAGCTGAAGGGCAAGGGGGCACCCTGGGGCCTATACTGCAAGTCCCGGGAGATAGGTGGACCCCTGGGTAGCTAGATGGGGTAAGAGGCCACTAGATGGAGGGCCAGGGGGCACCCTGGGGCCTCTACCGCAAGTTCAGTGAGAGAGATGGACCCCAGGATAGCTTGCTGGGGTCAGAGGCCCCTAGGTGGAGGGCCAGGGGGCTTCTTGCGGCCTCTACTGCAAGTCCAGGGAGAGAGGTGGACCCCTGGGTAGCTTGCTTGGGTCGTAGGCCCCCAGGTGGAGGGCCAGGGGGCTTCCTGGGGCTTCTACTGCAAGTCTAGGGAGAGAGGTGGACCCCTTGGTAGATTGTTGGGGTCAGAGGCCTCTAGGTGGAGGGCCAGGGGGCGACCCTAGGGCCTCTACTGCAAGACCAGGGAGAGAGGTGGACCCCTGGGTAGCTTGCTGGGGTCAGGGCCCCCTATGTGGACGGCCAGGGGGCTTTGTGGGGCCTCTACTGCAAGTCCAGGAAGAGAGGTGGACCCCTGGGTAGCTTGCTGGGGTCTGTAGCCCATAAGTGGAGGGCCAGGGGGTTCCCTGGGTTCTATACTGCAAGTCCAGAAGAGAGGTGGACCCCTGGGTAGCTTCCTTAGGTCAGAGGCCCCTAGGTGGAGGGCAAGGGGGCACCCTGGGGCCTCTATTGCAAGTCCAGGGAGAGAGGTGGACGCCTGGGTAGCTTGCTGGGATCAAAGGCCCCTAGGTGGAGGGCCTGGGGGCTCCCTGGGGCCTCTACTGCAAGTCCAGGGAAGAGGTGGACCCCTGGGTAGCTTGCTGGTGTTAGAGGCAACTAGGTGGAGGGACAGGGGGTACCCTGGGACCTATACTGCAAGTACAGGGAGAGAGGTGAACCCCTGGGTAGCTTCCTGAGGTCAGAGGCTCCTAGGTGGAGGGCCAGGGGGCACCCTGGGCCCTATCCTGCAAGTCCAGGGAGAGAGGTGGACCCCTGGGTAGCTTGCTGAGGTCAGAGGCCCCTTGGTGGAGGGCCAGGGGGCACCCTGGGGCCTATACTGCAAGTCCAGGGAGAGAGACGGACCCCTGGGTAGCTTGTTGGGGTCAGAGGCCCCTTGGTGGAGGGCCAGGGGGCGTGCTGGGGCCTCTAATGCAAGTCCAGGGAGAGAAGTGGACCCGTGGGTAGCTTGCTGGGGTCAGAGGCAACTAGGTGGAGGGCCAGGGGGAACCTTAGGGTCTATACTGCAAGTCCAGGGAGAGAGGTGGACCCCTGGGTAGCTTGCTGGGGTAGATGCCCCTAGGTGGAGGTTGTGGGGGCACCCTGGGGCCTCTACTGCAAGTCCAGGGAAAGAGGTGGACCCTGGGTAGCTTGCTGGTGTAAGAGGCCCCTAGGTGGAGGGCCAGGGGGCTTCCTGGGAAATCTACTGCAAGTCTAGGGAGAGAGGTGGACCCCTGGGTAGCTTGCTGGGGTCAGAGGCCCCTAGATGGAGGGCCAGGGGGCACCCTGGGGCCTCTACTGCAATTCAAGGAAGAGAGGTGGACCCCTGGGTAGCTTGCTGGGATCGAAGGCAGCTAGGTGGAGGGCCAGGGGGCTCCCTGGGGCCTCTACTGCAAATCCAGGGAGAGAGGTGGACCCCTGGGTAGCTCGCTGGGGTCAGAGGCCCCTAGGTGGAGGGTCAGGAGGTACCCTAGGGCCTCTACTGCAAGTCCAGTGAGTGAGGTGGACCCCTAGTGAGTTTGCTTGGCAGAGAGGCCCCTAGTTGGAGGGCCAAGGGGCACCCTGGGGCCTCTACTGCAAGTCCAGGGAGAGAGGTGGACACCGGGGTAGCTTCTGGGGTCATAGGCCCCTAGGTGGAGGGCCAGAGGGTACCCTACGGCCTCTACTGCAAGTCAAGGGAGAGAGGTGGACCCCTGGGTAGCTTGCTGAGGTCAAAGGCCCCTATGTGGAGGGTCAGGGGGCTTCCTGGGGCTTCTACTGGAAGTCTAGGGAGAGAGGTGGAACCCTAAGTAGCTTGCTGGGGTCAGAGGCCCCTAGGTGGAGGGCCAGGGGGCACCCTGGGGCCTATACTGCAAGTCAAGGGAGAGAGGTGGACCCTTGGGTAGCTTGTTGGGGTCAGAGGCCCCTTGGTGGAGGGCAAGGGGGCGTCCTGGGGCCTCTAATGCAAGTCCAGGGAGAGAAGTTGACCCCTGGGTAGCTTGCTGGGGTCAGAGGCAACTAGGTGGAGGGCCAGGGGGAACCCTAGGGTCTATACTGCAAATGCAGGGAGAGAGGTGGACCCCTGGGTAGCTTCTTAAAGTCAGAGGCCCCTAGGTGGAGGGCCTGGGGGCACCCTAGGGCCTATCCTGCGAGTCCAGGGAGAGAGGTGGACCCCTGGGTAGCTTGTTGGGGTACGAGGCCCCTAGGTGGATGGGCAGGGGGCACCCTGGGGCCTATACTGCAAGTCCAGGGTGAGAGGTGGAGCCCTGGGTACCTTCCTGGGGTCAGAGTTCCCTAAGTGGAGGGCCAAGAGGTACCCTAGGGCCTCTACTGCAAGTCCAGGGAGATGGGTGGACCCCTGGGTAGCTTGCTGGGATCGAAGGCAGCTAGGTGGAGGGCCAGGGGGCTCCCTGGGGCCTCTACTGCAAATCCAGGGAGAGAGGTGGACCCCTGGGTAGCTCGCTGGGGTCAGAGGCCCCTAGGTGGAGGGTCAGGAGGTACCCTAGGGCCTCTACTGCAAGTCCAGTGAGTGAGGTGGACCCCTAGTGAGTTTGCTTGGCAGAGAGGCCCCTAGTTGGAGGGCCAAGGGGCACCCTGGGGCCTCTACTGCAAGTCCAGGGAGAGAGGTGGACACCGGGGTAGCTTCTGGGGTCATAGGCCCCTAGGTGGAGGGCCAGAGGGTACCCTACGGCCTCTACTGCAAGTCAAGGGAGAGAGGTGGACCCCTGGGTAGCTTGCTGAGGTCAAAGGCCCCTATGTGGAGGGTCAGGGGGCTTCCTGGGGCTTCTACTGGAAGTCTAGGGAGAGAGGTGGAACCCTAAGTAGCTTGCTGGGGTCAGAGGCCCCTAGGTGGAGGGCCAGGGGGCACCCTGGGGCCTATACTGCAAGTCAAGGGAGAGAGGTGGACCCTTGGGTAGCTTGTTGGGGTCATAGGCCCCTTGGTGGAGGGCAAGGGGGCGTCCTGGGGCCTCTAATGCAAGTCCAGGGAGAGAAGTGGACCCCTGGGTAGCTTGCTGGGGTCAGAGGCAACTAGGTGGAGGGCCAGGGGGAACCCTAGGGTCTATACTGCAAATGCAGGGAGAGAGGTGGACCCCTGGGTAGCTTCTTAAAGTCAGAGGCCCCTAGGTGGAGGGCCTGGGGGCACCCTAGGGCCTATCCTGCGAGTCCAGGGAGAGAGGTGGACCCCTGGGTAGCTTGTTGGGGTACGAGGCCCCTAGGTGGATGGGCAGGGGGCACCCTGGGGCCTATACTGCAAGTCCAGGGTGAGAGGTGGAGCCCTGGGTACCTTCCTGGGGTCAGAGTTCCCTAAGTGGAGGGCCAAGAGGTACCCTAGGGCCTCTACTGCAAGTCCAGGGAGATGGGTGGACCCCTGGGTAGCTTGATGGGGTCAGAGGCAACTAGGTGGAGGGCCAGGGGGCACCCTGTGGCCTCTACTGCAAGTCCAGGGAGAGAGGTGGACCCCTGGGCAGCTTCCTGGGGTAAGAGGCCCCTAGGTGGAGGGCCAGGGGGCTTCCTGGGGCCTCTACTGCAAGTCTAGGGGGAGAGGTGGACCCCTGGGTAGCTTGCTGGGGTCAGAGGCCCCTAGATGGAGGGCCAGGGGGCACCCTGGGGCCTCTACTGCAATTCCAGGGAGAGAGGTGGACCCCTGGGTAGCTTGCTGGGATCAAAGGCCCCTAGGTGGAGGGCCAGGGGGCTCCGTGGGGCCTCTACTGCAAATCCAGGGAGAGATGTGGACCCCTGGGTAGCTCGCTGGGGTCAGAGGCCCCTTTGTGGAAGGCAAGGGGGCACCCTGGGGCCTATACTGCAAGTCCAGGGAGAGAGGTGGACCCCTGGGTAGCTTGCTGGGGTCAGAAGCTCCTAGGTGGAGGGCAAGGGGGCACCGTGGGGCCTCTAGTGCAAGTCCAGGGAGAGTTGTGGACCCCTGTGTAGCTTGCTGGGTTCAGAGGCCCCTTTGTGGAAGGCAAGGGGGCACCCTGGGGCTTATACTGCAAGTCCAGGGAGAGAGGTGGACCCTTGGATAGCTTTCTGGGGTCAGACGCAACTAGTTGGAGGGCCAGGGGGCACCCTGGGGCCTCTACTGCAAGTCCAGGGAGAGAGGTGGACCCATGGGTAGCTTGCTGGGGTCAGAAGGCCCTAAGTGGAGGGCCAGGGGGCAACCTGGGGCCTATCCTGCGAGACCAGGGAGAGAGGTGGACCCCAGGATAGCTTGCTGGGGTCAGAGGCCCCTAGGTGGAGGGCCAGGGGGCACCCTAGGGCCTATCCTGCGAGTCCAGGGAGAGAGGTGGACCCCTGGGTAGCTTGCTGGGGTACGAGGACCCTAGGTGCATGGGCAGGGGGCACCCTGGGGCCTCTACTGCAAGTCCAGGGTGAGAGGTGGACCCCTGGGTAGCTTGCTGGGGTCGTAGGCCCAGAGGTGGAGGGCCAGGGGGCTTCCTGGTGCTTCTACTGGAAGTCCAGGGAAAGAGGTGGAACCCTGGGTAGCTTGCTGGGGTCAGAGGCCCCTAGGTGGAGGGCCAGGGGGCACCCTAGGGCCTCTACTGCAAGACCAGGGAGAGAGGTGGACCCCTGGGTAGCTTGTTGGGGTCAGAGGCCCCTAGGTGGACGGCCAGGGGGCTTCGTGGGGCCTCTACTGCAAGTCCAGGGAGAGAGGTGGACCCCTGGGTAGCTTGCTGGGGTCAGAAGCCCCTTAGTGGAGGGCAAGGGGGCACCCTGGGGCCTATACTGCAAGTCCAGGGAGAGAGGTGGACCCTTGGGTAGCTTGTTGGGGTCAGAGGCCCCTTGGTGCAGGGCCAGGGGGCGTCCTGGGGCCTCTAATGCAAGTCCAGGGAGAGAAGTGGACCCCTGGGTAGCTTGCTGGGGTCAGAGGCAACTAGGTAGAGGGCCAGGGGGAACCCTAGGGTCTATACTGTAAGTCCAGGGAGTGAGGTGGACCCCTGGGTAGCTTCTTAAAGTCAGAGGCCCCTAGGTGGAGGGCCAGGGGGCACCCTAGGGCCTATCCTGCGAGTCCAGGGAGAGAGGTGGACCCCTGGGTAGCTTGCTGGGGTACGAGGCCCCTAGGTAGATGGGCAGGGGGCACCCTGGGGCCTCTACTGCAAGTCCAGGGTGAGAGGTGGACCCCTGGGTAGCTTGCTGGGGTCAGAGTCCCCTAGGTGGAGGGCCAAGAGGTACCCTAGGGCCTCTACTGCAAGTCCAGGGACATGGGTGGACCCCTGGGTAGCTTGATGGGGTCAGAGGAAACTAGGTGGAGGGCCAGGGGGCACCCTGGGGCCTCTACTGCAAGTCCAGGAAGAGAGGTGGACCCCTGGGCAGCTTCCTGGGGTAAGAGGCCCCTAGGTGGAGGGCAAGGAGGCACCCTGGGGCCTCTAGTGCTCGTTCAGGGAGAGAGGTGGACCCCTGGGTAGCTTCCTGGGGTAAGAGGCCCCTAGGTGGAGGGCCAGGGGGCTTCCTGGGGCCTCTACTGCAAGTCTAGGGGGAGAGGTGGACCCCTGGGTAGCTTGCTGGGGTAAGAGGCCCCTAGATGGAGGGCCAGGGGGCACCCTAGGGCCTCTACTGCAATTCCAGGGAATGAGGTGGACCCCTGGGTAGCTTGCTGGGATCAAAGGCCCCTAGGTGGAGGGCCAGGGGGCTCCGTGGGGCCTCTACTGCAAATCCAAGGAGAGAGGTGGACCCCAGGGTAACTCGCTGGGGTCAGAGGCCCCTAGGTGGAGGGTCAGGAGGTACCCTAGGGCCTCTACTGCAAGTCCAGGGAGTGAGGTGGACCCCTAAGTAGTTTGCCTGGCAGAGAGGCCCCTAGGTGGAGGGCCAAGGGGCAGCCTGGGGCGTCTACTGCAAGTCCAGGGAGAGAGGTGGACCCCTGGGTAGCTTGCTGGGGTCAGAGGCAACTAGGTGGAGGGCCAGTGGGCACCCTAGGGCCTCTACTGCAAGTTCAGGGAGAAAGGTTGACCCCTGGGTGGCTTGCTTGGGTAGGATGCCCCTAGGTGGAGGGCCAGGGGGCTTCCTGGGGCCTCTACTGCAAGTCTAGGGGGAGAGGTGGACCCCTGGGTAGCTTGCTGGGGTAAGAGGCCCCTAGATGGAGGGCCAGGGGGCACCCTAGGGCCTCTACTGCAATTCCAGGGAATGAGGTGGACCCCTGGGTAGCTTCCTGGGGTCAGAGGCCGCTAGGTGGAAGGCCAGGAGGTACCCTGGGGCCTCTACTGCAAGTCCAGGGAGAGAGGTGGACCCCTGGGTAGCTTGCTGGGGTCAGAGGCAACTAGGTGGAGGGCCAGTGGGCACCCTAGGGCCTCTACTGCAAGTATAGGGAGAAAGGTTGACCCCTGGGTGGCTTGCTTGGGTAGGATGCCCCTAGGTGGAGGGCCAGGGGACACCCTTGGGCCTCTACTGCAAGTCTAGTGAGAAAGGTGGACCCCTGGGTAGCTCGCTGGGGTCAGAGGCCCCTTTGTGGAAGGCAAGGGGGCACCCTGGGGCCTATACTGCAAGTCCAGGGAGAGAGGTGGACCCTTGGATAGCTTTCTGGGGTCAGACGCAACTAGTTGGAGGGCCAGGGGGCACCCTTGGGCCTCTACTGCAAGTCCAGGGAGAGAGGTGGACCCCTGGGTAGCTTGCTGGGGTCAGATGCTCCTAGGTGGAGGGCAAGGGGGCACCGTGGGGCCTCTAGTGCAAGTCCAGGGAGAGTTGTGGACCCCTGTGTAGCTTGCTGGGGTCAGAGGCCCCTTTGTGGAAGGCAAGGGGGCACCCTGGGGCCTATACTGCAAGTCCAGGGAGAGAGGTGGACCCTTGGATAGCTTTCTGGGGTCAGACGCAACTAGTTGGAGGGCCAGGGGGCACCCTGGGGCCTCTACTGCAAGTCCAGGGAGAGAGGTGGACCCATGGGTAGCTTGCTGGGGTCAGAAGGCCCTAGGTGGAGGGCCAGGGGGCACCCTGGGGCCTATCCTGCGAGTCCAGGGAGAGAGGTGGACCCCAGGAAAGCTTGCTGGGGTCAGAGGCCCCTAGGTGGAGGGCCAGGGGGCTTCTTGGGGCCTCTACTGCAAGTCCAGGGAGAGAGGTGGACCCCTGGGTAGCTTGCTGGGGTCGTAGGCCCAGAGGTGGAGGGCCAGGGGGCTTCCTGGTGCTTCTACTGGAAGTCTAAGGAGAGAGGTGGAACCCTGGGTAGCTTGCTGGGCTCAGAGGCCCCTAGGTGGAGATCCAGGGGGCACCCTAGGGCCTCTACTGCAAGACCAGGGAGAGAGGTGGACCCCTGGGTAGCTTGTTGGGGTCAGAAGCCCCTAGGTGGACGGCCAGGGGGCTTCGTGGGGCCTCTACTGCAAGTCCAGGGAGAGAGGTGGACCCCTGGGTAGCTTGCTGGGGTCAGAAGCCCCTTAGTGGAGGGCCAGGGGGCACCCTGGGGCCTATACTGCAAGTCCAGGGAGAGAGGTGGACCCTTGGGTAGCTTGTTGGGGTCAGAGGCCCCTTGGTGGAGGGCCAGGGGGCGTCCTGGGGCCTCTAATGCAAGTCCAGGGAGAGAAGTAGACCCCTGGGTAGCTTGCTGGGGTTAGAGGCAACTAGGTAGAGGGCCAGGGGGAACCCTAGGGTCTATACTGCAAGTCCAGGGAGTGAGGTGGACCCCTGGGTAGCTTCTTAAAGTCAGAGGCCCCTAGGTGGAGGGCCAGGGGGCACCCTAGGGCCTATCCTGCGAGTCCAGGGAGAGAGGTGGACCCCTGGGTAGCTTGCTGGGGTACGAGGCCCCTAGGTGGATGGGCAGGGGGCACCCTGGGGCCTCTACTGCAAGTCCAGGGAGGGAGGTGGACCCCTGGGTAGCTTGCTGGGGTCAGAGTCCCCTAGGTGGATTGCAAGGAGGCACCCTGGGGCCTCTAGTGCAAGTGCAGGGAGAGAGGTGGACCCCTGGGTAGCTTGCTGGGATTAAAGGCCCCTTGGTGGAAGGCCAGGGGGCTCCGTTGGGCCTCTACTGCAAATCCAGGAACAGAGGTGGACCCCTGGGTAGGTCGCTGGGGTCAGAGGCCCCTAGGTGGAGGGTCAGGAGGTACCCTAGGGCCTCTACTGCAAGTCCAGGGAGTGAGGTGGACCCCTAAGTAGTTTGCCTGGCAGAGAGGCCCCTAGGTGGAGGGCCAAGGGGCAGCCTGGGGCCTCTACTGCAAGTCCAGGGAGAGAGGTGGACCCCTGGGTAGCTTCCTGGGGTCAGAGGCCGCTAGGTGGAGGGCCTGGAGGTACCCTAGGGCCTCTACTGCAAGTCCAGGGAGAGAGGTGGACCCCTGGGTAGCTTGCTGGGGTCAGAGGCAACTAGGTGGAGGGCCAGTGGGCACCCTAGGGCCTCTACTGCAAGTTCAGGGAGAGAGGTGGACCCTTGGGTGGCTTGCTGGGGTAGGATGCCCCTAGGTGGAGGGCCAGGGTGCACCCATGGGCCTCTACTGCAAGTTTAGTGAGAGAGGTGGACCCCTGGGTAGTTTGCTGGGGTCAGAGGCCTCTAGGTGGAGGGCCAGGGGGCACCCTAGGGCCTCTACTGCAAGTCCAGGGAGAGAGGTGGACCACTGGGTAGCTTGCTGGGGTCTGAAGCCCATAGGTGGAGGGCCAGGGGGTACCCTACGGCCTCTACTGCAAGTCCAGGGAGAGAGGTAGACCCCAGGGTAGCTTGCTGGGGTCAGAGGAACCTAGGTGGAGGGCCAGGGGGCTTCCTGGGGCCTCTACTGCAAGTCCAGGGAGAGAGGTGGACCCCTGGGTAGCTTGCTGGGGTCAGAGGCCCCTAGTTGAAAGGCCAAGGGGATCCTGGGGACTCTACTGCAAGTCCAGGGAGAGACGTAGACCCCTGGGTAGCTTGCTGGGGTGGTAGACCCCTAGGTGGAGGGCCAGGGGGCTTCCTGGAGCCTCTACTGCAAGTCTAGGGAGAGAGGTGGACCCCTGGGTAGCTTGCTGGGTTCAGAGGCCACAAGGTGGAGGGCCAGGGGGCAAAATGGGGCCTCTACTGCAAGTTCAGGGAGAGAGGTAGACCCCAGGATAGCTTGCTGGGGTCAGAGGCCCCTAGGTGGAGGGCCAGGGGGCTTCTTGGGGCCTCCACTGCAAGTCTAGGGAGAGAGGTGGACCCCTGGGTAGCTTGATGGGGTCATAGGCCTCCAGGTGGAGGGCCAGATGGTACCCTGGGGCTTCTACTGCAAGTCTTGGGAGAGAGGTGGACCCCAGGGTAGCTTGCTGGGGTCAGAGCCAACTAGGTGGAGGGCCAGGGGGCACCCTGGGGCCTCTACTGCAAGCCCAGGGAGAGAGGTGGACCCCTGGGTAGCTTGCTCGGGTCAGAGGCCTCTAGGTGGAGGGCCAGGGGGCACCCTGGGGATTCTACTGCAAGTCTAGGGAGAGAGATGGACCCCTGGGTAGCTTTCTGGGGTCAGAGTCCCCTAGGTGGAGGGCCAGGAGGTACCCTGGGGCCTCTACTGCAAGTCCAGGGAGAGAGGTTATCCCCTTGGTAGCTTGCTGGGGTCAGAGACAACAAGGTGGAGGGCCAGGGGGCACCTTAGGGTCTATACTGCAAGTCCAGGGAGAAAGGTGGACCCCTGGGTAGCTTGCTGGGGTCAGAAACCCCTAGGATGAGGGCCAGGGGGCACCCTGGAGCCTCTACTGCAAGCCCAGGGAGAGAGGTCGACCCCTTGGTAGTTTGCTGGGGTCAGAGGCCCCGAGGTGGAGGGCCAGGGGGCTTCCTGCGGCCTCTAATGCAAGTCCAGGGAGAGAGGTAGACCCTTGAGTAGCTTGCTGGGGTCAGAGGCAACTCAGTTGAGGGCCAGGGCGCACCCTGTGGCCTATATTGCAAGTCCAGGGAGAGAGGTGGACCCCTGGGTAGCTTGCTGGGGTCTGAAGCCCATAGGTGGAGGGACAGGGGGTACCCTACTGCCTTTACTGCAAGTACAGGGAGAGAGGTGGACCCCAGGGTAGCTTGCTGGGGTCTGAAGCCCATAGGTGGAGGGACAGGGGGTACCCTACTGCCTTTACTGCAAGTACAGGGAGAGAGGTGGACCCCAGGGTAGCTTGCTGGGGTCAGAGGCCCCTAGGTGGAGGGCCAGGGGGCACCCTAGGGCCTCTACTGCAAGTCCAGGGAAAGAGGTGGAGGCCTGGGTAGTTTGCTGGGGTCAGAAGCAACTAGGTGGAGGGCCAGGGGGCACCCTAGGGTTTATACTGCAAGTTCAGGGAGAGAGGTGGACCCCAGGGTAGCTTCCGAAAGTCAGAGGCCCCTATTTGCACAGCCAGGGGGCACCCTGGGGCCTATCCTGCAAGTCCAGGGAGAGAGGTGGACCCCTGGGTAGCTTGCTGGGGTACGAGGCCCCTAGGTGGGGGGCAAGGGGGCACCCTGGGGCCTCTACTGCAAGTCCAGGTAGAGAGGTGGACACCTGGGTAGCTTGTTGGGGTCAGAGGCCCCTAGGTTTAGTGCCAGGGGGCTTCCTGGGGCCTCTACTGCAAGTCCAGGGAGAAAGGTGGACCCCTGTGTAGCTTGCTGGGGTCAGAGGCCCCTAGGTGGAGGGTCAGGGGGCACCCTGGGGCCTATCCTGCAAGTCCAGGGAGAGAGGTGGACCCCTGGGTAGCTTGCTAGGGTTTGAGGCGCCTAGGTGGAGGGCCAGGGGGCACCCTGGGGCCTATACTGCAAGTCCCGGGAGAGAGGTGGACCCCTGGGTAGTTTGCTTGGCTGAGAGGCCCCTAGGTGGAGGGCCAAGGGGCACCCTGGGGCCTCTACCGCAAGTCCAGGGAGAGAGGTGGACCCCTGGGTAGCTTCCTAGGGTCAAAGGCCCCTAGGTGGAGGGCCTGGGGGCTCCCTGGGGCCTCTACTGCAAGTCCAGGGAGAGAGGTGGACCCCTGGGTAGCTTGCTGGGATCAGAGGCAACTAGGTGGAGGGCCAGGGGGCACCCTGGGGCCTCTACTGCAAGTTCAGGGAGAGAGGTGGACCCCTGGGTGGCTTGCTGGGGTAAGATGCCACTAGGTGGAGGGCCAGGGGGCTTCCTGGGGCCTCTACTGCAAGTCCAGGGAGAGAGGTGGACCCCAGGTTAGCTTGCTGGGGTCAGAGGCCCCTAGGTGGAGGGCCAGGGGGCACCCTGGGGCCACTAATGCAAGTCCAGGGAGAGAGGTGGACGCCTGGGTAGCTTGCTGGGATCAAAGGCCCCTAGGTGCAGGGCCAGGGGGCTCCGTGGGGCCTCTACTGCAAATCCAGGGAGAGGGGTGGACCCCTGGGTAGCTTGCTGGGATCAGAGGCAACTAGGTGGAGGGCCAGGGGGCACCCTGGGGCCTCTACTGCAAGTTCAGGGAGAGAGGTGGACCCCTGAGTGGCTTGCTGGGGTAAGATGCCACTAGGTGGAGGGCCAGGGGGCTTCCTGGGGCCTCTACTGCAAGTCCAGGGAGAGAGGTGGACCCCAGGTTAGCTTGCTGGGGTCAGAGGCCCCTAGGTGGAGGGCCAGGGGGCACCCTGGGGCCACTAATGCAAGTCCAGGGAGAGAGGTGGACGCCTGGGTAGCTTGCTGGGATCAAAGGCCCCTAGGTGCAGGGCCAGGGGGCTCCGTGGGGCCTCTACTGCAAATCCAGGGAGAGGGGTGGACCCCTGGGTAGCTTGCTGGGGTCAGAGGCCCCTAGGTAGCGGGCCAGGGGGCACCCTGGGGCCTATACAGCAAGTCCAGGGAGAGAGTTGTACCCCTGGGTTGCTTGCTGGGGTCGTAGGCCCCCAGGTGGAGGGCCAGGGGGCTTCCTGGGGCTTCAACTGCAAGTCTAGGGAGAGAGGTGGACCCCTGGATAGCTTCCTGAGGTCAGAGTCCCCTAAGTGGAGGGCCAGGAGGTACCCTAGGGCCTCTACTGCAAGTCCAGGGAGAGAGGTGGACCCCTGGGTAGTTTGCTGGGGTCAGAAGCAACTAGGTGGAGGGCCAGGGGGCACCCTGGGGCCTATACTGGAAGTCCAGGGAGAGAGGTGGACCCCTGGGTAGCTTGCTGGGGTCAGAAGCTCCTAGGTGGAGGGCAAGGGGGCACCCTGGGGCCTCTAGTGCAAGTCCAGGGAGAGATATGGACCCCTGTGTAGCTTGCTGGGGTCAGAGGCCCCTTTGTGGAAGGCAAAGGGGCACCCTGGGGCCTTTACTGCAAGTCCAGGGATAAAGGTGGACCCCTGAATAGCTTTCTGGGGTCAGAGGCAACTAGATGGAGGGCCAGGGGGCACCCTGGGGCCTCTACTGCAAGTCCAGGGAGAGAGGTGGACCCCTGGGTAGCTTGCTGGGGTCAGAAGGCCCTAGGTGGAGGGCAAGGGGGCACCCTGGGGCCTATACTGCAAGTCCAGGGAGAGAGGTGGACCCCTGGGTAGCTTGCTGGGGTCAGAGGCCTCTAGCTGAAGGGCAAGGGGGCACCCTGGGGCCTATACTGCAAGTCCCGGGAGATAGGTGGACCCCTGGGTAGCTAGATGGGGTAAGAGGCCACTAGATGGAGGGCCAGGGGGCACCCTGGGGCCTCTACCGCAAGTTCAGTGAGAGAGGTGGACCCCAGGATAGCTTGCTGGGGTCAGAGGCCCTTAGGTGGAGGGCCAGGGGGCTTCTTGCGGCCTCTACTGCAAGTCCAGGGAGAGAGGTGGACCCCTGGGTAGCTTGCTGGGGTCATAGGCCCCCAGGTGGAGGGCCAGGGGGCTTCCTGGGGCTTCTACTGCAAGTCTAGGGAGAGAGGTGGACCCCTTGGTAGATTGTTGGGGTCAGAGGCCTCTAGGTGGAGGGCCAGGGGGCGACCCTAGGGCCTCTACTGCAAGACCAGGGAGAGAGGTGGACCCCTGGGTAGCTTGCTGGGGTCAGGGCCCCCTATGTGGACGGCCAGGGGGCTTTGTGGGGCCTCTACTGCAAGTCCAGGAAGAGAGGTGGACCCCTGGGTAGCTTGCTGGGGTCTGTAGCCCATAAGTGGAGGGCCAGGGGGTTCCCTGGGTTCTATACTGCAAGTCCAGAAGAGAGGTGGACCGCTGGGTAGCTTCCTTAGGTCAGAGGCCCCTAGGTGGAGGGCAAGGGGGCACCCTGGGGCCTCTACTGCAAGTCCAGGGAGAGAGGTGGACTCCTGGGTAGCTTGCTGGGATCAAAGGCCCCCAGGTGGAGGGCCAGGGGGCTTCCTGGGGCTTCTACTGCAAGTCTAGGGAGAGAGGTGGACCCCTGGGTAGCTTCCTGGGGTCAAAGGCCCCTAGGTGGAGGGCCTGGGGGCTCCCTGGGGCCTCTACTGCAAGTCCAGGGAAGAGGTGGACCCCTGGGTAGCTTGCTGGTGTTAGAGGCAACTAGGTGGAGGGACAGGGGGTACCCTGGGACCTATACTGCAAGTACAGGGAGAGAGGTGAACCCCTGGGTAGCTTCCTGAGGTCAGAGGCTCCTATGTGGAGGGCCAGGGGGCACCCTGGGCCCTATCCTGCAAGTCCAGGGAGAGAGGTGGACCCCTGGGTAGCTTGCTGGGGTCAGAGGCCCCTTGGTGGAGGGCCAGGGGGCTTCCTGGGCTCTCTACTGCAAGTCCAGGGAGAGAGGTGGACCCCTGGGTAGCTTGCTGGGGTCGTATGCCCCTAGGTGGAGGGCCAGGGGGCTTCCTGGGGCCTCTACTGCAAGTCTAGGGAGAGAGGTGGACCCCTGGGTAGCATGCAGGGGTCAGAGGCTCCTAGGTGGAGGGCTAGGATGCACCCAAGGGCCTCTACTGCAAGAATAGGGAGAGAGGTATACCCCTGGGTAGCTTGCTGGGGTTAGAGGCCCCTTGGTGGAGGGCCAGGGGGCTTCCTGGGGCCTCTACTGCTAGTCCAGGGAGAGAGGTGGACCCCTGGGAAGCTTGCTGGGGTCGTAGGCCCCTAGGTGGAGGGCCAGGGGGCGACCCTAGGGCCTCTACTGCAAGTCCAGGGAGAGAGGTGGACCCCTGGGTAGCTTGCTGGGGTCAGAAGCTCCTAGGTGGATGGCAAGGGGGCACCGTGGGGCCTCTAGTGCAAGTCCAGGGAGAGTTGTGGACCCCTGTGTAGCTTGCTGGGGTCAGAGGCCCCTTTGTGGAAGGCAAGGGGGCACCCTGGGGCTTATACTGCAAGTCCAGGGAGAGAGGTGGACCCTTGGATAGCTTTCTGGGGTCAGACGCAACTATTTGGAGGGCCAGGGGGCACCCTGGGGCCTCTACTGCAAGTCCAGGGAGAGAGGTGGACCCATAAGTAGCTTGCTGGGGTCAGAAGGCCCTAAGTGGAGGGCCAGGGGGCAACCTGGGGCCTATCCTGCGAGACCAGGGAGAGAGGTGGACCCCAGGATAGCTTGCTGGGGTCAGAGGCCCCTAGGTGGAGGGCCAGGGGGCACCCTAGGGCCTATCCTGCGAGTCCAGGGAGAGAGGTGGACCCCTGGGTAGCTTGCTGGGGTACGAGGCCCCTAGGTGGATGGGCAGGGGGCACCCTGGGGCCTCTACTGCAAGTCCAGGGTGAGAGGTGGACCCCTGGGTAGCTTGCTGGGGTCGTAGGCCCAGAGGTGGAGGGCCACGGGGCTTCCTGGTGCTTCTACTGGAAGTCCAGGGAGAGAGGTGGAACCCTGGGTAGCTTGCTGGGGTCAGAGGCCCCTAGGTGGAGGGCCAGGGGGCACCCTAGGGCCTCTACTGCAAGACCAGGGAGAGAGGTGGACCCCTGGGTAGCTTGTTGGGGTCAGAGGCCCCTAGGTGGACGGCCAGGGGGCTTCGTGGGGCCTCTACTGCAAGTCCAGGGAGAGAGGTGGACACCTGGGTAGCTTGCTGGGGTCAGAAGCCCCTTAGTGGAGGGCAAGGGGGCACCCTGGGGCCTATACTGCAAGTCCAGGGAGAGAGGTGGACCCTTGGGTAGCTTGTTGGGGTCAGAGGCCCCTTGGTGGAGGGCCAGGGGGCGTCCTGGGGCCTCTAATGCAAGTCCAGGGAGAGAAGTGGACCCCTGGGTAGCTTGCTGGGGTCAGAGGCAACTAGGTAGAGGGCCAGGGGGAACCCTAGGGTCTATACTGTAAGTCCAGGGAGTGAGGTGGACCCCTGGGTAGCTTCTTAAAGTCAGAGGCCCCTAGGTGGAGGGCCAGGGGGCACCCTAGGGCCTATCCTGCGAGTCCAGGGAGAGAGGTGGACCCCTGGGTAGCTTGCTGGGGTACGAGGCCCCTAGGTGGATGGGCAGGGGGCACCCTGGGGCCTCTACTGCAAGTCCAGGGTGAGAGGTGGACCCCTGGGTAGCTTGCTGGGGTCAGAGTCCCCTAGGTGGAGGGCCAAGAGGTACCCTAGGGCCTCTACTGCAAGTCCAGGGACATGGGTGGACCCCTGGGTAGCTTGATGGGGTCAGAGGAAACTAGGTGGAGGGCCAGGGGGCACCCTGGGGCCTATACTGCAAGTCCAGGGAGAGAGGTGGACCCCTGGGCAGCTTCCTGGGGTAAGAGGCCCTTAGGTGGAGGGCAAGGAGGCACCCTGGGGCCTCTAGTGCTCGTTCAGGGAGAGAGGTGGACCCCTGGGTAGCTTCCTGGGGTAAGAGGCCCCTAGGTGGAGGGCCAGGGGGCTTCCTGGGGCCTCTACTGCAAGTCTAGGGGGAGAGGTGGACCCCTGGGTAGCTTGCTGGGGTAAGAGGCCCCTAGTTGGAGGGCCAGGGGGCACCCTAGGGCCTCTACTGCAATTCCAGGGAATGAGGTGGACCCCTGGGTAGCTTGCTGGGATCAAAGGCCCCTAGGTGGAGGGCCAGGGGGCTCCGTGGGGCCTCTACTGCAAATCCAAGGAGAGAGGTGGACCCCAGGGTAACTCGCTGGGGTCAGAGGCCCCTAGGTGGAGGGTCAGGAGGTACCCTAGGGCCTCTACTGCAAGTCCAGGGAGTGAGGTGGACCCCTAAGTAGTTTGCCTGGCAGAGAGGCCCCTAGGTGGAGGGCCAAGGGGCAGCCTGGGGCGTCTACTGTAAGTCCAGGGAGAGAGGTGGACCCCTGGGTAGCTTCCTGGGGTCAGAGGCCGCTAGGTGGAAGGCCAGGAGGTACCCTGGGGCCTCTACTGCAAGTCCAGGGAGAGAGGTGGACCCCTGGGGAGCTTGCTGGGGTCAGAGGCAACTAGGTGGAGGGCCAGTGGGCACCCTAGGGCCTCTACTGCAAGTTCAGGGAGAAAGGTTGACCCCTGGGTGGCTTGCTTGGGTAGGATGCCCCTAGGTGGAGGGCCAGGGGACACCCTTGGGCCTCTACTGCAAGTCTAGTGAGAAAGGTGGACCCCTGGGTAGCTCGCTGGGGTCAGAGGCCCCTTTGTGGAAGGCAAGGGGGCACCCTGGGGCCTATACTGCAAGTCCAGGGAGAGAGGTGGACCCTTGGATAGCTTTCTGGGGTCAGACGCAACTAGTTGGAGGGCCAGGGGGCACCCTTGGGCCTCTAGTGCAAGTCCAGGGAGAGAGGTGGACCCCTGGGTAGCTTGCTGGGGTCAGATGCTCCTAGGTGGAGGGCAAGGGGGCACCGTGGGGCCTCTAGTGCAAGTCCAGGGAGAGTTGTGGACCCCTGTGTAGCTTGCTGGGGTCAGAGGCCCCTTTGTGGAAGGCAAGGGGGCACCCTGGGGCCTATACTGCAAGTCCAGGGAGAGAGGTGGACCCTTGGATAGCTTTCTGGGGTCAGACGCAACTAGTTGGAGGGCCAGGGGGCACCCTGGGGCCTCTACTGCAAGTCCAGGGAGAGAGGTGGACCCATGGGTAGCTTGCTGGGGTCAGAAGGCCCTAGGTGGAGGGCCAGGGGGCACCCTGGGGCCTATCCTGCGAGTCCAGGGAGAGAGGTGGACCCCAGGATAGCTTGCTGGGGTCAGAGGCCCCTAGGTGGAGGGCCAGGGGGCTTCTTGGGGCCTCTACTGCAAGTCCAGGGAGAGAGGTGGACCCCTGGGTAGCTTGCTGGGGTCGTAGGCCCAGAGGTGGAGGGCCAGGGGGCTTCCTGGTGCTTCTACTGGAAGTCTAAGGAGAGAGGTGGAACCCTGGGTAGCTTGCTGGGCTCAGAGGCCCCTAGGTGGAGATCCAGGGGGCACCCTAGGGCCTCTACTGCAAGACCAGGGAGAGAGGTGGACCCCTGGGTAGCTTGTCGGGTCAGAGGCCCCTAGGTGGACGGCCAGGGGGCTTCGTGGGGCCTCTACTGCAAGTCCAGGGAGAGAGGTGGACCCCTGGGTAGCTTGCTGGGGTCAGAAGCCCCTTAGTGGAGGGCCAGGGGGCACCCTGGGGCCTATACTGCAAGTCCAGGGAGAGAGGTGGACCCTTGGGTAGCTTGTTGGGGTCAGAGGCCCCTTGGTGGAGGGCCAGGGGGCGTCCTGGGGCCTCTAATGCAAGTCCAGGGAGAGAAGTAGACCCCTGGGTAGCTTGCTGGGGTTAGAGGCAACTAGGTAGAGGGCCAGGGGGAACCCTAGGGTCTATACTGCAAGTCCAGGGAGTGAGGTGGACCCCTGGGTAGCTTCTTAAAGTCAGAGGCCCCTAGGTGGAGGGCCAGGGGGCACCCTAGGGACTATCCTGCGAGTCCAGGGAGAGAGGTGGACCCCTGGGTAGCTTGCTGGGGTACGAGGCCCCTAGGTGAATGGGCAGGGGGCACCCTGGGGCCTCTACTGCAAGTCCAGGGAGGAAGGTGGACCCCTGGGTAGCTTGCTGGGGTCAGAGTCCCCTAGGTGGATTGCAAGGAGGCACCCTGGGGCCTCTAGTGCAAGTTCAGGGAGAGAGGTGGACCCCTGGGTAGCTTGCTGGGATCAAAGGCCCCTTGGTGGAAGGCCAGGGGGCTCCGTTGGGCCTCTACTGCAAATCCAGGGACAGAGGTGGACCCCTGGGTAGGTCGCTGGGGTCAGAGGCCCCTAGGTGGAGGGTCAGGAGGTACCCTAGGGCCTCTACTGCAAGTCCAGGGAGTGAGGTGGACCCCTAAGTAGTTTGCCTGGCAGAGAGGCCCCTAGGTGGAGGGCCAAGGGGCAGCCTGGGGCCTCTACTGCAAGTCCAGGGAGAGAGGTGGACACCTGGGTAGCTTCCTGGGGTCAGAGGCCGCTAGGTGGAGGGCCTGGAGGTACCCTAGGGCCTCTACTGCAAGTCCAGGGAGAGAGGTGGACCCCTGGGTAGCTTGCTGGGGTCAGAGGCAACTAGGTGGAGGGCCAGTGGGCACCCTAGGGCCTCTACTGCAAGTTCAGGGAGAGAGGTGGACCCTTGGGTGGCTTGCTGGGGTAGGATGCCCCTAGGTGGAGGGCCAGGGTGCACCCATGGGCCTCTACTGCAAGTTTAGTGAGAGAGGTGGACCCCTGGGTAGTTTGCTGGGGTCAGAGGCCTCTAGGTGGAGGGCCAGGGGGCACCCTAGGGCCTCTACTGCAAGTCCAGGGAGAGAGGTGGACCACTGGGTAGCTTGCTGGGGTCTGAAGCCCATAGGTGGAGGGCCAGGGGGTACCCTACGGCCTCTACTGCAAGTCCAGGGAGAGAGGTAGACCCCAGGGTAGCTTGCTGGGGTCAGAGGAACCTAGTTGGAGGGCCAGGGGGCTTCCTGGGGCCTCTACTGCAAGTCCAGGGAGAGAGGTGGACCCCTGGGTAGCTTGCTGGGGTCAGAGGCCCCTAGGTGAAAGGCCAAGGGGATCCTGGGGACTCTACTGCAAGTCCAGGGAGAGACGTAGACCCCTGGGTAGCTTGCTGGGGTGGTAGACCCCTAGGTGGAGGGCCAGGGGGCTTCCTGGAGCCTCTACTGCAAGTCTAGGGAGAGAGGTGGACCCCTGGGTAGCTTGCTGGGTTCAGAGGCCACAAGGTGGAGGGCCAGGGGGCAAAATGGGGCCTCTACTGCAAGTTCAGGGAGAGAGGTAGACCCCAGGGTAGCTTGCTGGGGTCTGAAGCCCATAGGTGGAGGGACAGGGGGTACCCTACTGCCTTTACTGCAAGTACAGGGAGAGAGGTGGACCCCAGGGTAGCTTGCTGGGGTCAGAGGCCCCTAGGTGGAGGGCCAGGGGGCACCCTAGGGCCTCTACTGCAAGTCCAGGGAAAGAGGTGGACGCCTGGGTAGTTTGCTGGGGTCAGAAGCAACTAGGTGGAGGGCCAGGGGGCACCCTAGGGTTTATACTGCAAGTTTAGGGAGAGAGGTGGACCCCTGGGTAGCTTCCGAAAGTCAGAGGCCCCTATTTGCACAGCCAGGGGGCACCCTGGGGCCTATCCTGCAAGTCCAGGGAGAGAGGTGGACCCCTGGGTAGCTTGCTGGGGTACGAGGCCCCTAGGTGGGGGGCAAGGGGGCACCCTGGGGCCTCTACTGCAAGTCCAGGGAGAGAGGTGGACACCTGGGTAGCTTGTTGGGGTCAGAGGCCCCTAGGTTTAGTGCCAGGGGGCTTCCTGGGGCCTCTACTGCAAGTCCAGGGAGAAAGGTGGACCCCTGTGTAGCTTGCTGGGGTCAGAGGCCCCTAGGTGGAGGGTCAGGGGGCACCCTGGGGCCTATCCTGCAAGTCCAGGGAGAGAGGTGGACCCCTGGGTAGCTTGCTAGGGTTTGAGGCGCCTAGGTGGAGGGCCAGGGGGCACCCTGGGGCCTATACTGCAAGTCCAGGGAGAGAGGTGGACCCCTGGGTAGTTTGCTTGGCTGAGAGGCCCCTAGGTGGAGGGCCAAGGGGCACCCTGGGGCCTCTACCGCAAGTCCAGGGAGAGAGGTGGACCCCTGGGTAGCTTCCTGGGGTCAAAGGCCCCTAGGTGGAGGGCCTGGGGGCTCTCTGGGGCCTCTACTGCAAGTCCAGGGAGAGAGGTGGACCCCTGGGTAGCTTGCTGGGATCAGAGGCAACTAGGTGGAGGGCCAGGGGGCACCCTGGGGCCTCTACTGCAAGTTCAGGGAGAGAGGTGGACCCCTGGGTGGCTTGCTGGGGTAAGATGCCACTAGGTGGAGGGCCAGGGGGCTTCCTGGGGCCTCTACTGCAAGTCCAGGGAGAGAGGTGGACCCCAGGTTAGCTTGCTGGGGTCAGAGGCCCCTAGGTGGAGGGCCAGGGGGCACCCTGGGGCCACTAATGCAAGTCCATGGAGAGAGGTGGACGCCTGGGTAGCTTGCTGGGATCAAAGGCCCCTAGGTGCAGGGCCAGGGGGCTCCGTGGGGCCTCTACTGCAAATCCAGGGAGAGGGGTGGACCCCTGGGTAGCTTGCTGGGGTCAGAGGCCCCTAGGTGGAGGGCCAGGGGGCACCCTGGGGCCTATACAGCAAGTCCAGGGAGAGAGTTGTACCCCTGGGTTGCTTGCTGGGGTCGTAGGCCCCCAGGTGGAGGGCCAGGGGGCTTCCTGGGGCTTCAACTGCAAGTCTAGGGAGAGAGGTGGACCCCTGGATAGCTTCCTGAGGTCAGAGTCCCCTAAGTGGAGGGCCAGGAGGTACCCTAGGGCCTCTACTGCAAGTCCAGGGAGAGAGGTGGACCCCTGGGTAGTTTGCTGGGGTCAGAAGCAACTAGGTGGAGGGCCAGGGGGCACCCTAGGGTTTATACTGCAAGTTCAGGGAGAGAGGTGGACCCCTGGGTAGCTTCCTAAAGTCAGAGGCCCCTATTTGGACAGCCAGGGGGCACCCTGGGGCCTATCCTGCAAGTCCAGGGAGAGAGGATGACCCCTGGGTAGTTTGCTGGGGTACGAGGCCCCTAGGTGGAGGGCAAGGGGGCACCCTGGGGCCTCTACCGCAAGTCCAGGGAGAGAGGTGGACCCCTGGGTATCTTCCTGGGGTCAAAGGCCCCTAGGTGGAGGGCCTGGGGGCTCCCTGGGGCCTCTACTGCAATTCCAGGGAGAGATGTGGACCCCTGGGTAGTTTGCTTCGCTGAGAGGCCCCTAGGTGGAGGGCCAAGGGGCACCCTGGGGCCTCTACCGCAAGTCCAGGGAGAGAGGTGGACCCCTGGGTAGCTTCCTGGGGTCAAAGGCCCCTAGGTGGAGGGCCTGGGGGCTCCCTGGGGCCTCTACTGCAATTCCAGGGAGAGATGTGGACCCCTGGGTAGCTTGCTGGGGTCAGAGTTCCCTAGGTGGAGGGCCAGGGGGCTTCGTGGGGCCTCTACTGCAAGTCCAGGGAGAGAGGTGGACCCCTGGGTAGCTTGCTGGGGTCTTAGTTCCCTAGGTGGAGGGCAAGGGGGCACCCTGGGGCCTATACTGGAAGTCCAGGGAGAGAGGTGGACCCCTGGGTAGCTTGCTGGGGTCAGAAGCTCCTAGGTGGAGGGCAAGGGGGCACCCTGGGGCCTCTAGTGCAAGTCCAGGGAGAGATATGGACCCCTGTGTAGCTTGCTGGGGTCAGAGGCCCCTTTGTGGAAGGCAAAGGGGCACCCTGGGGCCTTTACTGCAAGTCCAGGGATAAAGGTGGACCCCTGAATAGCTTTCTGGGGTCAGAGGCAACTAGATGGAGGGCCAGGGGGCACCCTGGGGCCTCTAATGCAAGTCCAGGGAGAGAGGTGGACCCCTGGGTAGCTTGCTGGGGTCAGAAGGCCCTAGGTGGAGGGCAAGGGGGCACCCTGGGGCCTATACTGCAAGTCCAGGGAGAGAGGTGGACCCCTGGGTAGCTTGCTGGGGTCAGAGGCCTCTAGCTGAAGGGCAAGGGGGCACCCTGGGGCCTATACTGCAAGTCCCGGGAGATAGGTGGACCCCTGGGTAGCTAGATGGGGTAAGAGGCCACTAGATGGAGGGCCAGGGGGCACCCTGGGGACTCTACCGCAAGTTCAGTGAGAGAGGTGGACCCCAGGATAGCTTGCTGGGGTCAGAGGCCCCTAAGTGGAGGGCCAGGGGGCTTCTTGCGGCCTCTACTGCAAGTCCAGGGAGAGAGGTGGACCCCTGGGTAGCTTGCTGGGGTCGTAGGCCCCCAGGTGGAGGGCCAGGGGGCTTCCTGGGGCTTCTACTGCAAGTCTAGGGAGAGAGGTGGACCCCTTGGTAGATTGTTGGGGTCAGAGGCCTCTAGGTGGAGGGCCAGGGGGCGACCCTAGGGCCTCTACTGCAAGACCAGGGAGAGAGGTGGACCCCTGGGTAGCTTGCTGGGGTCAGGGCCCCTTATGTGGACGGCCAGGGGGCTTTGTGGGGCCTCTACTGCAAGTCCAGGAAGAGAGGTGGACCCCTGGGTAGCTTGCTGGGGTCTGTAGCCCATAAGTGGAGGGCCAGGGGGTTCCCTGGGTTCTATACTGCAAGTCCAGAAGAGAGGTGGACCCCTGGGTAGCTTCCTTAGGTCAGAGGCCCCTAGGTGGAGGGCAAGGGGGCACCCTGGGGCCTCTACTGCAAGTCCAGGGAGAGAGGTGGACGCCTGGGTAGCTTGCTGGGATCAAAGGCCCCCAGGTGGAGGGCCAGGGGGCTTCCTGGGGCTTCTACTGCAAGTCTAGGGAGAGAGGTGGACCCCTGGGTAGCTTCCTGGGGTCAAAGGCCCCTAGGTGGAGGGCCTGGGGGCTCCCTGGGGCCTCTACTGCAAGTCCAGGGAAGAGGTGGACCCCTGGGTAGCTTGCTGGTGTTAGAGGCAACTAGGTGGAGGGACAGGGGGTACCCTGGGACCTATACTGCAAGTACAGGGAGAGAGGTGAACCCCTGGGTAGCTTCCTGAGGTCAGAGGCTCCTAGGTGGAGGGCCAGGGGGCACCCTGGGCCCTATCCTGCAAGTCCAGGGAGAGAGGTGGACCCCTGGGTAGCTTGCTGGGGTCAGAGGCCCATAGGTGGATTGCCAGGGGGCTTCCTGGGGCCTCTACTGCAAGTCCAGGGAGAGAGGTGGACCCCTGGGTAGCTTGCTGGGGTCGTATGCCCCTAGGTGGAGGGCCAGGGGGCTTCCTGGGGCCTCTACTGCAAGTCTAGGGAGAGAGGTGGACCCCTGGGTAGCATGCAGGGGTCAGAGGCTCCTAGGTGGAGGGCTAGGATGCACCCAAGGGCCTCTACTGCAAGAATAGGGAGAGAGGTATACCCCTGGGTAGCTTGCTGGGGTTAGAGGCCCCTTGGTGGAGGGCCAGGGGGCTTCCTGGGGCCTCTACTGCAAGTCCAGGGAGAGAGGTGGACCCCTGGGAAGCTTGCTGGGGTCGTAGGCCCCTAGGTGGAGGGCCAGGGGGCACCCTGGGGCTTCTACTGCAAGTACAGGGAGAGAGGTGGACCCATGGGTAGCTTGCTGGCGTCAGAGGCCCCTATGTGGAGGGCCAGGGGGCCACCTGGGGCCTCTACTGCAAGTCCGGGGAGAGAGGTGGACCCCTGGGTAGCTTGCTGGGGTCAGAGGCAACTAGGTGGAGGGCCAGGGGGTACCCTGGGGCTTCTGCTGCAAGTCCAGGGAGAGAGGTGGACCCATGGGTAGCTTGCTGGGGTCGTAGGCCCCTAGGTGGAGGGCTAGGATGCACCCAAGGGCCTCTACTGCAAGAATAGGGAGAGAGGTTTACCCCTGGGTGGCTTGCTGGGGTTAGAGGCCCCTTGGTGGAGGGCCAGGGGGCTTCCTGGGGCCTCTACTGCAAGTCCAGGGAGAGAGGTGGGCCCCTGGGTAGCTTGCTGGGGTCGTAGGCCCCTAGGTGGAGGGCCAGGGGGCACCCTGGGGCTTCTACTGCAAGTACAAGGAGAGAGGTGGACCCATGGGTAGCTTGATGGGGTCAGAGGCCTCTATGTGGAGGGCCAGGGGGCCCCCTGGGTCCTCTACTGCAAGTCCAGGGAGAGAGGTGGACCCCTGGGTAGCTTGCTGGGGTCAGAGGCAACTAGGTGGAGGGCCAGGGGGTACCCTGGGGCCTAAACTGCAAGTCCAGGAAGAGAGGTGGACCCCTGGGTAGCTTCCTGGGGTCAGAGGCCCCTAGGTGGAGGGCCAAGAGGTACCCTAGGGACTCTACTGTAAGTCCAGGGAAGAGGTGGACCCCTGGGTAGCTTGCTGGTGTTAGAGGCAACTAGGTGAAGGGACAGGGGGTACCCTGGGACCTATACTGCAAGTCCAGGGAGAGAGGTGAACCCCTGGGTAGCTTCCTGAAGTCAGAGGCTCCTAGGTGGAGGGCCAGGGGGCACCCTGGGCCCTATCCTGCAAGTCCAGGGAGAGAGGTGGACCCCTGGGTAGCTTGCTGGGGTCAGAGGCCCATAGGTGGAGGGCCAGGGGGCTTCCTGGGGCCTCTACTGCAAGTCCAGGGAGAGAGGTGGACCCCTGGGTTGCTTGCTGGGGTCGTATGCCCCTAGGTGGAGGGCCAGGGGGCTTCCTGGGGCCTCTACTGCAAGTCTAGGGAGAGAGGTGGACCCCTGGGTAGCATGCAGGGGTCAGAGGCTCCTAGGTGGAGGGCTAGGATGCACCCAAGGGCCTCTACTGCAAGAATAGGGAGAGAGGTATATCCCTGGGTAGCTTGCTGGGGTTAGAGGCCCCTTGGTGGAGGGCCAGGGGGCTTCCTGGGGCCTCTACTGCAAGTCCAGGGAGAGAGGTGGACCCCTGGGAAGCTTGCTGGGGTCGTAGGCCCCTAGGTGGAGGGCCAGGGGGCACCCTGGGACTTCTACTGCAAGTACAGGGAGAGAGGTGGACCCATGGGTAGCTTGCTGGCGTCAGAGGCCCCTATGTGGAGGGCCAGGGGGCCCCCTGGGGCCTCTACTGCAAGTCCGGGGAGAGAGGTGGACCCCTGGGTAGCTTGCTGGGGTCAGAGGCAACTAGGTGGAGGGCCAGGGGGCACCATGGGGCCTCTACTGCAAGTCCAGGGAGAGAGGTGGACCCCTGGATAGCTTGCTGGGGTCTGTAGCCCATAGGTGGAGGGCCAGGGGGTACCCTGGGGCCTATACTGCGAGTCCAGGGAGAGAGGTGGACCCCTGGGTAGCTTCCTAACGTCAGAGGCCCCTAGGTGGAGGGCCAGGGGGCACCCTGGGGCCTCTACTGCAAGTCCAGGGAGAGAGGTGGACCCCTGGGTAGCTTGTTGGGGTCAGAGGCCCCTAGGTGGAGGGCCAGGGGGCACCCTGGGGCCTCTACTGCAAGTTCAGGGAGAGAGGTGGACCCCTGGGTAGCTTGCTGGGGTTAGAGGCCCCTCGGTGGAGGGCCAGGGGGCACCCTTGGGCTTCTACTGCAAGTCCAGGGAGAGAGGTGGACCCATGGGTAGCTTGCTGGGGTCGTAGGCCCCTAGGTGGAGGGCCAGGGGGCACCCTGGGGCTTTTGCTGCAAGTCCAGGGAGAGAGGTGGACCCATGGGTAGCTTGCTGGGGTCAGAGGCCCCTAGGTGGAGGGCTAGGATGCACCCAAGGGCCTCTACTGCAAGAATAGGGAGAGAGGTATACCCCTGGGTAGCTTGCTGGGGTTAGAGGCCCCTTGGTGGAGGGCCAGGGGGCTTCCTGGGGTCTCTACTGCAAGTCCAGGGAGAGAGGTGGACCCCTGGGTAGCTTGCTGGGGTTGTAGGCCCCTAGGTGGAGGGCCAGGGGGCACCCTGGGGCTTCTACTGCAAGTACAGGGAGAGAGGTGGACCCATGGGTAGCTTGTTGGGGTCAGAGGCCCCTAAGTGGAGGGCCAGGGGGCCCCCTGGGGCCTCTACTGCAAGTCCAGGGAGAGAGGTGGACCCCTAGGTAGCTTGCTGCGGTCAGAGGCAACTAGTTGGAGGGCCAGGGGGTACCCTGGGACCTAAACAGCAAGTCCAGGGAGAGAGGTGGACCCCTGGGTAGCTTCCTGGGGTCAGAGGCCCCTAGGTGGAGGGCCAGGGGGCAACCTGGGGCTTCTACTGCAAGTCCAGGAAGAGAGGTGGACCCATGGGTAGCTTGCTGGGGTCGTAGGCCCCTAGGTGGAGGGCCAGGGGGCACCCTGGGGCTTCTGCTGCAAGTCCAGGGAGAGAGGTGGACCCATGGGTAGCTTGCTGGGGTCAGAGGCCCCTAGGTGGAGGGCTAGGATGCACCCAAGGGCCTCTACTGCAAGAATAGGGAGAGAGGTATACCCCTGGGAGGCTTGCTGGGGTTAGAGGCCCCTTAGTGGAGGGCCAGGGGGCTTACTGGGGCCTCTACTGCAAGTCCAGGGAGAGAGGTGGACCCCTGGGTAGCATGCTGGGGTCAGAGGCAACTAGGTGGAGGGCCAGGGGACACCCTGGGGCCTATACTGCAAGTTCAGGGAGAGAGGTGGACACCTGGGTAGCTTGTTGGGATCAGAGGCTCCTAGGTTTAGTGCCAGGGGGCTTCCTGGGGCCTCTACTGCAAGTCCAGGGAGAGAGGTGGACCCCTGGGTAGCTTGCTGCAGTCAGAGGCAACTAGTTGGAGGGCCAGGGGGTACCCTGGGACCTAAACTGCAAGTCCAGGGAGAGAGGTGGACCCCTGGGTAGCTTCCTGGGGTCAGAGGCCCCTAGGTGGAGGGCCAGGGGGCAACCTGGGGCTTCTACTGCAAGTCCAGGAAGAGAGGTGGACCCATGGGTAGCTTGCTGGGGTCGTAGGCCCCTAGGTGGAGGGCCAGGGGGCACCCTGGGGCTTCTGCTGCAATTCCAGGGAGAGAGGTGGACCCATGGGTAGCTTGCTGGGGTCAGAGGCCCCTAGGTGGAGGGCTAGGATGCACCCAAGGGCCTCTACTGCAAGAATAGTTAGAGAGGTATACCCCTGGGTAGCTTGCTGGGGTCAGAGGCCCCTAGGTGGATGGTCAGGGGGCACCCTGTGGCCTATCCTGCAAGTCCAGGGAGAGAGGTGGACCCCTGGGAAGCTTGCTAGGGTTCGAGGCGCCTAGATGGAGGGCTAGGGGGCACCCTGGGGCTTATACTGCAAGTCCAGGGAGAGAGGTTGACCCCTGGGTAGCTTGCTGGGGTCAGAGGCCCATAGGTGGAGGGCCAGGGGGCTTCCTGGGGCCTCTACTGCAAGTCCAGGGAGAGAGGTGGACCCCTGGGTAGCTTGCTGGGGTCATATGTCCCTACGTGGAGGGCCAGGGGGCTTCGTGGGGCCTCTACTGCAATTCCAGGGAGAGAGGTGGACCCTGGGTAGCTTGCTGGGATCGAAGGCCCCTTGGTGGAGGGCCAGGGGGCTCCGTGGGGCCTCTACTGCAAATCCAGGGAGAGAGGTGGACCCCTGGGTAGCTCACTGGGGTCAGAGGCCCCTAGGTGGAGGGTCAGGAGGTACCCTAGGGCCTCTACTGCAAGTCCAGGGAGTGAGGTGGACCCCTAGGTAGTTTGCTGGGCAGAGAGGCCCCTAGGTGGAGGGCCAAGGGGCACCCTGGGGCCTCTACTGCAAGTCCAGGGAGAGAGTTGGACCCCAGGGTAGCTTCCTGGGGTCATAGGCCCCTAGCTGGAGGGCCAGGCGGTACCCTAGGGCCTCTACTGCAAGTCCAGGGAGTGACGTGGACCCCTAGGTAGTTTGCTTGGCAGAGAGGCCCCTAGGTGGAGGGCCAAGGGGCACCATGGGGCGTCTACTGCAAGTCCAGGGTGAGAGGTGGACCCCTGAGTAGCTTGTTGAGGTCAGAGGCCCCTAGGTGGAGGGTCAGGTTGCTTCCTGGGGCCTCTACTGCAAGTCCAGGGAGAGAGGTGGACCCCTGGGTAGTTTGCTTGGCTGAGAGGCCCCTAGGTGGAGGGCCAAGGGGCACCCTGGGGCCTCTACTGCAAGTCCAGGGAGAGAGGTGGACCCCTGGGTAGCTTCCTGGGGTAAAAGGCCCCTAGCTGGAGGGCCTGGGGGCACCCTGGGGCCTCTACTGCAATTCCAGGGAGAGAGGTGGACCCCTGGTTAGCTTGCTTGGGTCAGAGGCCCCTAGGTGGAGGGCCAGAGGGCGCCCTTTGGGCCTATACTTCAAGTCCAGGGAGAGAGGTGGACCCCTGGGTAGCTTGCTGGGGTCTTAGGCCCCTAGGTGGAGGGCCAGGGGGCACCCCGGGGCCTATACTGCAAGTCCAGGGAGAGAGGTGGACCCCTGGGTAGCTTGCTGGGGTCAGAAGCTCCTAGGTGGAGGGCAAGGGGGCACCCTGGGGCCTCTAGTGCAAGTCCAGGGAGAGTTGTGGACCCCTGTGTAGCTTGCTGGGGTCAGAAGCTCCTAGGTGGAGGGCCAAGGGGCACCCTGGGGCCTATACTGCAAGTCCAGGGAGAAAGGTGGACCCCTGAATAGCTTTCTGGGGTCAGAGGCAACTAGATGGAGGGCCAGGGGGAACCCTGGGGCCTCTACTGCAAGTCCAGGGAGAGAGGTCGACCCCTGGGTAGCTTGCTGGGGTCAGAAGGCCCTAGGTGGAGGGCCAGGGGGCACCCTGGGGCCTATACTGCAAGTCCAGGGAGAGAGGTGGACCCCTGGGTAGCTTGCTGGGGTCAGAGGCCTCTAGGTGAAATTCAAGGGGGCACCCTGGGGCCTATACTGCAAGTCCCGGGAGATAGGTGGACCCCTGGGTAGCTTGCTGGGGTCAGAGGCCACTAGGTGGAAGGCCAGGGGGCACCCTGGGGCCTCTACCGCATGTTCAGGGAGAGAGGTGGACCCCAGGATAGCTTGCTTGGGTCAGAGGCCCCTAGGTGGAGGGCCAGGGGGCTTCTAGGGGGCCTCTACTGCAAGTCCAGGGAGAGAGGTGGACCCATGGGTAGCTTGCTGGGGTCGTAGGCCCCTAGGTGGAGGGCCAGGGGGCACCCTGGGGCTTTTGCTGCAAGTCCAGGGAGAGAGGTGGACCCATGGGTAGCTTGCTGGGGTCAGAGGCCCCTAGGTAGAGGGCTAGGATGCACCCAAGGGCCTCTACTGCAAGAATAGGGAGAGAGGTATACCCCTGGGTAGCTTGCTGGGGTTAGAGGCCCCTTGGTGGAGGGCCAGGGGGCTTCCTGGGGCCTCTACTGCAAGTCCAGGGAGTGAGGTGGACCCCTGGGTAGCTTGCTGGGGTCGTAGGCCCCTAGGTGGAGGGCCAGGGGGCACCCTGGGGCTTCTACTGCAAGTACAGAGAGAGAGGTGGACCCATGGGTAGGTTGCTGGGGTCAGAGGCCCCTAAGTGGAGGGCCAGGGGGCCCCCTGGGGCCTCTACTGCAAGTCCAGGGAGAGAGGTGGACCCCTGGGTAGCTTGCTGGGGTCAGAAGCTCCTAGGTGGAGGGCAAGGGGGCACCCTGGGGCCTCTAGTGCAAGTCCAGGGAGAGTTGTGGACCCCTGTGTAGCTTGCTGGGGTCAGAAGCTCCTAGGTGGAGGGCCAAGGGGCACCCTGGGGCCTATACTGCAAGTCCAGGGAGAAAGGTGGACCCCTGAATAGCTTTCTGGGGTCAGAGGCAACTAGATGGAGGGCCAGGGGGAACCCTGGGGCCTCTACTGCAAGTCCAGGGAGAGAGGTCGACCCCTGGGTAGCTTGCTGGGGTCAGAAGGCCCTAGGTGGAGGGCCAGGGGGCACCCTGGGGCCTATACTGCAAGTCCAGGGAGAGAGGTGGACCCCTGGGTAGCTTGCTGGGGTCAGAGGCCTCTAGGTGAAATTCAAGGGGGCACCCTGGGGCCTATACTGCAAGTCCCGGGAGATAGGTGGACCCCTGGGTAGCTTGCTGGGGTCAGAGGCCACTAGGTGGAAGGCCAGGGGGCACCCTGGGGCCTCTACCGCATGTTCAGGGAGAGAGGTGGACCCCAGGATAGCTTGCTTGGGTCAGAGGCCCCTAGGTGGAGGGCCAGGGGGCTTCTAGGGGGCCTCTACTGCAAGTCCAGGGAGAGAGGTGGACCCATGGGTAGCTTGCTGGGGTCGTAGGCCCCTAGGTGGAGGGCCAGGGGGCACCCTGGGGCTTTTGCTGCAAGTCCAGGGAGAGAGGTGGACCCATGGGTAGCTTGCTGGGGTCAGAGGCCCCTAGGTAGAGGGCTAGGATGCACCCAAGGGCCTCTACTGCAAGAATAGGGAGAGAGGTATACCCCTGGGTAGCTTGCTGGGGTTAGAGGCCCCTTGGTGGAGGGCCAGGGGGCTTCCTGGGGCCTCTACTGCAAGTCCAGGGAGTGAGGTGGACCCCTGGGTAGCTTGCTGGGGTCGTAGGCCCCTAGGTGGAGGGCCAGGGGGCACCCTGGGGCTTCTACTGCAAGTACAGAGAGAGAGGTGGACCCATGGGTAGGTTGCTGGGGTCAGAGGCCCCTAAGTGGAGGGCCAGGGGGCCCCCTGGGGCCTCTACTGCAAGTCCAGGGAGAGAGGTGGACCCCTGGGTAGCTTGCTGCGGTCAGAGGCAACTAGGTGGAGGGCCAGGGGGTACCCTGGGGCCTAAACTGCAAGTCCAGGGAGAGAGGTGGACCCCTGGGTAGCTTCCTGGGGTCAGAGGCCCCTAGGTGGAGGGCCAGGGGGCACCCTGGGGCTTCTACTGCAAGTCCAGGGAGAGAGGTGGACCCATGGGTAGCTTGCTGGGGTCGTAGGCCCCTAGGTGGAGGGCCAGGGGGCACCCTGGGGCTTCTGCTGCAAGTCCAGGGAGAGAGGTGGACCCATGGGTAGCTTGCTGGGGTCAGAGGCCCCTAGGTGGAGGGCTAGGATGCACCCAAGGGCCTCTACTGCAAGAATAGGGAGAGAGGTATACCCCTGGGTGGCTTGCTGGGGTTAGAGGCCCCTTGGTGGAGGGCCAGGGGGCTTCCTGGGTTCTCTACTGCAAGTCCAGGGAGAGAGGTGGACCCCTGGGTAGCTTGCTGGGGTCGTAGGCCCCTAGGGGGAGGGGCCAGGGGGCACCCTGGGGCTTCTACTGCAAGTACAGGGAGAGAGGTGGACCCATGGGTAGCTTGCTGGGGTCAGAGGCCTATATGTGGAGGGCCAGGGGGCCGCCTGGGGCCTCTACTGCAAGTCCAGGGAGAGAGGTGGACCCCTGGGTAGCTTGCTGGGGTCAGAGGCAACTAGGTGGAGGGCCAGGGGGTACCCTGGGGCCTAAACTGCAAGTCCAGGAAGACAGGTGGACCCCTGGGTAGCTTCCTGGGGTCAGAGGCCCCTAGGTGGAGGGCAAGGGGGCACCCTGGGGCCTCTACTGCAAGTCCAGGGAGAGAGGTGGACTCCTGGATAGCTTGCTGGGGTCTGAAGCCCATAGGTGGAGGGCCAGGGGGTACCCTGGGGCCTATACTGCGAGTCCAGGGAGAGAGGTGGACCCCTGGGTAGCTTCCTAAGGTCAGAGGCAACTAGGTGGAGGGCCAGGGGGCACCCCTGGGTCTACACTGCAAGTCCAGGGAGAGAGGTGGACCCCTGGGTAGCTTCCTTAGGTCAGATGCCCCTAGGTGGAGGGCCAGGGGGCACCCTGGGGCCTATCCTGCAAGTCCAGAGAGAGAGGTGGACCCCTGGGTAGCTTGCTGGGGTCAGAGACAACTAGGTGGAGGGCCAGGGGGAACCCTAGGGTCTATACTGCAAGTCCAGGGAGAGAGGTGGACTCCTGGGTAGCTTGCTGGGGTCTTAGGCCCCTAGGTGGAGGGCCAGGATGCACCCTGTGGCCTCTACTGCAAGGCCAGGGAGAGAGGTGGACCCCTTGGTAGCTTGCTGGGGTCATAGACCCCTAGGTGCACGGCCAGGGGCCACCATGGTGCCTCTACTGCAAGTCCAGGGAGAGAGGTGAACCCATGGGTAGCTAGCTGGGGTCAGAGGTCCCTAAGTAGAGGGCCAGGGGGCACCCTGAGGCCTCTTCTGCAAGTCCAGGGAGAGAGGTGGACCCCTGCGTGGCTTGCTTGGGTCAGAGGCCCCTAGGTGGAGGTCAAGGGGGCACCCTGGGGCCTCTACTGCAATCCCAGGGAGAGTTGTGGACGCTTGTGTAGCTTGCTGGGGTCAGAGGCCCCTGGGTGGAGGGCCAAGGGGCACCCTGGTTCCTACACTGCAAGTCCAGAGAGTGAGGTGGACCCCTGGGTAGCTTCCTGGGGTCAGAGGCCCCTAGGTGGAGGTCCAAGGGGCACCCTGGGGCCTCTACTGCAAGTCCAGGGAGAGAGGTGGACCCCTGGGTAGCATGCTGGGGTCAGAGGCAACTAGGTGGAGGGCCAGGGGACACCCTGGGGCCTATACTGCAAGTTCAGGGAGAGAGGTGGACACCTGTGTAGCTTGTTGGGATCAGAGGCTCCTAGGTTTAGTGCCAGGGGGCTTTCTGGGGCCTCTACTGCAAGTCCAGGGAGAAAGGTGGACCCCTGTGTAGCTTGCTGGGGTCAGAGGCCCCTAGGTGGATGGTCAGGGGGCACCCTGTGGCCTATCTTGCAAGTCCAGGGAGAGGTGGACCCCTGGGTAGCTTGCTAGGGTTCGAGGCGCCTAGGTGGAGGGCCAGGGGGCACCCTGGGGCCTATACTGCAAGTCCAGGGAGAGAGGTTGAGCCCTGGGTAGCTTGCTGGGGTCAGAGGCCCATAGGTGGAGGGCCAGGGGGCTTCCTGGGGCCTCTACTGCAAGTCCAGGGAGAGAGGTGGACCCCTGGGTTGCTTGCTGGGGTCATATGTCCCTACGTGGAGGGCCAGGGGGCTTCCTGGGGCCTCTACTGCAATTCCAAGGAGAGAGGTGGACCCTGGGTAGCTTGCTGGGATCGAAGGCCCCTAGGTGGAGGGCCAGGGGGCTCCGTGGGGCCTCTACTGCAAATCCAGGGAGAGAGGTGGACCCCTGGATAGCTCGCTGGGGTCAGAGGTCCCTAGGTGGAGGGTCAGGGGATACCATAGGGCCTCTACTGCAAGTCCAGGAAGTGAGGTGGACCCCTAGGTAGTTTGCTGGGCAGAGAGGCCCCTAGGTGGAGGGCCAAGGGGCACCCTGGGGCCTCTACTGCAAGTCCAGGGAGAGAGGTGGACCCCAGGGAAGCTTCCTGTGGTCATAGGCCCCTAGCTGGAGGGCCAGGCGGTACCCTAGGGCCTCTACTGCAAGTCCAGGGAGTGAAGTGGACCCCTAGGTAGTTTGCTTGGCAGAGAGGCCCCTAGGTGGAGGGCCAAGGGGCACCATGGGGCCTCTACTGCAAGTCCAGGGTGAGAGGTGGACCCCTGAGTAGCTTGTTGAGGTCAGAGTTCCCTAGGTGGAGGGTCAGGTTGCTTCCTAGGGCCTCTACTGCAAGTCCAGGGAGAGAGGTGGACCCCTGGGTAGTTTGCTTGGCTGAGAGGCCCCTAGGTGTAGGGCCAAGGGGCACCCTGGGGCCTCTACTGCAAGTCCAGGGAGAGAGGTGGACCCCTGGGTAGCTTCCTTGGGTAAAAGGCCCCTAGCTGGAGGGCCTGGGGGCACCCTGGGGCCTCTACTGCAATTCCAGGGAGAGAGGTGGACCCCTGGGTAGCTTGCTGGGGTCAGAGGCCCCTAGGTGGAGGGCCAGGGGGCACCCTTGGGCCTATACTTCAAGTCCAGGGAGAGAGGTGGAACCCTGGGTAGCTTGCTGGGGTCTTAGGCCCCTAGGTGGAGGGCCAGGGGGCACCCCGGGGCCTATACTGCAAGTCCACGGAGAGAGGTCGACCCCTGGGTAGCTTGCTAGGGTCAGAGGCCCCTAGGTGGAGGGCCAGGGGGCTTCTAGGGGGCCTCTACTGCAAGTCTAGGGAGAGAGGTGGACCCCTGGGTAGCTAGCTGGGGTCGTAGGCCCCCAGGTGGAGGGCCAGGGGGCACCCTTGGGCTTTTGCTGCAAGTCCAGGGAGAGAGGTGGACCCATGGGTAGCTTGCTGGGGTCAGAGGCCCCTAGGTGGAGGGCTAGGATGCACCCAAGGGCCTCTACTGCAAGAATAGGGAGAGAGGTATACCCCTGGGTAGCTTGCTGGGGTTAGAGGCCCCTTGGTGGAGGGCCAGGGGGCTTCCTGGGGCCTCTACTGCAAGTCCAGGGAGAGAGGTGGACCCCTGGGTAGCTTGCTGGGGTCGTAGGCCCCTAGGTGGAGGGCCAGGGGGCACCCTGGGGCTTCTACTGCAAGTACAGGGAGAGAGGTTTACCCATGGGTAGCTTGCTGGGGTCAGAGGCCCCTAAGTGGAGGGCCAGGGGGCCCCCTGGGGCCTCTACTGCAAGTCCAGGGAGAGAGGTGGACCCCTGGGTAGCTTGCTGTGGTCAGAGGCAACTAGGTGGATTGCCAGGGGGTACCCTGGGGCCTAAACTGCAAGTCCAGGGAGAGAGGGGGACCCCTGGGTAGCTTCCTGGGGTCAGATGCCCCTAGGTGGAGGGCCAGGGGGCACCCTGGGGCTTCTACTGCAAGTCCAGGGAGAGAGGTGGACCCATGGGTAGCTTGCTGGGGTCGTAGGCCCCTAGGTGGAGGATCAGGGAGCACCCTGGGGCTTCTGCTGCAAGTCCAGGGAGAGAGGTGGACCCATGGGTAGCTTGCTGGGGTCAGAGGCCCCTAGGTGGAGGGCTAGGATGCACCCAAGGGCCTCTACTGCAAGAATGGGGAGAGAGGTATACCCCTGGGTGGCTTGCTGGGGTTTGAGGCCCCTTGGTGGAGGGCCAGGGGGCTTCCTGGGGCCTCTACTGCAAGTCCAGGGAGAGAGGTGGACCCCTGGGTAGCTTGCTGGGGTCAGAAGGCCCTAGGTATAGGGCCAGGGGGCACCCTGGGGCCTATACTGCAAGTCCAGGGAGAGAGGTGGACCCCTGGGTAGATTGCTGGGGTCAGAGGCCTCTAGGTGAAGGGCAAGGGGGCACCCTGGGGCCTATACTGCAAGTCTCAGGAGATAGGTGGACCCCTGGGTAGCTTGCTGGGGTCAGAGGCCACTAGGTGGAAGGCCAGGGGGCACCCTGGGGCCTCTACCGCAAGTTCAGGGAGAGAGGTGGACACCAGGATAGCTTGCTGGGGTCAGGGGCCCCTAGGTGGAGGGCCAGGGGGCACCCTGGAGCCTATCCTGCAAGTCCAGGGAGAGAGGTGGACCCCTGGGTAGCTTCCTGGGGTCAGAATCCACTAGGTGGAGGGCCAAGAGGTACCCTGGGGCCTATACTGCAAGTCCAGGGAGAGAGATCGACCCCTGGGTAGCTTCCTGAGGTCAGACACCCCTAGGTGGAGGGCCAGGGGGCACCCTGGGGCCTATCCTGCAAGTCCAGGGAGAGAGGTGGACCCCTGGGTAGCTTGCTGGGGTCAGAGGCCCACAGGTGGAGGGCCAGGGGGCTTCCTGGGGCCTCTACTGCAAGTCCAGGGAGAGAGGTGGACCCCTGGGTAGCTTGCTGTGGTCATATGTCCCTATGTGGAGGGCCAGGGGGCTCCGTGGGGCCTCTACTGCAAATCCAGGGAGAGAGGTGGACCCCTGGGTAGCTCGCTGGGGTCAGAGGCCCCTAGGTGGAGGGTCAGGAGGTACCCTAGGGCCTCTACTGCAAGTCCAGGGAGTGAGGTGGACCCCTAGGTAGTTTGCTGGGCAGAGAGGCCCCTAGGTGGAGGGCCAAGGGGCACCCTGGGGCCTCTACTGCAAGTCCAGGGAGAGAGTTGGACCCCAGGGTAGCTTCCTGGGGTCATAGGCCCCTAGCTGGAGGGCCAGGCGGTACCCTAGGGCCTCTACTGCAAGTCCAGGGAGTGACGTGGACCCCTGGGTAGTTTGCTTGGCAGAGAGGCCCCTAGGTGGAGGGCCAAGGGGCACCATGGGGCGTCTACTGCAAGTCCAGGGTGAGAGGTGGACCCCTGAGTAGCTTGTTGAGGTCAGAGGCCCCTAGGTGGAGGGTCAGGTTGCTTCCTGGGGCCTCTACTGCAAGTCCATGGAGAGAGGTGGACCCCTGGGTAGTTTGCTTGGCTGAGAGGCCCCTAGGTGGAGGGCCAAGGGGCACTCTGGGGCCTCTACTGCAAGTCCAGGGAGAGAGGTGGACTCCTGGGTAGCTTCCTGGGGTAAAAGGCCCCTAGCTGGAGGGCCTGGGGGCACCCTGGGGCCTCTACTGCAATTCCAGGGAGAGAGGTGGACCCCTGGTTAGCTTGCTGGGGTCAGAGGCCCCTAGGTGGAGGGCCAGGGGGCGCCCTTTGGGCCTATACTTCAAGTCCAGGGAGAGAGGTGGACCCCTGGGTAGCTTGCTGGGGTCTTAGGCCCCTAGGTGGAGGGCCAGGGGGCACCCCGGGGCCTATACTGCAAGTCCAGGGAGAGAGGTGGACCCCTGGGTAGCTTGCTGGGGTCAGAAGCTCCTAGGTGGAGGGCAAGGGGGCACCCTGGGGCCTCTAGTGCAAGTCCAGGGAGAGTTGTGGACCCCTGTGTAGCTTGCTGGGGTCCGAAGCTCCTAGGTGGAGGGCCAAGGGGCACCCTGGGGCCTATACTGCAAGTCCAGGGAGAAAGGTGGACCCCTGAATAGCTTTCTGGGGTCAGAGGCAACTAGATGGAGGGCCAGGGGGAACCCTGGGGCCTCTACTGCAAGTCCAGGGAGAGAGGTCGACCCCTGGGTAGCTTGCTGGGGTCAGAAGGCCCTAGGTGGAGGGCCAGGGGGCACCCTGGGGCCTATACTGCAAGTCCAGGGAGAGAGCTGGACTCCTGGGTAGCTTGCTGGGGTCAGAGGCCTCTAGGTGAAATTCAAGGGGGCACCCTGGGGCCTATACTGCAAGTCCCGGGAGATAGGTGGACCCCTGGGTAGCTTGCTGGGGTCAGAGGCCACTAGGTGGAAGGCCAGGGGGCACCCTGGGGCCTCTACCGCATGTTCAGGGAGAGAGGTGGACCCCAGGATAGCTTGCTTGGGTCAGAGGCCCCTAGGTGGAGGGCCAGGGGGCTTCTAGGGGGCCTCTACTGCAAGTCCAGGGAGAGAGGTGGACCCATGGGTAGCTTGCTGGGGTCGTAGGCCCCTAGGTGGAGGGCCAGGGGGCACCCTGGGGCTTTTGCTGCAAGTCCAGGGAGAGAGGTGGACCCATGGGTAGCTTGCTGGGGTCAGAGGCCCCTAGGTAGAGGGCTAGGATGCACCCAAGGGCCTCTACTGCAAGAATAGGGAGAGAGGTATACCCCTGGGTAGCTTGCTGGGGTTAGAGGCCCCTTGGTGGAGGGCCAGGGGGCTTCTTGGGGCCTCTACTGCAAGTCCAGGGAGTGAGGTGGACCCCTGGGTAGCTTGCTGGGGTCGTAGGCCCCTAGGTGGAGGGCCAGGGGGCACCCTGGGGCTTCTACTGCAAGTACAGAGAGAGAGGTGGACCCATGGGTAGCTTGCTGGGGTCAGAGGCCCCTAAGTGGAGGGCCAGGGGGCCCCCTGGGGCCTCTACTGCAAGTCCAGGGAGAGAGGTGGACCCCTGGGTAGCTTGCTGCGGTCAGAGGCAACTAGGTGGAGGGCCAGGGGGTACCCTGGGGCCTAAACTGCAAGTCCAGGGAGAGAGGTGGACCCCTGGGTAGCTTCCTGGGGTCAGAGGCCCCTAGGTGGAGGGCCAGGGGGCACCCTGGGGCTTCTACTGCAAGTCCAGGGAGAGAGGTGGACCCATGGGTAGCTTGCTGGGGTCGTAGGCCCCTAGGTGGAGGGCCAGGGGGCACCCTGGGGCTTCTGCTGCAAGTCCAGGGAGAGAGGTGGACCCATGGGTAGCTTGCTGGGGTCAGAGGCCCCTAGGTGGAGGGCTAGGATGCACCCAAGGGCCTCTACTGCAAGAATAGGGAGAGAGGTATACCCCTGGGTGGCTTGCTGGGGTTAGAGGCCCCTTGGTGGAGGGCCAGGGGGCTTCCTGGGTTCTCTACTGCAAGTCCAGGGAGAGAAGTGGACCCCTGGGTAGCTTGCTGGGGTCGTAGGCCCCTAGGGGGAGGGGCCAGGGGGCACCCTGGGGCTTCTACTGCAAGTACAGGGAGAGAGGTGGACCCATGGGTAGCTTGCTGGGGTCAGAGGCCTATATGTGGAGGGCCAGGGGGCCCCCTGGGGCCTCTACTGCAAGTCCAGGGAGAGAGGTGGACCCCTGGGTAGCTTGCTGGGGTCAGAGGCAACTAGGTGGAGGGCCAGGGGGTACCCTGGGGCCTAAACTGCAAGTCCAGGAAGAGAGGTGGACCCCTGGGTAGCTTCCTGGGGTCAGAGGCCCCTAGGTGGAGGGCAAGGGGGCACCCTGGGGCCTCTACTGCAAGTCCAGGGAGAGAGGTGGACCCCTGGATAGCTTGCTGGGGTCTGAAGCCCATAGGTGGAGGGCCAGGGGGTACCCTGGGGCCTATACTGCGAGTCCAGGGAGAGAGGTGGACCCCTGGGTAGCTTCCTAAGGTCAGAGGCAACTAGGTGGAGGGCCAGGGGGCACCCCTGGGTCTACACTGCAAGTCCAGGGAGAGAGGTGGACCCCTGGGTAGCTTCCTTAGGTCAGGTGCCCCTAGGTGGAGGGCCAGGGGGCACCCTGGGGCCTATCCTGCAAGTCCAGAGAGAGAGGTGGACCCCTGGGTAGCTTGCTGGGGTCAGAGACAACTAGGTGGAGGGCCAGGGGGAACCCTAGGGTCTATACTGCAAGTCCAGGGAGAGAGGTGGACTCCTGGGTAGCTTGCTGGGGTCTTAGGCCCCTAGGTGGAGGGCCAGGATGCACCCTGTGGCCTCTACTGCAAGGCCAGGGAGAGAGGTGGACCCCTTGGTAGCTTGCTGGGGTCAGAGACCCCTAGGGGTAGGGCCAGGGGGCACCCTGGTGCCTCTACTGCAAGTCCAGGGAGAGAGGTGAACCCATGGGTAGCTAGCTGGGGTCAGAGGTCCCTAAGTAGAGGGCCAGGGGGCACACTGAGGCCTCTTCTGCAAGTCCAGGGAGAGAGGTGGACCCCTGGGTAGTTTGCTGGGGTAGGAGGCCCCTAGGTGGAGGGCCAGGGTGCTTCCTGGGGCCTCTACTGCAAGTCCAGGGAGAGATGTGGACCCCTGGGTGGCTTGCTTGGGTCAGAGGCCCCTAGGTGGAGGTCAAGGGGGCACCCTGGGGCCTCTACTGCAATCCCAGGGAGAGTTGTGGACGCTTGTGTAGCTTGCTGGGGTCAGAGGCCCCTGGGTGGAGGGCCAAGGGGCACCCTGGTTCCTACACTGCAAGTCCAGAGAGTGAGGTGGACCCCTGGGTAGCTTCCTGGGGTCAGAGGCCCCTAGGTGGAGGTCCAAGGGGCACCCTGGGGCCTCTACTGCAAGTCCAGGGAGAGAGGTGGACCCCTGGGTAGCATGCTGGGGTCAGAGGCAACTAGGTGGAGGGCCAGGGGACACCCTGGGGCCTATACTGCAAGTTCAGGGAGAGAGGTGGACACCTGGGTAGCTTGTTGGGATCAGAGGCTCCTAGGTTTAGTGCCAGGGGGCTTTCTGGGGCCTCTACTGCAAGTCCTGGGAGAAAGGTGGACCCCTGTGTAGCTTGCTGGGGTCAGAGGCCCCTAGGTGGATGGTCAGGGGGCACCCTGTGGCCTATCTTGCAAGTCCAGGGAGAGAGGTGGACCCCTGTGTAGCTTGCTAGGGTTCGAGGCGCCTAGGTGGAGGGCCAGGGGGCACCCTGGGGCCTATACTGCAAGTCCAGGGAGAGAGGTTGACCCCTGGGTAGCTTGCTGGGGTCAGAGGCCCATAGGTGGAGGGCCAGGGGGCTTCCTGGGGCCTCTACTGCAAGTCCAGGGAGAGAGGTGGACCCCTGGGTTGCTTGCTGGGGTAATATGTCCCTACGTGGAGGGCCAGGGGGCTTCCTGGGGCCTCTACTGCAATTCCAAGGAGAGAGGTGGACCCTGGGTAGCTTGCTGGGATCGAAGGCCCCTAGGTGGAGGGCCAGGGGGCTCCGTGGGGCCTCTACTGCAAATCCAGGGAGAGAGGTGGACCCCTGGATAGCTCGCTGGGGTCAGAGGCCCCTAGGTGGAGGGTCAGGAGGTACCATAGGGCCTCTACTGCAAGTCCAGGGAGTGAGGTGGACCCCTAGGTAGTTTGCTGGGCAGAGAGGCCCCTAGGTGGAGGGCCAAGGGGCACCCTGGGGCCTCTACTGCAAGTCCAGGGAGAGAGGTGGACCCCAGGGAAGCTTCCTGTGGTCATAGGCCCCTAGCTGGAGGGCCAGGCTGTACCCTAGGGCCTCTACTGCAAGTCCAGGGAGTGAAGTGGACCCCTAGGTAGTTTGCTTGGCAGAGAGGCCCCTAGGTGGAGGGCCAAGGGGCACCATGGGGCCTCTACTGCAAGTCCAGGGTGAGAGGTGGACCCCTGAGTAGCTTGTTGAGGTCAGAGGCCCCTAGGTGGAGGGTCAGGTTGCTTCCTAGGGCCTCTACTGCAAGTCCAGGGAGAGAGGTGGACCCCTGGGTAGTTTGCTTGGCTGAGAGGCCCCTAGGTGGAGGGCCAAGGGGCACCCTGGGGCCTCTACTGCAAGTCCAGGGAGAGAGGTGGACCCCTGGGTAGCTTCCTTGGGTAAAAGGCCCCTAGCTGGAAGGCCTGGGGGCACCCTGGGGCCTCTACTGCAATTCCAGGGAGAGAGGTGGACCCCTGGGTAGCTTGCTGGGGTCAGAGGCCCCTAGGTGGAGGGCCAGGGGGCACCCTTGGGCCTATACTTCAAGTCCAGGGAGAGATTTGGAACCCTGGGTAGCTTGCTGGGGTCTTAGGCCCCTAGGTGGAGGGCCAGGGGGCACCCCGGGGCCTATACTGCAAGTCCACGGAGAGAGGTCGACCCCTGGGTAGCTTGCTGGGGTCAGAGGCCCCTAGGTGGAGGGCCAGGGGGCTTCTAGGGGGCCTCTACTGCAAGTCTAGGGAGAGAGGTGGACCCCTGGGTAGCTAGCTGGGGTCGTAGGCCCCCAGGTGGAGGGCCAGGGGGCACCCTGGGGCTTTTGCTGCAAGTCCAGGGAGAGAGGTGGACCCATGGGTAGCTTGCTGGGGTCAGAGGCCCCTAGGTGGAGGGCTAGGATGCACCCAAGGGCCTCTACTGCAAGAATACGGAGAGAGGTATACCCCTGGGTAGCTTGCTGGGGTTAGAGGCCCCTTGGTGGAGGGCCAGGGGGCTTCCTGGGGCCTCTACTGCAAGTCCAGGGAGAGAGGTGGACCCCTGGGTAGCTTCCTAAGGTCAGAGGCCCCTAGGTGGAGGGCCAGGGGGCACCCTGGGGCCTATCCTGCAAGTCCAGGGAGAGAGGTGGACCCCTGGGTAGCTTGCTGGGGTACGAGGCCCATAGGTGGAGGGCCAGGGGGCACCCTGGGGCCTCTACTGCAAGTCCAGGGAGAGAGGTGGACCCCTGGGTAGCTTGCTGGGGTCAGAGGCCCCTATGTGGAGGGCCAGGGGCACCCTGGGGCCTCTACTGCAAGACCAGGGAAAGAGGTGGACCCCTGGGTAGCTTGCTGGGGTCAGAGGCCTCTAGGTGGAGGGCCAGGGGGCACCCTGGGGCCTATACTGCAAGTCTAGGGAGAGAGGTGGACCCATGGGTAGCTAGCTGGGGTAAGAGGCCCCTAATTGGAGGGCCAGGGGGCACCCTGGGGCCTCTACTGCAAGTCCAGGGAGAGAGGTGGACCCCTGGGTAGCTTGCTGGGGTCTGAAGCCCATAGGTGGAGGGCCAGGGGGTACCCTGGGGCCTATACTTCAAGTCCAGGGAGAGCAGTGGACCCTTGGGTAGCTTCCTAAGGTTAGAGAACCCTAGGTGGAGGGCCAGAGAGCACCCTGGGGACTATCGTGCAAGTCCAGGGAGAGAGGTGGACCCCTGGGTAGCTTGCTGGGCTACAAGGCCTCTAGGTGGAGGGCCAGGGGGCACCCTGGGGCCTATCTTGCAAGTCCAGGGAGTAAGGTGGACCCCTGAGTAGCTTGCTCGGGTACGAGGCCCCTAGGTGGAGGGCCAGGGGGCACCCTGGGGCCTCTACTGCAATTCCAGGGAGAGAGGTGGATCCCTGGGTAGCTTGCTGGAGTCTGAAGCCCATAAGTGGAGGGCCAGGGGGCACCCTGGGGCCTCTACTGCAAGTCCAGGGAGAGAGGTGGACCCCTGGGTAGTTTGCTGGGGTCAGAGGCCCCTAGGCGGAGGGACAGGGGGCTTCCTGGGGCCTCTACTGCAAGTCCAGGGAGAAAGGTGGACCCCTGGGTAGCTTGCTAGGGTCAGAGGCCCCTAGGTGGAGGTCAAGGGGGCACCCTGGGGCCTTTACTGCAATCCCAGGGAGAGTTGTGGACCCTTGTGTAGCTTGCTGGGGTCAGAGGCCCCTTGGTGGAGGGTCAGGGGGCACCCTGGGGCCTATTCTGCAAGTCCAGGGAGAGAGGTGGACCTCTGGGTAGCTTGCTGGGGTCAGAGGCCCCTAGGTGGAGGGCCAGGGGGCACCTTGGGGCCTCTACTTTAAGTCCAGGGAGAGAGGTGGACCCTTGGGTAGCTTGCTGGGGTCAGCGGCCTCTAGGTGGAGGGCCAAGGGGCACCCTGGGGCCTATACTGCAAGCCCAGGGAGAGAGGTGGACCCCTGGGTAGCTTGCTGGAGTCTGTAGCCCATAGGTGGAAGGCCAGGGGGTACCCTGGGGCCTATCCTGCAATCCCAGGGAGAGTTGTGGACCCTTGTGTAGCTTGCTGGGGTCAGAGGCCCCTAGGTGGAGGGCCAGGGGGCACCCTGGGGCCTCTACTGCAAGCCCAGGGAGAGAGGTGGACCCCTGGGTAGCTTCCTGGGGTCAGAGTCCCCTAGGTGGAGGGTCAGGAGGTACCCTAGGGCCTCTACTGCAAGTTCATGGAGAGAGGTGGACCCCTATGTAGCTTGCTGGGGTCAGAGGCAACTAGGTGTAGGGCCAGGGGGCACCCTAGGGTCTACAATGCAAGTCCAGGGAGAGAGGTGGACCCCTGGGTAGCTTCCTAAGGTCAGAGGCCCCTAGGTGGAGGGCCAGGGGGCACCCTGGAGCCTCTACTGCAAGTCCAGGGAGAGAGGTGGACCCCTGGGTAGCTTGCTGGGGTCTGAAGCCCATAGGTGGAGGGCCAGGGGGCACCCTGGGGCCTCTACTGCAAGTCTAGGGAGAGAGGTGGACCCATGGGTAGCTAGCTGGGGTAAGAGGCCCCTAAGTGGAGGGCCAGGGGGCACCCTGGGGCCTCTACTGCAAGTCCAGGGAGAGAGGTGGACCCCTGGGTAGTTTGCTGGGGTCAGAGGCCCCTAGGCGGAGGGACAGGGGGCTTCCTGGGGCCTCTACTGCAAGTCCAGGGAGAAAGGTGGACCCCTGGGTAGCTTGCTAGGGTCAGAGGCCCCTAGGTGGAGGTCAAGGGGGCACCCTGGGACCTTTACTGCAATCCCAGGGAGAGTTGTGGACCCTTGTGTAGCTTGCTGGGGTCAGAGGCCCCTTGGTGGAGGGTCAGGGGGCACCCTGGGGCCTATTCTGCAAGTCCAGGGAGAGAGGTGGACCTCTGGGTAGCTTGCTGGGGTCAGAGGCCCCTAGGTGGAGGGCCAGGGGGCACCCTGGGGCCTGTTCTGCAAGTCCAGGGAGAGAGGTGGACCCCTGGGTAGCTTGCTGGGGTCAGAGGCCCCTAAGTGGAGGGTCCGGAGGTACTCTAGGGCCTCTACTGCAAGTCCAGGGAGAGAGGTGGACCCCTGGGTAGCTTGCTGGGGTCAGAGGCAACTAGGTGGAGGGCCAGGGGGCACCCTAGGGTCTACACTGCAAGTCCAGGGAGAGAGGTGGACCCCTGGGTAGCTTCCTAAGGTCAGAGGCCCCTAGGTGGAGGGCCAGGGGGCACCCTGGGGCCTCTACTGCAAGTCCAGGGAGAGAGGTGGACCCCTGGGTAGCTTGCTGGGGTCAGAGGCCCCTAAGTGGAGGGTCAGGAGGTACTCTAGGGCCTCTACTGCAAGTCCAGAGAGAGAGGTGGACCCCTGGGTAGCTTGCTGGGGTCAGAGGCAACTAGGTGGAGGGCCAGGGGGCACCCTAGGGTCTACACTGCAAGTCCAGGGAGAGAGGTGGACCCCTGGGTAGCTTCCTAAGGTCAGAGGCCCCTAGGTGGAGGGCCAGGGGGCACCCTGGGGCCTCTACTGCAAGTCCAGGGAGAGAGGTGGACCCCTGGGTAGCTTGCTGGGGTCTGAAGCCCATAGGTGGAGGGCCAGGGGGCACCCTGGGGACTCTACTGCAAGTCTAGGGAGAGAGGTGGACCCATGGGTAGCTAGCTGGGGTAAGAGGCCCCTAAGTGGAGGGCCAGGGGGCACCCTGGGGCCTCTACTGCAAGTCCAGGGAGAGAGGTGGACCCCTGGGTAGTTTGCTGGGGTCAGAGGCCCCTAGGCGGAGGGACAGGGGGCTTCCTGGGGCCTCTACTGCAAGTCCAGGGAGAAAGGTGGACCCCTGGGTAGCTTGCTAGGGTCAGAGGCCCCTAGGTGGGGGTCAAGGGGGCACCCTCGGACCTTTACTGCAATCCCAGTGAGAGTTGTGGACCCTTGTGTAGCTTGCTGGGGTCAGAGGCCCCTTGGTGGAGGGTCAGGGGGCACCCTGGGGCCTATTCTGCAAGTCCAGGGAGAGAGGTGGACCTCTGGGTAGCTTGCTGGGGTCAGAGGCCCCTAGGTGGAGGGCCAGGGGGCACCTTGGGGCCTCTACTTTAAGTCCAGGGAGAGAGGTGGACCCTTGGGTAGCTTGCTGGGGTCAGCGGCCTCTAGGTGGAGGGCCAAGGGGCACCCTGGGGCCTATACTGCAAGCCCAGGGAGAGAGGTGGACCCCTGGGTAGCTTGCTGGAGTCTGTAGCCCATAGGTGGAAGGCCAGGGGGTACCCTGGGGCCTATCCTGCAATCCCAGGGAGAGTTGTGGACCCTTGTGTAGCTTGCTGGGGTCAGAGGCCCCTAGGTGGAGGGCCAGGGGGCACCCTGGGGCCTCTACTGCAAGCCCAGGGAGAGAGGTGGACCCCTGGGTAGCTTCCTGGGGTCAGAGTCCCCTAGGTGGAGGGTCAGGAGGTACCCTAGGGCCTCTACTGCAAGTCCATGGAGAGAGGTGGACCCTTATGTAGCTTGCTGGGGTCAGAGGCAACTAGGTGTAGGGCCAGGGGGCACCCTAGGGTCTACAATGCAAGTCCAGGGAGAGATGTGGACCCCTGGGTAGCTTCCTAAGGTCAGAGGCCCCTAGGTGGAGGGCCAGGGGGCACCCTGGGGCCTATCCTGCAATCCCAGGGAGAGTTGTGGACCCTTGTGTAGCTTGCTGGGGTCAGAGGCCCCTAGGTGGAGGGCCAGGGGGCACCCTGGGGCCTCTACTGCAAGCCCAGGGAGAGAGGTGGACCCCTGGGTAGCTTCCTGGGGTCAGAGTCCCCTAGGTGGAGGGTCAGGAGGTACCCTAGGGCCTCTACTGTGAGTCCATGGAGAGAGGTGGACCCCTGGGTAGCTTGCTGGGGTCAGAGGCAACTAGGTGGAGGGCCAGGGGGCACCCTAGGGTCTACACTGCAAGTCCAGGGAGAGAGGTGGACCCCTTGGTAGCTGGCTTGGGTCAGAGACCCCTAGGTGGAGGGCCAGGGGGCACCTTGGGGCCTCTACTGCAAGTCCAGGGAGAGAGGTGGACCCCTGGGTAGCTTGCTGGGGTCTGAAGCCCATAGGTGGAGGGCCAGGGGGCACCCTGGGGCCTCTACTGCAAGTCTAGGGAGAGAGGTGGACCCATGGGTAGCTAGCTGGGGTAAGAGGCCCCTAAGTGGAGGGCCAGGGGGCACCCTGGGGCCTCTACTGCAAGTCCAGGGAGAGAGGTGGACCCCTGGGTAGTTTGCTGGGGTCAGAGGCCCCTAGGCGGAGGGACAGGGGGCTTCCTGGGGCCTCTACTGCAAGTCCAGGGAGAGAGGTGGACCCCTGAGTAGCTTGCTAGGGTCAGAGGCCCCTAGGTGGAGGTCAAGGGGGCACCCTGGGACCTTTACTGCAATCCCAGGGAGAGTTGTGGACCCTTGTGTAGCTTGCTGGGGTCAGAGGCCCCTTGGTGGAGGGTCAGGGGGCACCCTGGGGCCTATTCTGCAAGTCCAGGGAGAGAGGTGGACCTCTGGGTAGCTTGCTGGGGTCAGAGGCCCCTATGTGGAGGGCCAGGGGGCACCCTGGGGCCTATCCTGCAAGTCCAGGGAGAGAGGTGGACCCCTGGGTAGCTTGCTGGGGTACGAGGCCCATAGGTGGAGGGCCAGGGGGCACCCTGGGGCCTCTACTGCAAGTCCAGGGAGAGAGGTGGACCCCTGGGTAGCTTGCTGGGGTCAGAGGCCCCTAGGTGGAGGGCCAGGGGCACCCTGGGGCCTCTACTGCAAGACCAGGGAAAGAGGTGGACCCCTGGGTAGCTTGCTGGGGTCAGAGGCCTCTAGGTGGAGGGCCAGGGGGCACCCTGGGGCCTATACTGCAAGTCTAGGGAGAGAGGTGGACCCATGGGTAGCTAGCTGGGGTAAGAGGCCCCTAAGTGGAGGGCCAGGGGGCACCCTGGGGCCTCTACTGCAAGTCCAGGGAGAGAGGTGGACCCCTGGGTAGCTTGCTGGGGTCTGAAGCCCATAGGTGGAGGGCCAGGGGGTACCCTGGGGCCTATACTTCAAGTCCAGGGAGAGAATTGGACCCTTGGGTAGCTTCCTAAGGTTAGAGAACCCTAGGTGGAGGGCCAGAGAGCACCCTGGGGACTATCGTGCAAGTCCAGGGAGAGAGGTGGACCCCTGGGTAGCTTGCTGGGCTACAAGGCCTCTAGGTGGAGGGCCAGGGGGCACCCTGGGGCCTATCTTGCAAGTCCAGGGAGTAAGGTGGACCCCTGAGTAGCTTGCTGGGGTACGAGGCCCCTAGGTGGAGGGCCAGGGGGCACCCTGGGGCCTCTACTGCAAGTCCAGGGAGAGAGGTGGATCCCTGGGTAGCTTGCTGGAGTCTGAAGCCCATAGGTGGAGGGCCAGGGGGCACCCTGGGGCCTCTACTGCAAGTCCAGGGAGAGAGGTGGACCCCTGGGTAGTTTGCTGGGGTCAGAGGCCCCTAGGCGGAGGGACAGGGGGCTTCCTGGGGCCTCTACTGCAAGTCCAGGGAGAAAGGTGGACCCCTGGGTAGCTTGCTAGGGTCAGAGGCCCCTAGGTGGAGGTCAAGGGGGCACCCTGGGGCCTTTACTGCAATCCCAGGGAGAGTTGTGGACCCTTGTGTAGCTTGCTGGGGTCAGAGGCCCCTTGGTGGAGGGTCAGGGGGCACCCTAGGGCCTATTCTGCAAGTCCAGGGAGAGAGGTGGACCTCTGGGTAGCTTGCTGGGGTCAGAGGCCCCTAGGTGGAGGGCCAGGGGGCACCCTGGGGCCTATCCTGCAAGTCCAGGGAGAGAGGTGGACCCCTGGGTAGCTTGCTGGGGTACGAGGCCCCTAGGTGGAGGGCCAGGGGGCACCCTGGGGCCTCTACTGCAAGTCCAGGGAGAGAGGTGGACCCCTGGGTAGCTTGCTGGGGTCAGAGGCCCCTAGGTGGAGGGCCAGGGGGCACCCTGGGGCCTCTACTGCAAGTCCAGGGAAAGAGGTGAACCCCTGGGTAGCTTGCTGGGGTCAGAGGCCTCTAGGTGGAGGGCCAGGGGGCACCCTGGGGCCTCTATTGCAAGTCCAGGCAGAGAGGTGGACCCCTGGGTTGCTTGCTGGGGTCTGAAGCCCATAGGTGGAGGGCCAGGGGGTACCCTGGGGCCTATACTTCAAGTCCAGGGAGAGAGTAGGACCCTTGGGTAGCTTCCTAAGGTTAGAGGCCCCTAGGTGGAGGGCCAGAGGGCACCCTGGGGACTATCGTGCAAGTCCAGGGAGAGAGGTGGACCCCTGGGTAGCTTGCTGGGGTACAAGGCCTCTAGGTGGAGGGCCAGGGGGCACCCTGGGGCCTCTACTGCAAGGCAAGGGAGAGAGGTGGACCCCTTGGTAGCTGGCTTGGGTCAGAGACCCCTAGGTGGAGGGCCAGGGGGCACCTTGGGGCCTCTACTGCAAGTCTAGGTAGAGAGGTGGACCCATGGGTAGCTAGCTGGGGTAAGAGGCCCCTAAGTGGAGGGCAAGGGGGCACCCTGGGGCCTCTACTGCAAGCTCAGGGAGAGAGGTGGACCCCTGGGTAGTTTGCTGGGGTCAGAGGCCCCAAGGCGGAGGGACAGGGGGCTTCCTGGGGCCTCTACTGCAAGTCCAGGGAGAGAGGTGGACCCCTGGGTAGCTTGCTGGGGTCAGAGGCCTCTAGGTGGAGGGCCAAGGGGCACCCTGGGGCCTATACTGCAAGTCCAGGGAGAGAGGTGGACCCCTGGGTAGCTTGCTGGGGTCTGTAGCCCATAGGTGGAGGTCCAGGGGGTACCCTGGGGCCTATACTGCAAGTCCAGGGAGAGAGGTGGACCCCTGGGTAGCTTCCTAATGTCAGAGGCCCCTAGGTGGAGGGCCAGGGGGCACCCTGGGGCCTATCCTGCAAGTCCAGGGAGAGAGGTGGACCCCTGGGTAGCTTGCTGGGGTACGAGGCCCCTAGGTGGAGGGCCAGGGGGCTTCCTGGGGCCTCTACTGCAAGTCCAGGGAGAAAGGTGGACCCCTGGGTAGCTTGCTAGGGTCAGAGGCCTCTAGGTGGAGGTCAAGGGGGCACCCTGGGGCCTTTACTGCAATCCCAGGGAGAGTTGTGGACCCTTGTGTGGCTTGCTGGGGTCAGAGGCCCCTTGGTGGAGGGTCAGGGGGCACCCTGGGGCCTATTCTGCAAGTCCAGGGAGAGAGGTGGACCTCTGGGTAGCTTGCTGGGGTCAGAGGCCCCTAGGTGGAGGGCCAGGGGGCACCCTAGGGCCTATCCTAAAAGTCCAGGGAGAGAGGTGGACCCATGGGTAGCTTGCTGGGGTACGAGGCCCCTAGGTGGAGGGCCAGGGAGCACCCTGGGGCCTCTACTGCAAGTCCAGGGAGAGAGGTGGACCCCTGGGTAGCTTGCTGGGGTCAGAGGCCCCTAGGTGGAGGGCCAGGGGGTACCCTGGGGCCTATACTTCAAGTCCAGGGAGAGAAGTGGACTCTTGGGTAGCTTCCTAAGGTTAGAGAACCCTAGGTGGAGGGCCAGAGAGCACCCTGGGGACTATCGTGCAAGTCCAGGGAGAGAGGTGGACCCCTGGGTAGCTTGCTGGGGTACAAGGCCTCTAGGTGGAGGGCCAGGGGGCACCCTGGGGCCTATCTTGCAAGTCCAGGGAGTAAGGTGGACCCCTGAGTAGCTTGCTGGGGTACGAGGCCCCTAGGTGGAGGGCCAGGGGGCACCCTGGGGCCTCTACTGCAAGTCCAGGGAGAGAGGTGGATCCCTGGGTAGCTTGCTGGAGTCTGAAGCCCATAGGTGGAGGGCCAGGGGGCACCCTGGGGCCTCTACTGCAAGTCCAGGGAGAGAGGTGGACCCCTGGGTAGTTTGCTGGGGTCAGAGGCCCCTAGGCGGAGGGACAGGGGGCTTCTAGGGGGCCTCTACTGCAAGTCCAGGGAGAGAGGTGGACCCATGGGTAGCTTGCTGGGGTCGTAGGCCCCTAGGTGGAGGGCCAGGGGGCACCCTGGGGCTTTTGCTGCAAGTCCAGGGAGAGAGGTGGACCCATGGGTAGCTTGCTGGGGTCAGAGGCCCCTAGGTAGAGGGCTAGGATGCACCCAAGGGCCTCTACTGCAAGAATAGGGAGAGAGGTATACCCCTGGGTAGCTTGCTGGGGTTAGAGGCCCCTTGGTGGAGGGCCAGGGGGCTTCTTGGGGCCTCTACTGCAAGTCCAGGGAGTGAGGTGGACCCCTGGGTAGCTTGCTGGGGTCGTAGGCCCCTAGGTGGAGGGCCAGGGGGCACCCTGGGGCTTCTACTGCAAGTACAGAGAGAGAGGTGGACCCATGGGTAGCTTGCTGGGGTCAGAGGCCCCTAAGTGGAGGGCCAGGGGGCCCCCTGGGGCCTCTACTGCAAGTCCAGGGAGAGAGGTGGACCCCTGGGTAGCTTGCTGCGGTCAGAGGCAACTAGGTGGAGGGCCAGGGGGTACCCTGGGGCCTAAACTGCAAGTCCAGGGAGAGAGGTGGACCCCTGGGTAGCTTCCTGGGGTCAGAGGCCCCTAGGTGGAGGGCCAGGGGGCACCCTGGGGCTTCTACTGCAAGTCCAGGGAGAGAGGTGGACCCATGGGTAGCTTGCTGGGGTCGTAGGCCCCTAGGTGGAGGGCCAGGGGGCACCCTGGGGCTTCTGCTGCAAGTCCAGGGAGAGAGGTGGACCCATGGGTAGCTTGCTGGGGTCAGAGGCCCCTAGGTGGAGGGCTAGGATGCACCCAAGGGCCTCTACTGCAAGAATAGGGAGAGAGGTATACCCCTGGGTGGCTTGCTGGGGTTAGAGGCCCCTTGGTGGAGGGCCAGGGGGCTTCCTGGGTTCTCTACTGCAAGTCCAGGGAGAGAAGTGGACCCCTGGGTAGCTTGCTGGGGTCGTAGGCCCCTAGGGGGAGGGGCCAGGGGGCACCCTGGGGCTTCTACTGCAAGTACAGGGAGAGAGGTGGACCCATGGGTAGCTTGCTGGGGTCAGAGGCCTATATGTGGAGGGCCAGGGGGCCCCCTGGGGCCTCTACTGCAAGTCCAGGGAGAGAGGTGGACCCCTGGGTAGCTTGCTGGGGTCAGAGGCAACTAGGTGGAGGGCCAGGGGGTACCCTGGGGCCTAAACTGCAAGTCCAGGAAGAGAGGTGGACCCCTGGGTAGCTTCCTGGGGTCAGAGGCCCCTAGGTGGAGGGCAAGGGGGCACCCTGGGGCCTCTACTGCAAGTCCAGGGAGAGAGGTGGACCCCTGGATAGCTTGCTGGGGTCTGAAGCCCATAGGTGGAGGGCCAGGGGGTACCCTGGGGCCTATACTGCGAGTCCAGGGAGAGAGGTGGACCCCTGGGTAGCTTCCTAAGGTCAGAGGCAACTAGGTGGAGGGCCAGGGGGCACCCTGGGTCTACACTGCAAGTCCAGGGAGAGAGGTGGACCCCTGGGTAGCTTCCTTAGGTCAGGTGCCCCTAGGTGGAGGGCCAGGGGGCACCCTGGGGCCTATCCTGCAAGTCCAGAGAGAGAGGTGGACCCCTGGGTAGCTTGCTGGGGTCAGAGACAACTAGGTGGAGGGCCAGGGGGAACCCTAGGGTCTATACTGCAAGTCCAGGGAGAGAGGTGGACTCCTGGGTAGCTTGCTGGGGTCTTAGGCCCCTAGGTGGAGGGCCAGGATGCACCCTGTGGCCTCTACTGCAAGGCCAGGGAGAGAGGTGGACCCCTTGGTAGCTTGCTGGGGTCAGAGACCCCTAGGGGTAGGGCCAGGGGGCACCCTGGTGCCTCTACTGCAAGTCCAGGGAGAGAGGTGAACCCATGGGTAGCTAGCTGGGGTCAGAGGTCCCTAAGTAGAGGGCCAGGGGGCACCCTGAGGCCTCTTCTGCAAGTCCAGGGAGAGAGGTGGACCCCTGGGTAGTTTGCTGGGGTAGGAGGCCCCTAGGTGGAGGGCCAGGGTGCTTCCTGGGGCCTCTACTGCAAGTCCAGGGAGAGATGTGGACCCCTGGGTGGCTTGCTTGGGTCAGAGGCCCCTAGGTGGAGGTCAAGGGGGCACCCTGGGGCCTCTACTGCAATCCCAGGGAGAGTTGTGGACGCTTGTGTAGCTTGCTGGGGTCAGAGGCCCCTGGGTGGAGGGCCAAGGGGCACCCTGGTTCCTACACTGCAAGTCCAGAGAGTGAGGTGGACCCCTGGGTAGCTTCCTGGGGTCAGAGGCCCCTAGGTGGAGGTCCAAGGGGCACCCTGGGGCCTCTACTGCAAGTCCAGGGAGAGAGGTGGACCCCTGGGTAGCATGCTGGGGTCAGAGGCAACTAGGTGGAGGGCCAGGGGACACCCTGGGGCCTATACTGCAAGTTCAGGGAGAGAGGTGGACACCTGGGTAGCTTGTTGGGATCAGAGGCTCCTAGGTTTAGTGCCAGGGGGCTTTCTGGGGCCTCTACTGCAAGTCCTGGGAGAAAGGTGGACCCCTGTGTAGCTTGCTGGGGTCAGAGGCCCCTAGGTGGATGGTCAGGGGGCACCCTGTGGCCTATCTTGCAAGTCCAGGGAGAGAGGTGGACCCCTGTGTAGCTTGCTAGGGTTCGAGGCGCCTAGGTGGAGGGCCAGGGGGCACCCTGGGGCCTATACTGCAAGTCCAGGGAGAGAGGTTGACCCCTGGGTAGCTTGCTGGGGTCAGAGGCCCATAGGTGGAGGGCCAGGGGGCTTCCTGGGGCCTCTACTGCAAGTCCAGGGAGAGAGGTGGACCCCTGGGTTGCTTGCTGGGGTAATATGTCCCTACGTGGAGGGCCAGGGGGCTTCCTGGGGCCTCTACTGCAATTCCAAGGAGAGAGGTGGACCCTGGGTAGCTTGCTGGGATCGAAGGCCCCTAGGTGGAGGGCCAGGGGGCTCCGTGGGGCCTCTACTGCAAATCCAGGGAGAGAGGTGGACCCCTGGATAGCTCGCTGGGGTCAGAGGCCCCTAGGTGGAGGGTCAGGAGGTACCATAGGGCCTCTACTGCAAGTCCAGGGAGTGAGGTGGACCCCTAGGTAGTTTGCTGGGCAGAGAGGCCCCTAGGTGGAGGGCCAAGGGGCACCCTGGGGCCTCTACTGCAAGTCCAGGGAGAGAGGTGGACCCCAGGGAAGCTTCCTGTGGTCATAGGCCCCTAGCTGGAGGGCCAGGCTGTACCCTAGGGCCTCTACTGCAAGTCCAGGGAGTGAAGTGGACCCCTAGGTAGTTTGCTTGGCAGAGAGGCCCCTAGGTGGAGGGCCAAGGGGCACCATGGGGCCTCTACTGCAAGTCCAGGGTGAGAGGTGGACCCCTGAGTAGCTTGTTGAGGTCAGAGGCCCCTAGGTGGAGGGTCAGGTTGCTTCCTAGGGCCTCTACTGCAAGTCCAGGGAGAGAGGTGGACCCCTGGGTAGTTTGCTTGGCTGAGAGGCCCCTAGGTGGAGGGCCAAGGGGCACCCTGGGGCCTCTACTGCAAGTCCAGGGAGAGAGGTGGACCCCTGGGTAGCTTCCTTGGGTAAAAGGCCCCTAGCTGGAAGGCCTGGGGGCACCCTGGGGCCTCTACTGCAATTCCAGGGAGAGAGGTGGACCCCTGGGTAGCTTGCTGGGGTCAGAGGCCCCTAGGTGGAGGGCCAGGGGGCACCCTTGGGCCTATACTTCAAGTCCAGGGAGAGATTTGGAACCCTGGGTAGCTTGCTGGGGTCTTAGGCCCCTAGGTGGAGGGCCAGGGGGCACCCCGGGGCCTATACTGCAAGTCCACGGAGAGAGGTCGACCCCTGGGTAGCTTGCTGGGGTCAGAGGCCCCTAGGTGGAGGGCCAGGGGGCTTCTAGGGGGCCTCTACTGCAAGTCTAGGGAGAGAGGTGGACCCCTGGGTAGCTAGCTGGGGTCGTAGGCCCCCAGGTGGAGGGCCAGGGGGCACCCTGGGGCTTTTGCTGCAAGTCCAGGGAGAGAGGTGGACCCATGGGTAGCTTGCTGGGGTCAGAGGCCCCTAGGTGGAGGGCTAGGATGCACCCAAGGGCCTCTACTGCAAGAATACGGAGAGAGGTATACCCCTGGGTAGCTTGCTGGGGTTAGAGGCCCCTTGGTGGAGGGCCAGGGGGCTTCCTGGGGCCTCTACTGCAAGTCCAGGGAGAGAGGTGGACCCCTGGGTAGCTTCCTAAGGTCAGAGGCCCCTAGGTGGAGGGCCAGGGGGCACCCTGGGGCCTATCCTGCAAGTCCAGGGAGAGAGGTGGACCCCTGGGTAGCTTGCTGGGGTACGAGGCCCATAGGTGGAGGGCCAGGGGGCACCCTGGGGCCTCTACTGCAAGTCCAGGGAGAGAGGTGGACCCCTGGGTAGCTTGCTGGGGTCAGAGGCCCCTATGTGGAGGGCCAGGGGCACCCTGGGGCCTCTACTGCAAGACCAGGGAAAGAGGTGGACCCCTGGGTAGCTTGCTGGGGTCAGAGGCCTCTAGGTGGAGGGCCAGGGGGCACCCTGGGGCCTATACTGCAAGTCTAGGGAGAGAGGTGGACCCATGGGTAGCTAGCTGGGGTAAGAGGCCCCTAATTGGAGGGCCAGGGGGCACCCTGGGGCCTCTACTGCAAGTCCAGGGAGAGAGGTGGACCCCTGGGTAGCTTGCTGGGGTCTGAAGCCCATAGGTGGAGGGCCAGGGGGTACCCTGGGGCCTATACTTCAAGTCCAGGGAGAGCAGTGGACCCTTGGGTAGCTTCCTAAGGTTAGAGAACCCTAGGTGGAGGGCCAGAGAGCACCCTGGGGACTATCGTGCAAGTCCAGGGAGAGATTTGGAACCCTGGGTAGCTTGCTGGGGTCTTAGGCCCCTAGGTGGAGGGCCAGGGGGCACCCCGGGGCCTATACTGCAAGTCCACGGAGAGAGGTCGACCCCTGGGTAGCTTGCTGGGGTCAGAGGCCCCTAGGTGGAGGGCCAGGGGGCTTCTAGGGGGCCTCTACTGCAAGTCTAGGGAGAGAGGTGGACCCCTGGGTAGCTAGCTGGGGTCGTAGGCCCCCAGGTGGAGGGCCAGGGGGCACCCTGGGGCTTTTGCTGCAAGTCCAGGGAGAGAGGTGGACCCATGGGTAGCTTGCTGGGGTCAGAGGCCCCTAGGTGGAGGGCTAGGATGCACCCAAGGGCCTCTACTGCAAGAATACGGAGAGAGGTATACCCCTGGGTAGCTTGCTGGGGTTAGAGGCCCCTTGGTGGAGGGCCAGGGGGCTTCCTGGGGCCTCTACTGCAAGTCCAGGGAGAGAGGTGGACCCCTGGGTAGCTTCCTAAGGTCAGAGGCCCCTAGGTGGAGGGCCAGGGGGCACCCTGGGGCCTATCCTGCAAGTCCAGGGAGAGAGGTGGACCCCTGGGTAGCTTGCTGGGGTACGAGGCCCATAGGTGGAGGGCCAGGGGGCACCCTGGGGCCTCTACTGCAAGTCCAGGGAGAGAGGTGGACCCCTGGGTAGCTTGCTGGGGTCAGAGGCCCCTATGTGGAGGGCCAGGGGCACCCTGGGGCCTCTACTGCAAGACCAGGGAAAGAGGTGGACCCCTGGGTAGCTTGCTGGGGTCAGAGGCCTCTAGGTGGAGGGCCAGGGGGCACCCTGGGGCCTATACTGCAAGTCTAGGGAGAGAGGTGGACCCATGGGTAGCTAGCTGGGGTAAGAGGCCCCTAATTGGAGGGCCAGGGGGCACCCTGGGGCCTCTACTGCAAGTCCAGGGAGAGAGGTGGACCCCTGGGTAGCTTGCTGGGGTCTGAAGCCCATAGGTGGAGGGCCAGGGGGTACCCTGGGGCCTATACTTCAAGTCCAGGGAGAGCAGTGGACCCTTGGGTAGCTTCCTAAGGTTAGAGAACCCTAGGTGGAGGGCCAGAGAGCACCCTGGGGACTATCGTGCAAGTCCAGGGAGAGAGGTGGACCCCTGGGTAGCTTGCTGGGCTACAAGGCCTCTAGGTGGAGGGCCAGGGGGCACCCTGGGGCCTATCTTGCAAGTCCAGGGAGTAAGGTGGACCCCTGAGTAGCTTGCTCGGGTACGAGGCCCCTAGGTGGAGGGCCAGGGGGCACCCTGGGGCCTCTACTGCAATTCCAGGGAGAGAGGTGGATCCCTGGGTAGCTTGCTGGAGTCTGAAGCCCATAAGTGGAGGGCCAGGGGGCACCCTGGGGCCTCTACTGCAAGTCCAGGGAGAGAGGTGGACCCCTGGGTAGTTTGCTGGGGTCAGAGGCCCCTAGGCGGAGGGACAGGGGGCTTCCTGGGGCCTCTACTGCAAGTCCAGGGAGAAAGGTGGACCCCTGGGTAGCTTGCTAGGGTCAGAGGCCCCTAGGTGGAGGTCAAGGGGGCACCCTGGGGCCTTTACTGCAATCCCAGGGAGAGTTGTGGACCCTTGTGTAGCTTGCTGGGGTCAGAGGCCCCTTGGTGGAGGGTCAGGGGGCACCCTGGGGCCTATTCTGCAAGTCCAGGGAGAGAGGTGGACCTCTGGGTAGCTTGCTGGGGTCAGAGGCCCCTAGGTGGAGGGCCAGGGGGCACCTTGGGGCCTCTACTTTAAGTCCAGGGAGAGAGGTGGACCCTTGGGTAGCTTGCTGGGGTCAGCGGCCTCTAGGTGGAGGGCCAAGGGGCACCCTGGGGCCTATACTGCAAGCCCAGGGAGAGAGGTGGACCCCTGGGTAGCTTGCTGGAGTCTGTAGCCCATAGGTGGAAGGCCAGGGGGTACCCTGGGGCCTATCCTGCAATCCCAGGGAGAGTTGTGGACCCTTGTGTAGCTTGCTGGGGTCAGAGGCCCCTAGGTGGAGGGCCAGGGGGCACCCTGGGGCCTCTACTGCAAGCCCAGGGAGAGAGGTGGACCCCTGGGTAGCTTCCTGGGGTCAGAGTCCCCTAGGTGGAGGGTCAGGAGGTACCCTAGGGCCTCTACTGCAAGTTCATGGAGAGAGGTGGACCCCTATGTAGCTTGCTGGGGTCAGAGGCAACTAGGTGTAGGGCCAGGGGGCACCCTAGGGTCTACAATGCAAGTCCAGGGAGAGAGGTGGACCCCTGGGTAGCTTCCTAAGGTCAGAGGCCCCTAGGTGGAGGGCCAGGGGGCACCCTGGAGCCTCTACTGCAAGTCCAGGGAGAGAGGTGGACCCCTGGGTAGCTTGCTGGGGTCTGAAGCCCATAGGTGGAGGGCCAGGGGGCACCCTGGGGCCTCTACTGCAAGTCTAGGGAGAGAGGTGGACCCATGGGTAGCTAGCTGGGGTAAGAGGCCCCTAAGTGGAGGGCCAGGGGGCACCCTGGGGCCTCTACTGCAAGTCCAGGGAGAGAGGTGGACCCCTGGGTAGTTTGCTGGGGTCAGAGGCCCCTAGGCGGAGGGACAGGGGGCTTCCTGGGGCCTCTACTGCAAGTCCAGGGAGAAAGGTGGACCCCTGGGTAGCTTGCTAGGGTCAGAGGCCCCTAGGTGGAGGTCAAGGGGGCACCCTGGGACCTTTACTGCAATCCCAGGGAGAGTTGTGGACCCTTGTGTAGCTTGCTGGGGTCAGAGGCCCCTTGGTGGAGGGTCAGGGGGCACCCTGGGGCCTATTCTGCAAGTCCAGGGAGAGAGGTGGACCTCTGGGTAGCTTGCTGGGGTCAGAGGCCCCTAGGTGGAGGGCCAGGGGGCACCCTGGGGCCTGTTCTGCAAGTCCAGGGAGAGAGGTGGACCCCTGGGTAGCTTGCTGGGGTCAGAGGCCCCTAAGTGGAGGGTCCGGAGGTACTCTAGGGCCTCTACTGCAAGTCCAGGGAGAGAGGTGGACCCCTGGGTAGCTTGCTGGGGTCAGAGGCAACTAGGTGGAGGGCCAGGGGGCACCCTAGGGTCTACACTGCAAGTCCAGGGAGAGAGGTGGACCCCCGGGTAGCTTCCTAAGGTCAGAGGCCCCTAGGTGGAGGGCCAGGGGGCACCCTGGGGCCTCTACTGCAAGTCCAGGGAGAGAGGTGGACCCCTGGGTAGCTTGCTGGGGTCAGAGGCCCCTAAGTGGAGGGTCAGGAGGTACTCTAGGGCCTCTACTGCAAGTCCAGAGAGAGAGGTGGACCCCTGGGTAGCTTGCTGGGGTCAGAGGCAACTAGGTGGAGGGCCAGGGGGCACCCTAGGGTCTACACTGCAAGTCCAGGGAGAGAGGTGGACCCCTGGGTAGCTTCCTAAGGTCAGAGGCCCCTAGGTGGAGGGCCAGGGGGCACCCTGGGGCCTCTACTGCAAGTCCAGGGAGAGAGGTGGACCCCTGGGTAGCTTGCTGGGGTCTGAAGCCCATAGGTGGAGGGCCAGGGGGCACCCTGGGGACTCTACTGCAAGTCTAGGGAGAGAGGTGGACCCATGGGTAGCTAGCTGGGGTAAGAGGCCCCTAAGTGGAGGGCCAGGGGGCACCCTGGGGCCTCTACTGCAAGTCCAGGGAGAGAGGTGGACCCCTGGGTAGTTTGCTGGGGTCAGAGGCCCCTAGGCGGAGGGACAGGGGGCTTCCTGGGGCCTCTACTGCAAGTCCAGGGAGAAAGGTGGACCCCTGGGTAGCTTGCTAGGGTCAGAGGCCCCTAGGTGGGGGTCAAGGGGGCACCCTCGGACCTTTACTGCAATCCCAGTGAGAGTTGTGGACCCTTGTGTAGCTTGCTGGGGTCAGAGGCCCCTTGGTGGAGGGTCAGGGGGCACCCTGGGGCCTATTCTGCAAGTCCAGGGAGAGAGGTGGACCTCTGGGTAGCTTGCTGGGGTCAGAGGCCCCTAGGTGGAGGGCCAGGGGGCACCTTGGGGCCTCTACTTTAAGTCCAGGGAGAGAGGTGGACCCTTGGGTAGCTTGCTGGGGTCAGCGGCCTCTAGGTGGAGGGCCAAGGGGCACCCTGGGGCCTATACTGCAAGCCCAGGGAGAGAGGTGGACCCCTGGGTAGCTTGCTGGAGTCTGTAGCCCATAGGTGGAAGGCCAGGGGGTACCCTGGGGCCTATCCTGCAATCCCAGGGAGAGTTGTGGACCCTTGTGTAGCTTGCTGGGGTCAGAGGCCCCTAGGTGGAGGGCCAGGGGGCACCCTGGGGCCTCTACTGCAAGCCCAGGGAGAGAGGTGGACCCCTGGGTAGCTTCCTGGGGTCAGAGTCCCCTAGGTGGAGGGTCAGGAGGTACCCTAGGGCCTCTACTGCAAGTCCATGGAGAGAGGTGGACCCTTATGTAGCTTGCTGGGGTCAGAGGCAACTAGGTGTAGGGCCAGGGGGCACCCTAGGGTCTACAATGCAAGTCCAGGGAGAGATGTGGACCCCTGGGTAGCTTCCTAAGGTCAGAGGCCCCTAGGTGGAGGGCCAGGGGGCACCCTGGGGCCTATCCTGCAATCCCAGGGAGAGTTGTGGACCCTTGTGTAGCTTGCTGGGGTCAGAGGCCCCTAGGTGGAGGGCCAGGGGGCACCCTGGGGCCTCTACTGCAAGCCCAGGGAGAGAGGTGGACCCCTGGGTAGCTTCCTGGGGTCAGAGTCCCCTAGGTGGAGGGTCAGGAGGTACCCTAGGGCCTCTACTGCGAGTCCATGGAGAGAGGTGGACCCCTGGGTAGCTTGCTGGGGTCAGAGGCAACTAGGTGGAGGGCCAGGGGGCACCCTAGGGTCTACACTGCAAGTCCAGGGAGAGAGGTGGACCCCTTGGTAGCTGGCTTGGGTCAGAGACCCCTAGGTGGAGGGCCAGGGGGCACCTTGGGGCCTCTACTGCAAGTCCAGGGAGAGAGGTGGACCCCTGGGTAGCTTGCTGGGGTCTGAAGCCCATAGGTGGAGGGCCAGGGGGCACCCTGGGGCCTCTACTGCAAGTCTAGGGAGAGAGGTGGACCCATGGGTAGCTAGCTGGGGTAAGAGGCCCCTAAGTGGAGGGCCAGGGGGCACCCTGGGGCCTCTACTGCAAGTCCAGGGAGAGAGGTGGACCCCTGGGTAGTTTGCTGGGGTCAGAGGCCCCTAGGCGGAGGGACAGGGGGCTTCCTGGGGCCTCTACTGCAAGTCCAGGGAGAGAGGTGGACCCCTGAGTAGCTTGCTAGGGTCAGAGGCCCCTAGGTGGAGGTCAAGGGGGCACCCTGGGACCTTTACTGCAATCCCAGGGAGAGTTGTGGACCCTTGTGTAGCTTGCTGGGGTCAGAGGCCCCTTGGTGGAGGGTCAGGGGGCACCCTGGGGCCTATTCTGCAAGTCCAGGGAGAGAGGTGGACCTCTGGGTAGCTTGCTGGGGTCAGAGGCCCCTATGTGGAGGGCCAGGGGGCACCCTGGGGCCTATCCTGCAAGTCCAGGGAGAGAGGTGGACCCCTGGGTAGCTTGCTGGGGTACGAGGCCCATAGGTGGAGGGCCAGGGGGCACCCTGGGGCCTCTACTGCAAGTCCAGGGAGAGAGGTGGACCCCTGGGTAGCTTGCTGGGGTCAGAGGCCCCTAGGTGGAGGGCCAGGGGCACCCTGGGGCCTCTACTGCAAGACCAGGGAAAGAGGTGGACCCCTGGGTAGCTTGCTGGGGTCAGAGGCCTCTAGGTGGAGGGCCAGGGGGCACCCTGGGGCCTATACTGCAAGTCTAGGGAGAGAGGTGGACCCATGGGTAGCTAGCTGGGGTAAGAGGCCCCTAAGTGGAGGGCCAGGGGGCACCCTGGGGCCTCTACTGCAAGTCCAGGGAGAGAGGTGGACCCCTGGGTAGCTTGCTGGGGTCTGAAGCCCATAGGTGGAGGGCCAGGGGGTACCCTGGGGCCTATACTTCAAGTCCAGGGAGAGAATTGGACCCTTGGGTAGCTTCCTAAGGTTAGAGAACCCTAGGTGGAGGGCCAGAGAGCACCCTGGGGACTATCGTGCAAGTCCAGGGAGAGAGGTGGACCCCTGGGTAGCTTGCTGGGCTACAAGGCCTCTAGGTGGAGGGCCAGGGGGCACCCTGGGGCCTATCTTGCAAGTCCAGGGAGTAAGGTGGACCCCTGAGTAGCTTGCTGGGGTACGAGGCCCCTAGGTGGAGGGCCAGGGGGCACCCTGGGGCCTCTACTGCAAGTCCAGGGAGAGAGGTGGATCCCTGGGTAGCTTGCTGGAGTCTGAAGCCCATAGGTGGAGGGCCAGGGGGCACCCTGGGGCCTCTACTGCAAGTCCAGGGAGAGAGGTGGACCCCTGGGTAGTTTGCTGGGGTCAGAGGCCCCTAGGCGGAGGGACAGGGGGCTTCCTGGGGCCTCTACTGCAAGTCCAGGGAGAAAGGTGGACCCCTGGGTAGCTTGCTAGGGTCAGAGGCCCCTAGGTGGAGGTCAAGGGGGCACCCTGGGGCCTTTACTGCAATCCCAGGGAGAGTTGTGGACCCTTGTGTAGCTTGCTGGGGTCAGAGGCCCCTTGGTGGAGGGTCAGGGGGCACCCTAGGGCCTATTCTGCAAGTCCAGGGAGAGAGGTGGACCTCTGGGTAGCTTGCTGGGGTCAGAGGCCCCTAGGTGGAGGGCCAGGGGGCACCCTGGGGCCTATCCTGCAAGTCCAGGGAGAGAGGTGGACCCCTGGGTAGCTTGCTGGGGTACGAGGCCCCTAGGTGGAGGGCCAGGGGGCACCCTGGGGCCTCTACTGCAAGTCCAGGGAGAGAGGTGGACCCCTGGGTAGCTTGCTGGGGTCAGAGGCCCCTAGGTGGAGGGCCAGGGGGCACCCTGGGGCCTCTACTGCAAGTCCAGGGAAAGAGGTGAACCCCTGGGTAGCTTGCTGGGGTCAGAGGCCTCTAGGTGGAGGGCCAGGGGGCACCCTGGGGCCTCTATTGCAAGTCCAGGCAGAGAGGTGGACCCCTGGGTTGCTTGCTGGGGTCTGAAGCCCATAGGTGGAGGGCCAGGGGGTACCCTGGGGCCTATACTTCAAGTCCAGGGAGAGAGTAGGACCCTTGGGTAGCTTCCTAAGGTTAGAGGCCCCTAGGTGGAGGGCCAGAGGGCACCCTGGGGACTATCGTGCAAGTCCAGGGAGAGAGGTGGACCCCTGGGTAGCTTGCTGGGGTACAAGGCCTCTAGGTGGAGGGCCAGGGGGCACCCTGGGGCCTCTACTGCAAGGCAAGGGAGAGAGGTGGACCCCTTGGTAGCTGGCTTGGGTCAGAGACCCCTAGGTGGAGGGCCAGGGGGCACCTTGGGGCCTCTACTGCAAGTCTAGGTAGAGAGGTGGACCCATGGGTAGCTAGCTGGGGTAAGAGGCCCCTAAGTGGAGGGCAAGGGGGCACCCTGGGGCCTCTACTGCAAGCTCAGGGAGAGAGGTGGACCCCTGGGTAGTTTGCTGGGGTCAGAGGCCCCAAGGCGGAGGGACAGGGGGCTTCCTGGGGCCTCTACTGCAAGTCCAGGGAGAGAGGTGGACCCCTGGGTAGCTTGCTGGGGTCAGAGGCCTCTAGGTGGAGGGCCAAGGGGCACCCTGGGGCCTATACTGCAAGTCCAGGGAGAGAGGTGGACCCCTGGGTAGCTTGCTGGGGTCTGTAGCCCATAGGTGGAGGTCCAGGGGGTACCCTGGGGCCTATACTGCAAGTCCAGGGAGAGAGGTGGACCCCTGGGTAGCTTCCTAATGTCAGAGGCCCCTAGGTGGAGGGCCAGGGGGCACCCTGGGGCCTATCCTGCAAGTCCAGGGAGAGAGGTGGACCCCTGGGTAGCTTGCTGGGGTACGAGGCCCCTAGGTGGAGGGCCAGGGGGCTTCCTGGGGCCTCTACTGCAAGTCCAGGGAGAAAGGTGGACCCCTGGGTAGCTTGCTAGGGTCAGAGGCCTCTAGGTGGAGGTCAAGGGGGCACCCTGGGGCCTTTACTGCAATCCCAGGGAGAGTTGTGGACCCTTGTGTGGCTTGCTGGGGTCAGAGGCCCCTTGGTGGAGGGTCAGGGGGCACCCTGGGGCCTATTCTGCAAGTCCAGGGAGAGAGGTGGACCTCTGGGTAGCTTGCTGGGGTCAGAGGCCCCTAGGTGGAGGGCCAGGGGGCACCCTAGGGCCTATCCTAAAAGTCCAGGGAGAGAGGTGGACCCATGGGTAGCTTGCTGGGGTACGAGGCCCCTAGGTGGAGGGCCAGGGGGCACCCTGGGGCCTCTACTGCAAGTCCAGGGAGAGAGGTGGACCCCTGGGTAGCTTGCTGGGGTCAGAGGCCCCTAGGTGGAGGGCCAGGGGGTACCCTGGGGCCTATACTTCAAGTCCAGGGAGAGAAGTGGACTCTTGGGTAGCTTCCTAAGGTTAGAGAACCCTAGGTGGAGGGCCAGAGAGCACCCTGGGGACTATCGTGCAAGTCCAGGGAGAGAGGTGGACCCCTGGGTAGCTTGCTGGGGTACAAGGCCTCTAGGTGGAGGGCCAGGGGGCACCCTGGGGCCTATCTTGCAAGTCCAGGGAGTAAGGTGGACCCCTGAGTAGCTTGCTGGGGTACGAGGCCCCTAGGTGGAGGGCCAGGGGGCACCCTGGGGCCTCTACTGCAAGTCCAGGGAGAGAGGTGGATCCCTGGGTAGCTTGCTGGAGTCTGAAGCCCATAGGTGGAGGGCCAGGGGGCACCCTGGGGCCTCTACTGCAAGTCCAGGGAGAGAGGTGGACCCCTGGGTAGTTTGCTGGGGTCAGAGGCCCCTAGGCGGAGGGACAGGGGGCTTCCTGGGGCCTCTACTGCAAGTCCAGGGAGAAAGGTGGACCCCTGGGTAGCTTGCTAGGGTCAGAGGCCCCTAGGTGGAGGTCAAGGGGGCACCCTGGGGCCTTTACTGCAATCCCAGGGAGAGTTGTGGACCCTTGTGTAGCTTGCTGGGGTCAGAGGCCCCTTGGTGGAGGGTCAGGGGGCACCCTGGGGCCTATTCTGCAAGTCCAGGGAGAGAGGTGGACCTCTGGGTAGCTTGCTGGGGTCAGAGGCCCCTAGGTGGAGGGCCAGGGGGCACCCTGGGGCCTATCCTGCAAGTCCAGGGAGAGAGGTGGACCCCTGGGTAGCTTGCTGGGGTACGAGGCCCCTAGGTGGAGGGCCAGGGGGCACCCTGGGGCCTCTACTGCAAGTCCAGGGAGAGAGGTGGACCCCTGGGTAGCTTGCTGGGGTCAGAGGCCCCTAGGTGGAGGGCCAGGGGGCACCCTGGGGCCTCTACTGCAAGTCCAGGGAAAGAGGTGAACCCCTGAGTAGCTTGCTGGGGTCAGAGGCCTCTAGGTGGAGGGCCAGGGGGCACCCTGGGGCCTCTATTGCAAGTCCAGGCAGAGAGGTGGACCCCTGGGTTGCTTGCTGGGGTCTGAAGCCCATATTTGGAGGGCCAGGGGGTACCCTGGGGCCTATACTTCAAGTCCAGGGAGAGAGGTGGACCCTTGGGTAGCTTCCTAAGGTTAGAGGCCCCTAGGTGGAGGGCCAGAGGGCACCCTGGGGACTATCGTGCAAGTCCAGGGAGAGAGGTGGACCCCTGGGTAGCTTGCTGGGGTACAAGGCCTCTAGGTGGAGGGCCAGGGGGCACCCTGGGGCCTCTACTGCAAGGCCAGGGAGAGAGGTGGACCCCTTGGTAGCTGGCTTGGGTCAGAGACCCCTAGGTGGAGGGCCAGGGGGCACCTTGGGGCCTCTACTGCAAGTCTAGGTAGAGAGGTGGACCCATGGGTAGCTAGCTGGGGTAAGAGGCCCCTAAGTGGAGGGCAAGGGGGCACCCTGGGGCCTCTACTGCAAGTTCAGGGAGAGAGGTGGACCCCTGGGTAGTTTGCTGGGGTCAGAGGCCCCAAGGCGGAGGGACAGGGGGCTTCCTGGGGCCTCTACTGCAAGTCCAGGGAGAGAGGTGGACCCCTGGGTAGCTTGCTGGGGTCAGAGGCCTCTAGGTGGAGGGCCAAGGGGCACCCTGGGGCCTATACTGCAAGTCCAGGGAGAGAGGTTGACCCCTGGGTAGCTTTCTGGGGTCTGTAGCCCATAGGTGGAGGTCCAGGGGGTACCCTGGGGCCTATACTGCAAGTCCAGGGAGAGAGGTGGACCCCTGGGTAGCTTCCTAATGTCAGAGGCCCCTAGGTGGAGGGCCAGGGGGCACCCTGGGGCCTATCCTGCAAGTCCAGGGAGAGAGGTGGACCCCTGGGTAGCTTGCTGGGGTACGAGGCCCCTAGGTGGAGGGCCAGGGGGCTTCCTGGGGCCTCTACTGCAAGTCCAGGGAGAAAGGTGGACCCCTGGGTAGCTTGCTAGGGTCAGAGGCCTCTAGGTGGAGGTCAAGGGGGCACCCTGGGGCCTTTACTGCAATCCCAGGGAGAGTTGTGGACCCTTGTGTGGCTTGCTGGGGTCAGAGGCCCCTTGCTGGAGGGTCAGGGGGCACCCTGGGGCCTATTCTGCAAGTCCAGGGAGAGAGGTGGACCTCTGGGTAGCTTGCTGGGGTCAGAGGCCCCTAGGTGGAGGGCCAGGGGGCACCCTGGGGCCTATCCTAAAAGTCCAGGGAGAGAGGTGGACCCCTGGGTAGCTTGCTGGGGTACGAGGCCCCTAGGTGGAGGGCCAGGGGGCACCCTGGGGCCTCTACTGCAAGTCCAGGGAGAGAGGTGGACCCCTGGGTAGCTTGCTGGGGTCAGAGGCCCCTAGGTGGAGGGCCAGGGGGTACCCTGGGGCCTATACTTCAAGTCCAGGGAGAGAAGTGGACTCTTGGGTAGCTTCCTAAGGTTAGAGAACCCTAGGTGGAGGGCCAGAGAGCACCCTGGGGACTATCGTGCAAGTCCAGGGAGAGAGGTGGACCCCTGGGTAGCTTGCTGGGGTACAAGGCCTCTAGGTGGAGGGCCAGGGGGCACCCTGGGGCCTATCTTGCAAGTCCAGGGAGTAAGGTGGACCCCTGAGTAGCTTGCTGGGGTACGAGGCCCCTAGGTGGAGGGCCAGGGGGCACCCTGGGGCCTCTACTGCAAGTCCAGGGAGAGAGGTGGATCCCTGGGTAGCTTGCTGGAGTCTGAAGCCCATAGGTGGAGGGCCAGGGGGCACCCTGGGGCCTCTACTGCAAGTCCAGGGAGAGAGGTGGACCCCTGGGTAGTTTGCTGGGGTCAGAGGCCCCTAGGCGGAGGGACAGGGGGCTTCCTGGGGCCTCTACTGCAAGTCCAGGGAGAAAGGTGGACCCCTGGGTAGCTTGCTAGGGTCAGAGGCCCCTAGGTGGAGGTCAAGGGGGCACCCTGGGGCCTTTACTGCAATCCCAGGGAGAGTTGTGGACCCTTGTGTAGCTTGCTGTGGTCAGAGGCCCCTTGGTGGAGGGTCAGGGGGCACCCTGGGGCCTATTCTGCAAGTCCAGGGAGAGAGGTGGACCTCTGGGTAGCTTGCTGGGGTCAGAGGCCCCTAGGTGGAGGGCCAGGGGGCACCCTGGGGCCTATCCTGCAAGTCCAGGGAGAGAGGTGGACCCCTGGGTAGCTTGCTGGGGTACGAGGCCCCTAGGTGGAGGGCCAGGGGGCACCCTGGGGCCTCTACTGCAAGTCCAGGGAGAGAGGTGGACCCCTGGGTAGCTTGCTGGGGTCAGAGGCCCCTAGGTGGAGGGCCAGGGGGCACCTTGGGGACTCTACTGCAAGTCCAGGGAAAGAGGTGAACCCCTGGGTAGCTTGCTGGGGTCAGAGGCCTCTAGGTGGAGGGCCAGGGGGCACCCTGGGGCCTCTATTGCAAGTCCAGGCAGAGAGGTGGACCCCTGGGTTGCTTGCTGGGGTCTGAAGCCCATATTTGGAGGGCCAGGGGGTACCCTGGGGCCTATACTTCAAGTCCAGGGAGAGAGGTGGACCCTTGGGTAGCTTCCTAAGGTTAGAGGCCCCTAGGTGGAGGGCCAGAGGGCACCCTGGGGACTATCGTGCAAGTCCAGGGAGAGAGGTGGACCCCTGGGTAGCTTGCTGGGGTACAAGGCCTCTAGGTGGAGGGCCAGGGGGCACCCTGGGGCCTCTACTGCAAGGCCAGGGAGAGAGGTGGACCCCTTGGTAACTGGCTTGGGTCAGAGACCCCTAGGTGGAGGGCCAGGGGGCACCTTGGGGCCTCTACTGCAAGTCTAGGTAGAGAGGTGGACCCATGGGTAGCTAGCTGGGGTAAGAGGCCCCTAAGTGGAGGGCAAGGGGGCACCCTGGGGCCTCTACTGCAAGTTCAGGGAGAGAGGTGGACCCCTGGGTAGTTTGCTGGGGTCAGAGGCCCCAAGGCGGAGGGACAGGGGGCTTCCTGGGGCCTCTACTGCAAGTCCAGGGAGAGAGGTGGACCCCTGGGTAGCTTGCTGGGGTCAGAGGCCTCTAGGTGGAGGGCCAAGGGGCACCCTGGGGCCTATACTGCAAGTCCAGGGAGAGAGGTGGACCCCTGGGTAGCTTGCTGGGGTCTGTAGCCCATAGGTGGAGGTCCAGGGGGCACCCTGGGGCCTATACATCAAGTCCAGGGAGAGAGGTGGACCCCTGGGTAGCTTCCTAAGGTCAGAGGCCCCTAGGTGGAGGGCCAGGGGGCACCCTGGGGCCTCTACTGCAAGTCCAGGGAGAGAGGTGGACCCCTGGGTAGCTTGCTGGGGTACGAGTCCCCTAGGTGGAGGGCCAGGGGGCACCCTGGGGCCTCTACTGCAAGTCCAGGGAGTGAGGTGGACCCCTGGGTAGCTTGCTGGGGTCAGAGGCCCCTAGGTGGAGGGCCAGGGGGCACCCTGGGTCCTCTACTGCAAGTCCAGGGGGAGAGGTGGACCCCTGGGTAGCTTGCTGGGGTCTGAAGCCCAAAGGTGGAGGGCCAGGGGGCACCCTGGGGCCTCTACTGCAAGTCTAGGGAGAGAGGTGGACCCATGGGTAGCTAGCTGGGGTAAGAGGCCCCTAAGTGGAGGGCCAGGGGGCACCCTGGGGCCTCTACTGCAAGTCCAGGGAGAGAGGTGGACCCCTGGGTAGTTTGCTAGGGTCAGAGGCCCCTAGGCGGAGGGACAGGGGGCTTCCTGGGGCCTCTACTGCAAGTCCAGGGAGAAAGGTGTACCCCTGGGTAGCTTGCTAGGGTCAGACGCCCCTAGGTGGAGGTCAAGGGGGCACCCTGTGGCCTTTACTGCAATCCCAGGGAGAGTTGTGGACCCTTGTGTAGCTTGCTGGGGTCAGAGGCCCCTTGGTGGAGGGTCAGGGGGCACCCTGGGGCCTATTCTGCAAGTCCAGGGAGAGAGGTGGACCTCTGGGTAGCTTGCTGGGGTCAGAGGCCCCTAGGTGGAGGGCCAGGGGGCACCCTGGGGCCTATCCTGCAAGTCCAGGGAGAGAGGTGGACCCCTGGGTAGCTTGCTGGGGTACGAGGCCCCTAGGTGGAGGGCCAGGGGGCACCCTGGGGCCTCTACTGCAAGTCCAGGGAGAGAGGTGGACCCCTGGGTAGCTTGCTGGGGTCAGAGGCCCCTAGGTGGAGGACCAGGGGGCACCCTGGGGCCTCTACTGCAAGTCCAGGGAAAGAGGTGGACACCTGGGTAGCTTGCTGGGGTCAGAGGCCTTTAGGTGTAGGGCCAGGGGGCACCCTGGGGCCTCTACTGCAAATCCAGGGAGAGAGGTGGACCCCTGGGTAGCTTGCTGGCGTCTGAAGCCCATAGGTGGAGGGCCAGGGGGTACCCTGGGGCCTATACTTCAAGTCCAGGGAGAGAGGTGGACCCTTGGGTAGCTTCCTAAGGTTAGAGGCCCCTAGGTGGAGGGCCAGAGGGCACCCTGGGGACTATCGTGCAAGTCCAGGGAGAGAGGTGGACCCCTGGGTAGCTTGCTGGGGTACAAGGCCTCTAGGTGGAGGGCCAGGGGGCACCCTGGGGCCTATCTTGCAAGTCCAGGGAGTAAGGTGGACCCCTGAGTAGCTTCCTGGGGTCAGAGTCCCCTAGGTGGAGGGTCAGGAGGTACCCTAGGGCCTCTACTGCAAGTCCAGGGAGAGAGGTGGACCCCTGGGTAGCTTGCTGGGGTCAGAGGCAACTAGGTGGAGGGCCAGGGGGCACCCTAGGGTCTACACTGCAAGTCCAGGGAGAGAGGTGGACCCCTGGGTAGCTTCCTAAGGTCAGAGGCCCCTAGGTGGAGGGCCACGGGGCACCCTGGGGCCTCTACTGCAAGTCCAGGGAGAGAGGTGGACCCCTGGGTAGCTTGCTGGGGTCTGAAGCCGATAGGTGGAGGGCCAGGGGGCACCCTGGGGCCTCTACTGCAAGTCTAGGGAGAGAGGTGGACCCATGGGTAGCTAGCTGGGGTAAGAGGCCCCTAAGTGGAGGGCCAGGGGGCACCCTGGGGCCTCTACTGCAAGTCCAGGGAGAGAGGTGGACCCCTGGGTAGTTTGCTGGGATCAGAGGCCCCTAGGCGGAGGGACAGGGGGCTTCCTGGGGCCTCTACTGCAAGTCCAGGGAGAAAGGTGGACCCCTGGGTAGCTTGCTAGGGTCAGAGGCCCCTAGATGGAGGTCAAGGGGGCACCCTGGGACCTTTACTGCAATCCCAGGGAGAGTTGTGGACCCTTGTGTAGCTTGCTGGGGTCAGAGGCCCCTTGGTGGAGGGTCAGGGGGCACCCTGGGGCCTATTCTGCAAGTCCAGGGAGAGAGGTGGACCTCTGGGTAGCTTGCTGGGGTCAGAGGCCCCTAGGTGGAGGGCCAGGGGGCACCTTGGGGCCTCTACTTCAAGTCCAGGGAGAGAGGTGGACCCTTGGATAGCTTGCTGGGGTCAGCGGCCTCTAGGTGGAGGGCCAAGGGGCACCCTGGGGCCTATACTGCAAGCCCAGGGAGAGAGGTGGACCCCTGGGTAGCTTGCTGGAGTCTGTAGCCCATAGGTGGAAGGCCAGGGGGTACCCTGGGGCCTATCCTGCAATCCCAGGGAGAGTTGTGGACCCTTGTGTAGCTTGCGGGGGTCAGAGGCCCCTAGGTGGAGGGCCAGGGGGCACCCTGGGGCCTCTACTGCAAGCCCAGGGAGAGAGGTGGACCCCTGGGTAGCTTCCTGGGGTCAGAGTCCCCTAGGTGGAGGGTCAGGAGGTACCCTAGGGCCTCTACTGCAAGTCCATGGAGAGAGGTGGACCCCTGGGTAGCTTGCTGGGGTCAGAAGCAACTAGGTGGAGGGCCAGGGGGCACCCTAGGGTCTACACTGCAAGCCCAGGGAGAGAGGTGGACCCCTGGGTAGCTTCCTAAGGTCAGAGGCCCCTAGGTGGAGGGCCAGGGGGCACCCTGGGGCCTCTACTGCAAGTCCAGGGAGAGAGGTGGACCCCTGGGTAGCTTGCTGGGGTCTGAAGCCCATAGGTGGAGGGCCAGGGGGCACCCTGGTGCCTCTACTGCAAGTCTAGGGAGAGAGGTGGACCCATGGGTAGCTAGCTGGGGTAAGAGGCCCCTAAGTGGAGGGCCAGGGGGCACCCTGGGGCCTCTACTGCAAGTCCAGGGAGAGAGGTGGACCCCTGGGTAGTTTGCTGGGGTCAGAGGCCCCTAGGCGGAGGGACAGGGGGCTTCCAGGGGCCTCTACTGCAAGTCCAGGGAGAAAGGTGGACCCCTGGGTAGCTTGCTAGGGTCAGAGGCCCCTAGGTGGAGGTCAAGGGGGCACCCTGGGACCTTTACTGCAGTCCCAGGGAGAGTTGTGGACCCTTGTGTAGCTTGCTGGGGTCAGAGGCCCCTTGGTGGAGGGTCAGGGGGCACCCTGGGGCTTATTCTGCAAGTCCAGGGAGATAGGTGGACCTCTGGGTAGCTTGCTGGGGTCAGATGCCCCTAGGTGGAGGGCCAGGGGGCACCCTGGGGCCTATCCTGCAAGTCCAGGGAGAGAGGTGGACCCCTGGGTAGCTTGCTGGGGTACGAGGCCCATAGGTGGAGGGCCAGGGGGCACCCTGGGGCCTCTACTGCAAGTCCAGGGAGAGAGGTGGACCCCTGGGTAGCTTGCTTGGGTCAGAGGCCCCTAGGTGGAGGGCCAGGGGCACCCTGGGGCCTCTACTGCAAGACCAGGGAAAGAGGTGGACCCCTGGGTAGCTTGCTGGGGTCAGAGGCCTATAGGTGGAGGGCCAGGGGGCACCCTGGGGCCTCTACTGCAAGTCTAGTTAGAGAGGTGGACCCATGGGTAGCTAGCTGGGGTAAGAGGCCCCTAAGTGGAGGGCCAGGGGGCACCCTGGGGCCTCTACTGCAAGTCCAGGGAGAGAGGTGGACCCCTGGGTAGCTTGCTGGGGTCAGAAGCCCATAGGTGGAGGGCCAGGGGGTACCCTGGGGCCTATACTTCAAGTCCAGGGAGAGAGGTGGACCCTTGGGTAGCTTCCTAAGGTTAGAGGCCCCTAGGTGGAGGGCCAGAGGGCACCCTGGGGACTATCGTGCAAGTCCAGGGAGAGAGGTGGACCCCTGGGTAGCTTGCTGGGGTACAAGGCCTCTAGGTGGAGGGCCAGGGGGCACCCTGGGGCCTATCTTGCAAGTCCAGGGAGTAAGGTGGACCCCTGAGTAGCTTGCTGGGGTACGAGGCCCCTAGGTGGAGGGCCAGGGGGCACCCTGGGGCCTCTACTGCAAGTCCAGGGAGAGAGGTGGACCCCTGGGTAGCTTGCTGGAGTCTGAAGCCCATAGGTGGAGGGCCAGGGGGCACCCTGGGGCCTCTACTGCAAGTCTAGGGAGAGAGGTGGACCCATGGGTAGCTAGCTGGGGTAAGAGGCCCCTAAGTGGAGGGCCAGGGGGCACCCTGGGGCCTCTACTGCAAGTCCAGGGAGAGAGGTGGACCCCTAGGTAGTTTGCTGGGGTCAGAGGCCCCTAGGCGGAGGGACAGGGGGCTTCCTGGGGCCTCTACTGCAAGTCCAGGGAGAAAGGTGGACCCCTGGGTAGCTTGCTAGGGTCAGAGGCCCCTAGGTGGAGGTCAAGGGGGCACCCTGGGGCCTTTACTGCAATCCCAGGGAGAGTTGTGGACCCTTGTGTAGCTTGCTGGGGTCAGAGGCCCCTTGGTGGAGGGTCAGGGGGCACCCTGGGGCCTTTTCTGCAAGTCCAGGGATAGAGGTGGACCTCTGGGTAGCTTGCTGGGGTCAGAGGCCCCTAGGTGGAGGGCCAGGGGGCACCCTGGGGCCTGTCCTGCAAGTCCAGGGAGAGAGGTGGACCCCTGGGTAGCTTGCTGGGGTCTGAAGCCCATAGGTGGAGGGCCAGGGGGCACCCTGGGGCCTCTACTGCAAGTCTAGGGAGAGAGGTGGACCCATGGGTAGCTAGCTGGGGTAAGAGGCCCCTGAGTGGAGGGCCAGGGGGCACCCTGGGGCCTCTACTGCAAGTCCAGGGAGAGAGGTGGACCCCTGGGTAGTTTGCTGGGGTCAGAGGCCCCTAGGCGGACGGACAGGGGGCTTCCTGGGGCCTCTACTGCAAGTCCAGGGAGAAAGGTGGACCCCTGGGTAGCTTCCTAGGGTCAGAGGCCCCTAGGTGGAGGTCAAGGGGGTCCCCTGGGGATTTTACTGCACTCCCAGGGAGAGTAGTGGACCCTTGTGTAGCTTGCTGGGGTCAGAGGCCCCTTGGTGGAGGGTCAGGGGGCACCCTGGGGCCTATTCTGCAAGTCCAGGGAGAAAGGTGGACCTCTGGGTAGCTTGCTGGGGTCAGAGGCCCCTAGGTGGAGGGCCAGGGGGCACCCTGGGGCCTATCCTGCAAGTCCAGGGAGAGAGGTGGACCCCTGGGTAGCTTGCTGGGGTACGAGGCCCCTAGGTGGAGGGCCATGGGGGCACCCTGGGGCCTCTACTGCAAGTCCAGGGAGAGAGGTGGACCCCTGGGTAGCTTGCTGGGGTCAGAGGCCCCTAGGTGGAGGGCCAGGGGGCACCCTGGGGCCTCTACTGCCAGTCCAGGGAAAGAGGTGGACCCCTAGGTAGCTTGCTGGGGTCAGAGGCCTCTAGGTGGAGGGCCAGGGGGCACCCTGGGGCCTCTACTGCAAGTCCAGGGAGAGAGGTGGACCCCTGGGTAGTTTGCTGGGGTCTGAAGCCCATAGGTGGAGGGCCAGGGGGTACCCCGGGGCCTATACATCAAGTCCAGGGAGAGAGGTGGACCCCTGGGTAGCTTCCTAAGGTCAGAGGCCCCTAGGTGGAGGGCCAGGGGGCACCCTGGGGCCTATCCTGCAAGTCCAGGGAGAGAGGTGGACCCCTGGGTAGCTTCCTGGGGTCAGAGTCCCCTAGGTGGAGGGTCAGGAGGTACCCTAGGGCCTCTACTGCAAGTCCAGGGAGAGAGGTGGACCCCTGGGTAGCTTGCTGGGGTCAGAGGCAACTAGGTAGAGGGCCAGGGGGCACCCTAGTGTCTACACTGCAAGTCCAGGGAGAGAGGTGGACCCCTGGGTAGCTTCCTAAGGTCAGAGGCCCCTAGGTGGAGGGCCAGGGGGCACCCTGGGGCCTCTACTGCAAGTCTAGGGAGAGAGGTGGACCCATGGGTAGCTAGCTGGGGTAAGAGGCCCCTAAGTGGAGGGCCAGGGGGCTCCCTGGGGCCTCTACTGCAAGTCCAGAGAGAGAGGTGGACCCCTGGGTAGTTTGCTGGGGTCAGAGGCCCCTAGGCGGAGGGACAGGGGGCTTCCTGGGGCCTATCCTGCAATCCCAGGGAGAGTTGTGGACCCTTGTGTAGCTTGCTGGGGTCAGAGGCCCCTAGGTGGAGGGCCAGGGGGCACCCTGGGGCCTCTACTGCAAGCCCAGGGAGAGAGGTGGACCCCTGGGTAGCTTCCTGGGGTCAGAGTCCTCTAGGTGGAGGGTCAGGAGGTACCCTAGGGCCTCTACTGCAAGTCCATGGAGAGAGGTGGACCCCTGGGTAGCTTGCTGGCGTCAGAGGCAACTAGGTGGAGGGCCAGGGGGCACCCTAGGGTCTACACTGCAAGTCCAGGGAGAGAGGTGGACCCCTGGGTAGCTTCCTAAGGTCAGAGGTCCCTAGGTGGAGGGCCAGGGGGCACCCTGGGGCCTCTACTGCAAGTCCAGGGAGAGAGGTGGACCCCTGGGTAGCTTGCTGGGGTCTGAAGCCCATAGGTGGAGGGCCAGGGGGCACCCTGGGGCCTCTACTGCAAGTCTAGGGAGAGAGGTGGACCCATGGGTAGCTAGCTGGGGTAAGAGGCCCCTAAGTGGAGGGCCAGGGGGCACCCTGGGGCCTCTACTGCAAGTCCAGGGAGAGAGGTGGACCCCTGGGTAGTTTGCTGGGGTCAGAGGCCCCTAGGCGGAGGGACAGGGGGCTTCCTGGGGCCTCTACTGCAAGTCCAGGGAGAAAGGTGGACCCCTGGGTAGCTTGCTAGGGTCAGAGGCCCCTAGGTGGAGGTCAAGGGGGCACCCTGGGACCTTTACTGCAATCCCAGGGAGAGTTGTGGACCCTTGTGTAGCTTGCTGGGGTCAGAGGCCCCTTGGTGGAGGGTCAGGGGGCACCCTGGGGCCTATTCTGCAAGTCCAGGGTGAGAGGTGGACCTCTGGGTAGCTTGCTGGGGTCAGAGGCCCCTAGGTGGAGGGCCAGGGGGCACCCTGGGGCCTATCCTGCAAGTCCAGGGAGAGAGGTGGACCCCTGGGTAGCTTGCTGGGGTCAGAGGCCCCTAGGCGGAGGGACAGGGGGCTTCCTGGGGCCTATCCTGCAATCCCAGGGAGAGTTGTGGACCCTTGTGTAGCTTGCTGGGGTCAGAGGCCCCTAGGTGGAGGGCCAGGGGGCACCCTGGGGCCTCTACTGCAAGCCCAGGGAGAGAGGTGGACCCCTGGGTAGCTTCCTGGGGTCAGAGTCCCCTAGGTGGAGGGTCAGGAGGTACCCTAGGGCCTCTACTGCAAGTCCATGGAGAGAGGTGGACCCCTGGGTAGCTTGCTGGGGTCAGAGGCAACTAGGTGGAGGGCCAGGGGGCACCCTAGGGTCTACACTGCAAGTCCAGGGAGAGAGGTGGACCCCTGGGTAGCTTCCTAAGGTCAGAGGTCCCTAGGTGGAGGGCCAGGGGGCACCCTGGGGCCTCTACTGCAAGTCCAGGGAGAGAGGTGGACCCCTGGGTAGCTTGCTGGGGTACAAGGCCTCTAGGTGGAGGGCCAGGGGGCACCCTGGGGCCTATCTTGCAAGTCCAGGGAGTAAGGTGGACCCCTGAGTAGCTTGCTGGGGTACGAGGCCCCTAGGTGGAGGGCCAGGGGGCACCCTGGGGCCTCTACTGCAAGTCCAGGGAGAGAGGTGGACCCCTGGGTAGCTTGCTGGAGTCTGAAGCCCATAGGTGGAGGGCCAGGGGGCACCCTGGGGCCTCTACTGCAAGTCTAGGGAGAGAGGTGGACCCATGGGTAGCTAGCTGGGGTAAGAGGCCCCTAAGTGGAGGGCCAGGGGGCACCCTGGGGCCTCTACTGCAAGTCCAGGGAGAGAGGTGGACCCCTAGGTAGTTTGCTGGGGTCAGAGGCCCCTAGGCGGAGGGACAGGGGGCTTCCTGGGGCCTCTACTGCAAGTCCAGGGAGAAAGGTGGACCCCTGGGTAGCTTGCTAGGGTCAGAGGCCCCTAGGTGGAGGTCAAGGGGGCACCCTGGGGCCTTTACTGCAATCCCAGGGAGAGTTGTGGACCCTTGTGTAGCTTGCTGGGGTCAGAGGCCCCTTGGTGGAGGGTCAGGGGGCACCTTGGGGCCTTTTCTGCAAGTCCAGGGATAGAGGTGGACCTCTGGGTAGCTTGCTGGGGTCAGAGGCCCCTAGGTGGAGGGCCAGGGGGCACCCTGGGGCCTGTCCTGCAAGTCCAGGGAGAGAGGTGGACCCCTGGGTAGCTTGCTGGGGTCTGAAGCCCATAGGTGGAGGGCCAGGGGGCACCCTGGGGCCTCTACTGCAAGTCTAGGGAGAGAGGTGGACCCATGGGTAGCTAGCTGTTTAAGAGGCCCCTGAGTGGAGGGCCAGGGGGCACCCTGGGGCCTCTACTGCAAGTCCAGGGAGAGAGGTGGACCCCTGGGTAGTTTGCTGGGGTCAGAGGCCCCTAGGCGGACGGACAGGGGGCTTCCTGGGGCCTCTACTGCAAGTCCAGGGAGAAAGGTGGACCCCTGGGTAGCTTCCTAGGGTCAGAGGCCCCTAGGTGGAGGTCAAGGGGGTCCCCTGGGGATTTTACTGCAATCCCAGGGAGAGTAGTGGACCCTTGTGTAGCTTGCTGGGGTCAGAGGCCCCTTGGTGGAGGGTCAGGGGGCACCCTGGGGCCTATTCTGCAAGTCCAGGGAGAGAGGTGGACCTCTGGGTAGCTTGCTGGGGTCAGAGGCCCCTAGGTGGAGGGCCAGGGGGCACCCTGGGGCCTATCCTGCAAGTCCAGGGAGAGAGGTGGACCCCTGGGTAGCTTGCTGGGGTACGAGGCCCCTAGGTGGAGGGCCATGGGGGCACCCTGGGGCCTCTACTGCAAGTCCAGGGAGAGAGGTGGACCCCTGGGTAGCTTGCTGGGGTCAGAGGCCCCTAGGTGGAGGGCCAGGGGGCACCCTGGGGCCTCTACTGCCAGTCCAGGGAAAGAGGTGGACCCCTAGGTAGCTTGCTGGGGTCAGAGGCCTCTAGGTGGAGGGCCAGGGGGCACCCTGGGGCCTCTACTGCAAGTCCAGGGAGAGAGGTGGACCCCTGGGTAGTTTGCTGGGGTCTGAAGCCCATAGGTGGAGGGCCAGGGGGTACCCCGGGGCCTATACATCAAGTCCAGGGAGAGAGGTGGACCCCTGGGTAGCTTCCTAAGGTCAGAGGCCCCTAGGTGGAGGGCCAGGGGGCACCCTGGGGCCTATCCTGCAAGTCCAGGGAGAGAGGTGGACCCCTGGGTAGCTTGCTGGGGTACGAATCCCCTAGGTGGAGGGCCAGGGGGCACCCTGTGGCCTCTACTGCAAGCCCAGGGAGAGAGGTGGACCCCTGGGTAGCTTCCTGGGGTCAGAGTCCCCTAGGTGGAGGGTCAGGAGGTACCCTAGGGCCTCTACTGCAAGTCCAGGGAGAGAGGTGGACCCCTGGGTAGCTTGCTGGGGTCAGAGGCAACTAGGTAGAGGGCCAGGGGGCACCCTAGGGTCTACACTGCAAGTCCAGGGAGAGAGGTGGACCCATGGGTAGCTAGCTGGGGTAAGAGGCCCCTAAGTGAAGGGCCAGGGGGCTCCCTGGGGCCTCTACTGCAAGTCCAGAGAGAGAGGTGGACCCCTGGGTAGTTTGCTGGGGTCAGAGGCCCCTAGGCGGAGGGACAGGGGGCTTCCTGGGGCCTATCCTGCAATCCCAGGGAGAGTTGTGGACCCTTGTGTAGCTTGCTGGGGTCAGAAGCCCCTAGGTGGAGGGCCAGGGGGCACCCTGGGGCCTCTACTGCAAGCCCAGGGAGAGAGGTGGACCCCTGGGTAGCTTCCTGGGGTCAGAGTCCCCTAGGTGGAGGGTCAGGAGGTACCCTAGGGCCTCTACTGCAAGTCCATGGAGAGAGGTGGACCCCTGGGTAGCTTGCTGGGGTCAGAGGCAACTAGGTGGAGGGCCAGGGGGCACCCTAGGGTCTACACTGAAAGTCCAGGGAGAAAGGTGGACCCCTGGGTAGCTTGCTAGGGTCAGAGGCCCCTAGGTGGAGGTCAAGGGGGCACCCTGGGACCTTTACTGCAATCCCAGGGAGAGTTGTGGACCCTTGTGTAGCTTGCTGGGGTCAGAGGCCCCTTGGTGGAGGGTCAGGGGGCACCCTGGGGCCTATTCTGCAAGTCCAGGGTGAGAGGTGGACCTCTGGGTAGCTTGCTGGGGTCAGAGGCCCCTAGGTGGAGGGCCAGGGGGCACCCTGGGGCCTATCCTGCAAGTCCAGGGAGAGAGGTGGACCCCTGGGTAGCTTGCTGGGGTACGAGGCCCATAGGTGGAGGGCCAGGGGGCACCCTTGGGCCTCTACTGCAAGTCCAGGGAGAGAGGTGGACCACTGGGTAGCTTGCTGGGGTCAGAGGCCCCTAGGTGGAGGGCCAGGGGCACCCTGGGGCCTCTACTGCAAGACCAGGGAAAGAGGTGGACCCCTGGGTAGCTTGCTGGGGTCAGAGGCCTCTAGGTGGAGGGCCAGGGGGCACCCTGGGGCCTCTACTGCAAGTCTAGGGAGAGAGGTGGACCCATGGGTAGCTAGCTGGGGTAAGAGGCCCCTAATTGGAGGGCCATGGGGCACCCTGGGGCCTCTACTGCAAGTCCAGGGAGAGAGGTGGACCCCTGGGTAGCTTGCTGGGGTCTGAAGCCCATAGGTGGAGGGCCAGGGGGTACCCTGGGGCCTATACTTCAAGTCCAGGGAGAGAGGTGGACCCTTGGGTAGCTTCCTAAGGTTAGAGGCCCCTAGGTGGAGGGCCAGAGGGCACCCTGGGGACTATCGTGCAAGTCCAGGGAGAGAGGTGGACCCCTGGGTAGCTTGCTGGGGTACAAGGCCTCTAGGTGGAGGGCCAGGGGGCACCCTGGGGCCTATCTTGCAAGTCCAGGGAGTAAGGTGGACCCCTGAGTAGCTTGCTGGGGTACGAGGCCCCTAGGTGGAGGGCCAGGGGCACCCTGGGGCCTCTACTGCAAGACCAGGGAAAGAGGTGGACCCCTGGGTAGCTTCCTGGGGTCAGAGTCCCCTAGATGGAGGGCCAGGAGGTACCCTAGAGCCTCTACTGCAAGTCCAGGGAGAGAGGTGGACCCTTGGGTAGCTTCTTAAGGTTAGAGGCCCCTAGGTAGAGGGCCAGAGGGCACCCTGGGGACTATCGTGCAAGTCCAGGGAGAGAGGTGGACCCCTGGGTAGCTTGCTGGGGTACAAGGCCTCTAGGTGGAGGGCCAGGGGGCACCCTGGGGCCTATCTTGCAAGTCCAGGGAGTAAGGTGGACCCCTGAGTAGCTTGCTGGGGTACAAGGCCCCTAGGTGGAGGGCCAGGGGGCACCTTGGGGCCTCTACTGCAAGTCCAGAGAGAGAGGTGGACCCCTGGGTAGCTTGCTGGGGTCTGAAGCCCATAGGTGGAGGGCTAGGGGGCACCCTGGGGCCTCTACTGCAAGTCTAGGGAGAGAGGTGGACCCATGGGTAGCTAGCAGGGGTAAGAGGCCCCTAAGTGGAGGGCCAGGGGGCACCCTGGGGCCTCTACTGCAAGTCCAGGGAGAAAGGTGGACCCCTGGGTAGCTTGCTAGGGTCAGAGGCCCCTAGGTGGAGGTCAAGGGGGCACCCTGGGGCCTTTACTGCAATCCCAGGGAGAGTTGTGGACCCTTATGTAGCTTGCTGGGGTCAGAGGCCCCTTGGTGGAGGGTCAGGGGGCACCCTGGGGCCTATTCTGCAAGTCCAGGGAGAGAGGTGGACCTCTGGGTAGCTTGCTGGGGTCAGAGGCCCCTAGGTGGAGGGCCAGGGGGCACCCTGGGGCCTATCCTAAAAGTCCAGGGAGAGAGGTGGACCCCTGGGTAGCTTGCTGGGGTACGAGGCCCCTAGGTGGAGGGCCAGGGGGCACCCTGGGGCCTCTACTGCAAGTCCAGGGAAAGAGGTGGACCCCTAGGTAGCTTGCTGGGGTCAGAGGCTTCTAGGTGGAGGGCCAGGGGGCACCCTGGGGCCTCTACTGCAAGTCCAGGGAGAGAGGTGGACCCCTGGGTAGCTTGCTGGGGTCTGAAGCCCATAGGTGGAGGGCCAGGGGGTACCCCGGGGCCTATACTTCAAGTCCAGGGAGAGAGGTGGACCCTTGGGTAGCTTCCTAAGGTTAGAGGCCCCTAGGTGGAGGGCCAGAGGGCACCCTGGGGACTATCGTGCAAGTCCAGGGAGAGAGGTGGACCCCTGGGTAGCTTGCTGGGGTACAAGGCCTCAAGGTGGAGGGCCAGGGGGCACCCTGGGGCCTCTACTGCAAGGCCAGGGAGAGAGGTGGACCCCTTGGTAGCTTGCATGGGTCAGAGACCCCTAGGTGGAGGGCCAGGGGGCACCTTGGGGCCTCTACTTCAAGTCCAGGGAGAGAGATGGACCCTTGGGTAGCTTCCTAAGGTTAGAGGCCCCTAGGTGGAGGGCCAGAGGGCACCCAGGGGACTATCGTGCAAGTCCAGGGAGAGAGGTGGACCCCTGGGTAGCTTGCTGGGGTACAAGGCCTCTAGGTGGAGGGCCAGGGGGCACCCTGGGGCCTCTACTGCAAGGCCAGGGAGAGAGGTGGACCCCTTGGTAGCTTGCTTGGGTCAGAGACCCCTAGGTGGAGGGCCAGGGGGCACCTTGGGGCCTCTACTGCAAGTCTAGGGAGAGATGTGGACCCATGGGTAGCTAGCTGGGGTAAGAGGCCCCTAAGTGGAGGGCAAGGGGGCACCCTGGGGCCTCTACTGCAAGTCCAGGGAGAGAGGTGGACCCCTGGGTAGTTTGCTGGGGTCAGAGGCCCCTAAGCGAAGGGACAGGGGGCTTCCTGGGGCCTCTACTGCAAGTCCAGGGAGAGAGGTGGACCCCTGGGTAGCTTGCTGGGGTCAGAGGCCTTTAGGTGTAGGGCCAAGGGACACCCTGGGGCCTATACTGCAAGTCCAGGGAGAGAGGTGGACCCCTGAGTAGCTTGCTGGGGTCTGTAGCCCATAGGCGGAGGGCCAGGGGGTACCCTGGGGCCTATACTGCAAGTCCAGGGAGAGAGGTGGACCCCTGGGTAGCTTCCTAGGGTCAGAGGCCCCTAGGTGGATGGCCAGGGGGCACCCTGGGGCCTATCCTGCAAGTCCAGGGAGAGAGGTGGACCCATGGGTAGCTTGCTGGGGCACGAGGCCCCTAGGTGGAGGGCCAGGGGGCACCCTGGGGCCTCTACTGCAAGTCCAGGGAGAGAGGTGGACCCCTGGGTAGCTTCCTAAGGTCAGAGGCCCCTAGGTGGAGGGCCAGGGGGCACCCTGGGGCCTATCCTGCAAGTCCAGGGAGAGAGGTGGACCCCTGGGTAGCTTGCTGGGGTACGAGTCCCCTAGGTGGAGGGCCAGGGGGCACCCTGGGGCCTCTACTGCAAGCCCAGGGAGAGAGGTGGACCCCTGGGTAGCTTCCTGGGGTCAGAGTCCCCTAGGTGGAGGGTCAGGAGGTACCCTAGGTTCTCTACTGCAAGTCCAGGGAGAGAGGTGGACCCCTGGGTAGCTTGCTGGGGTCAGAGGCAACTAGGTGGAGGGCCAGGGGGCACCCTAGGGTCTACACTGCAAGTCCAGGGAGAGAGGTGGACCCCTGGGTAGCTTCCTAAGGTCAGAGGCCCCTAGGTGGAGGGCCAGGGGGCACCCTGGGGCCTATCCTGCAAGTCCAGGGAGAGAGGTGGACCCATGGGTAGCTTGCTGGGGCACGAGGCCCCTAGGTGGAGGGCCAGGGGGCACCCTGGGGCCTCTACTGCAAGTCCAGGGAGAGAGGTGGACCCCTGGGTAGGTTGCTGGGGTCAGAGGCCCCTAGGCGGAGGGACAGGGGGCTTCCTGGGGCCTCTACTGCAAGTCCAGGGAGAAATTTGACCCCTGGGTAGCTTGCTAGGGTCAGAGGCCCCTAGGTGGAGGTCAAGGGGGCACCCTGGGACCTTTACTGCAATCCCAGGGAGAGAGGTGGACCCCTGGGTAGCTTGCTGGGGTACGAGGCCCCTAGGTGGAGGGCCAGGGGGCACCCTGGGGCCTCTACTGCAAGTCCAGGGAGAGAGGTGGACCCCTGGGTAGCTTGCTGGGGTCAGAGGCCCCTAGGTGGAGGGCCAGGGGGCACCCTGGGGCCTCTAATGCAAGTCCAGGGAAAGAGGTGGACCCCTGGGTAGCTTGCTGGGGTCAGAGGCCTTTAGGTGTAGGGCCAGGGGGCACCCTGGGGCCTCTACTGCAAATCCAGGGAGAGAGGTGGACCCCTGGGTAGCTTGCTGGGGTCTGAAGCCCATAGGTGGAGGGCCAGGGGGTACCCTGGGGCCTATACTTCAAGTCCAGGGAGAGAGGTGGACCCTTGGGTAGCTTCCTAAGGTTAGAGGCCCCTAGGTGGAGGGCCAGAGGGCACCCTGGGGACTATCGTGCAAGTCCAGGGAGAGAGGTGGACCCCTGGGTAGCTTGCTGGGGTACAAGGCCTCTAGGTGGAGGGCCAGGGGGCACCCTGGGGCCTATCTTGCAAGTCCAGGGAGTAAGGTGGACCCCTGAGTAGCTTGCTGGGGTACGAGGCCCCTAGGTGGAGGGCCAGGGGGCACCCTGGGGCCTCTACTGCAAGTCCAGGGAGAGAGGTGGACCCCTGGGTAGCTTGCTGGGGTCTGAAGCCCATAGGTGGAGGGCCAGGGGGCACCCTGGGGCCTCTACTGCAAGTCTAGGGAGAGAGGTGGACCCATGGGTAGCTAGCTGGGGTAAGAGGCCCCTGAGTGGAGGGCCAGGGGGCACCCTGGGGCCTCTACTGCAAGTCCAGGGAGAGAGGTGGACCCCTGGGTAGTTTGCTGGGGTCAGAGGCCCCTAGGCGGAGGGACAGGGGGCTTTCTGTGGCCTCTACTGCAAGTCCAGGGAGAAAGGTGGACCCCTGGGTAGCTTGCTAGGGTCAGAGGCCCCTAGGTGGAGGTCAAGGGGGCACCCTGGGGCCTTTACTGCAATCCCAGGGAGAGTTGTGGACCCTTGTGTAGCTTGCTGGGGTCAGAGGCCCCTTGGTGGAGGGTCAGGGGGCACCCAGGGGCCTATTCTGCAAGTCCAGGGAGAGAGGTGGACCTCTGGGTAGCTTGCTGGGGTCAGAGGCCCCTAGGTGGAGGGCCAGGGGGCACCCTGGGGCCTATCCTGCAAGTCCAGGGAGAGAGGTGGACCCCTGGGTAGCTTGCTGGGGTACGAGGCCCATAGGTGGAGGGCCAGGGGGTACCCTGGGGCCTCTACTGCAAGTCCAGGGAGAGAGGTGGACCCCTGGGTAGCTTGCTGGGGTGAGAGGCCCCTAGGTGGAGGGCCAGGGGGCACCCTGGGGCCTCTACTGCAAGTCCAGGGAAAGAGGTGGACCCCTGGGTAGCTTGCTGGGGTCAGAGGCCTCTAGGTAGAGGGCCAGGGGGCACCCTGGGGCCTCTACTGCAAGTCTAGGGAGAGAGGTGGACCCATGGGTAGCTCGCTGGGGTAAGAGGCCCCTAAGTGGAGGGCCAGGGGGCACCCTGGGGCCTCTACTGCAAGTCCAGGGAGAGAGGTGGACCCCTGGGTAGCTTGCTGGGGTCTGAAGCCCATAGGTGGAGGGCCAGGGGGTACCCTGGGGCCTATACTTCAAGTCCAGGGAGAGAGGTGGACCCTTGGGTAGCTTCTTATGGTTAGAGGCCCCTAGGTGGAGGGCCAGAGGGCACCCTGGGGACTATCGTGCAAGTCCAGGGAGAGAGGTGGACCCCTGGGTAGCTTGATGGGGTACAAGGCCTCTAGGTGGAGGGCCAGGGGGCACCCTGGGGCCTATCTTGCAAGTCCAGGGAGTAAGGTGGACCCCTGAGTAGCTTGCTGGGGTACAAGGCCCCTAGGTGGAGGGCCAGGGGGCACCCTGGGGCCTCTACTGCAAGTCCAGAGAGAGAGGTGGACCCCTGGGTAGCTTGCTGGGGTCTGAAGCCCATAAGTGGAGGGCCAGGGGGCACCCTGGGGCCTCTACTGCAAGTCTAGGGAGAGAGGTGGACCCATGGGTAGCTAGCTGGGGTAAGAGGCCCCTAAGTGGAGGGCCAGGGGGCACCCTGGGGCCTCTATTGCAAGTCCAGGGAGAAAGGTGGACCCTTGGGTAGCTTGCTAGGGTCAGAGGCCCCTAGGTGGAGGTCAAGGGGGCACCCTGGGGCCTTTACTGCAATCCCAGGGAGAGTTGTGGACCCTTGTGTAGCTTGCTGTGGTCAGAGGCCCCTTGGTGGAGGGTCAGGGGGCACCCTGGGGCCTATTCTGCAAGTCCAGGGAGAGAGGTGGACCTCTGGGTAGCTTGCTGGGGTCAGAGGCCCCTAGGTGGAGGGCCAGGGGGCACCCTGGGGCCTATCCTGCAAGTCCAGGGAGAGAGGTGGACCCCTGGGTAGCTTGCTGGGGTACGAGGCCCCTAGGTGGAGGGCCAGGGGGCACCCTGGGGCCTCTACTGCAAGTCCAGGGAGAGAGGTGGACCCCTGGGTAGCTTGCTGGGGTCAGAGGCCCCTAGGTGGAGGGCCAGGGGGCACCCTGGGGCCTCTACTGCAAGTCCAGGGAAAGAGGTGAACCCCTGGGTAGCTTGCTGGGGTCAGAGGCCTCTAGGTCGAGGGCCAGGGGGCACCCTGGGGCCTCTATTGCAAGTCCAGGCAGAGAGGTGGACCCCTGGGTTGCTTGCTGGGGTCTGAAGCCCATATTTGGAGGGCCAGGGGGTACCCTGGGGCCTATACTTCAAGTCCAGGGAGAGAGGTGGACCCTTGGGTAGCTTCCTAAGGTTAGAGGCCCCTAGGTGAAGGGCCAGAGGCACCCTGGGGACTATCGTGCAAGTCCAGGGAGAGAGGTGGACCCCTGGGTAGCTTGCTGGGGTACAAGGCCTCTAGGTGGAGGGCCAGGGGGCACCCTGGGGCCTCTACTGCAAGGCCAGGGAGAGAGGTGGACCCCTTGGTAACTGGCTTGGGTCAGAGACCCCTAGGTGGAGGGCCAGGGGGCACCTTGGGGCCTCTACTGCAAGTCTAGGTAGAGAGGTGGACCCATGGGTAGCTAGCTGGGGTAAGAGGCCCCTAAGTGGAGGGCAAGGGGGCACCCTGGGGCCTCTACTGCAAGTTCAGGGAGAGAGGTGGACCCCTGGGTAGTTTGCTGGGGTCAGAGGCCCCAAGGCGGAGGGACAGGGGGCTTCCTGGGGCCTCTACTGCAAGTCCAGGGAGAGAGGTGGACCCCTGGGTAGCTTGCTGGGGTCAGAGGCCTCTAGGTGGAGGGCCAAGGGGCACCCTGGGGCCTATACTGCAAGTCCAGGGAGAGAGGTGGACCCCTGGGTAGCTTGCTGGGGTCTGTAGCCCATAGGTGGAGGTCCAGGGGGCACCCTGGGGCCTATACTGCAAGTCCAGGGAGAGAGGTGGACCCCTGGGTAGCTTCCTAATATCAGAGGCCCCTAGGTGGAGGGCCAGGGGGCACCCTGGGGCCTATCCTGCAAGTCCAGGGAGAGAGGTGGACCCCTGGGTAGCTTGCTGGGGTACGAGGCCCCTAGGTGGAGGGCCAGGGGGCTTCCTGGGGCCTCTACTGCAAGTCCAGGGAGAAAGGTGGACCCCTGGGTAGCTTGCTAGGGTCAGAGGCCTCTAGGTGGAGGTCAAGGGGGCACCCTGGGGCCTTTACTGCAATCCCAGGGAGAGTTGTGGACCCTTGTGTGGCTTGCTGGGGTCAGAGGCCCCTTGCTGGAGGGTCAGGGGGCACCCTGGGGCCTATTCTGCAAGTCCAGGGAGAGAGGTGGACCTCTGGGTAGCTTGCTGGGGTCAGAGGCCCCTAGGTGGAGGGCCAGGGGGCACCCTGGGGCCTATCCTAAAAGTCCAGGGAGAGAGGTGGACCCCTGGGTAGCTTGCTGGGGTACGAGGCCCCTAGGTGGAGGGCCAGGGGGCACCCTGGGGCCTCTACTGCAAGTCCAGGGAGAGAGGTGGACCCCTGGGTAGCTTGCTGGGGTCAGAGGCCCCTAGGTGGAGGGCCAGGGGGCACCCTGGGGCCTCTACTGCAAGTCCAGGGAAAGAGGTGGACCCCTTGGTAGCTTGCTGAGGTCAGAGGCCTCTAGGTGGAGGGCCAGGGGGCACCCTGGGGCCTCTACTGCAAGTCCAGGGAGAGAGGTGGACCCCTGGGTAGTTTGCTGGGGTCTGAAGCCCATAGGTGGAGGGCCAGGGGGTACCCCGGGGCCTATACATCAAGCCCAGGGAGAGAGATGGACCCCTGGGTAGCTTCCTAAGGTCAGAGGCCCCTAGGTGGAGGGCCAGGGGGCACCCTGGGGCCTATCCTGCAAGTCCAGGGAGAGAGGTGGACCCCTGGGTAGCTTGCTGGGGTACGAGTCCCCTAGGTTGAGGGCCAGGGGGCACCCTGGGGCCTATCCTGCAAGTCCAGGGAGAGAGGTGGACCCCTGGGTAGCTTGCTGGGGTCTGAAGCCCATAGGTGGAGGGCCAGGGGGCACCCTGGGGCCTCTACTGCAAGTCTAGGGAGAGAGGTGGACCCATGGGTAGCTAGCTGGGGTAAGAGGCCCCTAAGTGGAGGGCCAGGGGGCACCCTGGGGCCTCTACTGCAAGTCCAGGGAGAGAGGTGGACCCCTGGGTAGTTTGCTGGGGTCAGAGGCCCCTAGGCGGAGGGACAGGGGGCTTCCTGGGGCCTCTACTGCAAGTCCAGGGAGAAAGGTGGACCCCTGGGTAGCTTGCTAGGGTCAGAGGCCCCTAGGTGGGGGTCAAGGGGGCACCCTGGGACCTTTACTGCAATCCCAGGGAGAGTTGTGGACCCTTGTGTAGCTTGCTGGGGTCAGAGGCCCCTTGGTGGAGGGTCAGGGGGCACCCTGCGGCCTATTCTGCAAGTCCAGGGAGAGAGGTGGACCTCTGGGTAGCTTGCTGGGGTCAGAGGCCCCTAGGTGGAGGGCCAGGGGGCACCCTGGGGCCTATCCTGCAAGTCCAGGGAGAGAGGTGGACCCCTGGGTAGCTTGCTGGGGTACGAGGCCCCTAGGTGGAGGGCCAGGGGGCACCCTGGGGCCTCTACTGCAAGTCCAGGGAGAGAGGTGGACCCCTGGGTAGCTTGCTGGGGTCAGAGGCCCCTAGGTGGAGGGCCAGGGGGCACCCTGGGGCCTCTACTGCAAGTCCAGGGAAAGAGGTGGACCCCTAGGTAGCTTGCTGGGGTCAGAGGCCTCTAGGTGGAGGGCCAGGGGGCACCCTGGGGCCTCTACTGCAAGTCCAGGGAGAGAGGTGGACCCCTGGGTAGTTTGCTGGGGTCTGAAGCCCATAGGTGGAGGGCCAGGGGGTACCCCGGGGCCTATACATCAAGTCCAGGGAGAGAGGTGGACCCCTGGGTAGCTTGCTGGGGTACGAGTCCCCTAGGTGGAGGGCCAGGGGGCACCCTGGGGCCTCTACTGCAAGCCCAGGGAGAGAGGTGGACCCCTGGGTAGCTTCCTAAGGTCAGAGGCCCCTAGGTGGAGGGCCAGGGGGCACCCTGGGGCCTATCCTGCAAGTCCAGGGAGAGAGGTGGACCCCTGGGTAGCTTGCTGGGGTACGAGTCCCCTAGGTGGAGGGCCAGGGGGCACCCTGGGGCCTCTACTGCAAGCCCAGGGAGAGAGGTGGACCTCTGGGTAGCTTCCTGGGGTCAAAGTCCCCTAGGTGGAGGGTCAGGAGGTACCCTAGGGCCTCTACTGCAAGTCCAGGGAGAGAGGTGGACCCCTGGGTAGCTTGCTGGGGTCAGAGGCAACTAGGTGGAGGGCCAGGGGGCACCCTAGGGTCTATACTGCAAGTCCAGGGAGAGAGGTGGACCCCTGGGTAGCTTCCTAAGGTCAGAGGCCCCTAGGTGGAGGGCCAGGGGGCACCCTGGGGCCTCTACTGCAAGTCTAGGGAGAGAGGTGGACCCATGGGTAGCTAGCTGGGGTAAGAGGCCCCTAAGTGGAGGGCCAGGGGGCTCCCTGGGGCCTCTACTGCAAGTCCAGGGAGAGAGGTGGACCCCTGGGTAGTTTGCTGGGGTCAGAGGTCCCTAGGCGGAGGGAGAGGGGGCTTCCTGGGGCCTATCCTGCAATCCCAGGGAGAGTTGTGGACCCTTGTGTAGCTTGCTGGGGTCAGAATCCCCTAGGTGGAGGGCCAGGGGGCACCCTGGGGCCTCTACTGCAAGCCCAGGGAGAGAGGTGGACCCCTGGGTAGCTTCCTGGGGTCAGAGTCCCCTAGGTGGAGGGTCAGGAGGTACCCTAGGGCCTCTACTGCAAGTCCATGGAGAGAGGTGGACCCCTGGGTAGCTTGCTGGGGTCAGAGGCAACTAGGTGGAGGGCCAGGGGGCACCCTAGGGTCTACACTGCAAGTCCAGGGAGAGAGGTGGACCCCTGGGTAGCTTCCTAAGGTCAGAGGTCCCTAGGTGGAGGGCCAGGGGGCACCCTGGGGCCTCTACTGCAAGTCCAGGGAGAGAGGTGGACCCCTGGGTAGCTTGCTGGGGTCTGAAGCCCATAGGTGGAGGGCCAGGGGGCACCCTGGGGCCTCTATTGCAAGTCTAGGGAGAGAGGTGGACCCATGGGTAGCTAGCTGGGGTAAGAGGGCCCCTAAGTGGAGGGCCAGGGGGCACCCTGGGGCCTCTACTGCAAGTCCAGGGAGAGAGGTGGACCCCTGGGTAGTTTGCTGGGGTCAGAGGCCCCTAGGCGGAGGGACAGGGGGCTTCCTGGGGCCTCTACTGCAAGTCCAGGGAGAAAGGTGGACCCCTGGGTAGCTTGCTAGGGTCAGAGGCCCCTAGGTGGAGGTCAAGGGGGCACCCTGGGACCTTTACTGCAATCCCAGGGAGAGTTGTGGACCCTTGTGTAGCTTGCTGGGGTCAGAGGCCCCTTGGTGGAGGGTCAGGGGGCACCCTGGGACCTATTCTGCAAGTCCAGGGAGAGAGGTGGACCTCTGGGTAGCTTGCTGGGGTCAGAGGCCCCTAGGTGGATGGCCAGGGGGCACCCTGGGGCCTATCCTGCAACTCCAGGGAGAGAGGTGGACCCCTGGGTAGCTTGCTGGGGTACGAGGCCCATAGGTGGAGGGCCACGGGGCACCCTGGGGCCTCTACTGCAAGTCCAGGGAGAGAGGTGGACCCCTGGGTAGCTTGCTGGGGTCAGAGGCCCCTAGGTGGAGGGCCAGGGGCACCCTGGGGCCTCTACTGCAAGACCAGGGAAAGAGGTGGACCCCTGGGTAGCTTGCTGGGCTCAGAGTCCCCTAGGTGGAGGGTCAGGAGGTACCCTAGGGCCTCTACTGCAAGTCCATGGAGAGAGGTGGACCCCTGGGTAGCTTGCTGGGGTCAGAGGCAACTAGGTGGAGGGCCAGGGGGCACCCTAGGGTCTACACTGCAAGTCCAGGGAGAGAGGTGGACCCCTGGGTAGCTTCCTAAGGTCAGAGGTCCCTAGGTGGAGGGCCAGGGGGCACCCTGGGGCCTCTACTGCAAGTCCAGGGAGAGAGGTGGACCCCTGGGTAGCTTGCTGGGGTCTGAAGCCCATAGGTGGAGGGCCAGGGGGCACCCTGGGGCCTCTATTGCAAGTCTAGGGAGAGAGGTGGACCCATGGGTAGCTAGCTGGGGTAAGAGGGCCCCTAAGTGGAGGGCCAGGGGGCACCCTGGGGCCTCTACTGCAAGTCCAGGGAGAGAGGTGGACCCCTGGGTAGTTTGCTGGGGTCAGAGGCCCCTAGGCGGAGGGACAGGGGGCTTCCTGGGGCCTCTACTGCAAGTCCAGGGAGAAAGGTGGACCCCTGGGTAGCTTGCTAGGGTCAGAGGCCCCTAGGTGGAGGTCAAGGGGGCACCCTGGGACCTTTACTGCAATCCCAGGGAGAGTTGTGGACCCTTGTGTAGCTTGCTGGGGTCAGAGGCCCCTTGGTGGAGGGTCAGGGGGCACCCTGGGGCCTATTCTGCAAGTCCAGGGAGAGAGGTGGACCTCTGGGTAGCTTGCTGGGGTCAGAGGCCCCTAGGTGGATGGCCAGGGGGCACCCTGGGGCCTATCCTGCAACTCCAGGGAGAGAGGTGGACCCCTGGGTAGCTTGCTGGGGTACGAGGCCCATAGGTGGAGGGCCACGGGGCACCCTGGGGCCTCTACTGCAAGTCCAGGGAGAGAGGTGGACCCCTGGGTAGCTTGCTGGGGTCAGAGGCCCCTAGGTGGAGGGCCAGGGGCACCCTGGGGCCTCTACTGCAAGACCAGGGAAAGAGGTGGACCCCTGGGTAGCTTGCTGGGCTCAGAGGCCTCTAGGTGGAGGGCCAGGGAGCACCCTGGGGCCTCTACTGCAAGTCTAGGGAGAGAGGTGGACCCATGGGTAGCTAGCTGGGGTAAGAGGCCCCTAAGTGGAGGGCCATGGGGCACCCTGGGGCCTCTACTGCAAGTCCAGGGAGAGAGGTGGACCCCTGGGTAGCTTGCTGGGGTCTGAAGCCCATAGGTGGAGGGCCAGGGGGTACCCTGGGGCCTATACTTCAAGTCCAGGGAGAGAGGTGGACCCTTGGGTAGCTTCCTAAGGTTAGAGGCCCCTAGGTGGAGGGCCAGAGGGCACCCTGGGGACTATCGTGCAAGTCCAGGGAGAGAGGTGGACCCCTGGGTAGCTTGCTGGGGTACAAGGCCTCTAGGTGGAGGGCCAGGGGGCACCCTGGGGCCTATCTTGCAAGTCCAGGGAGAAAGGTGGACCCCTGGGTAGCTTGCTAGGGTCAGAGGCCTCTAGGTGGAGGTCAAGGGGGCACCCTGGGGCCTTTACTGCAATCCCAGGGAGAGTTGTGGACCCTTGTGTGGCTTGCTGGGGTCAGAGGCCCCTTGCTGGAGGGTCAGGGGGCACCCTGGGGCCTATTCTGCAAGTCCAGGGAGAGAGGTGGACCTCTGGGTAGCTTGCTGGGGTCAGAGGCCCCTAGGTGGAGGGCCAGGGGGCACCCTGGGGCCTATCCTAAAAGTCCAGGGAGAGAGGTGGACCCCTGGGTAGCTTGCTGGGGTACGAGGCCCCTAGGTGGAGGGCCAGGGGGCACCCTGGGGCCTCTACTGCAAGTCCAGGGAGAGAGGTGGACCCCTGGGTAGCTTGCTGGGGTCAGAGGCCCCTAGGTGGAGGGCCAGGGGGCACCCTGGGGCCTCTACTGCAAGTCCAGGGAAAGAGGTGGACCCCTTGGTAGCTTGCTGAGGTCAGAGGCCTCTAGGTGGAGGGCCAGGGGGCACCCTGGGGCCTCTACTGCAAGTCCAGGGAGAGAGGTGGACCCCTGGGTAGTTTGCTGGGGTCTGAAGCCCATAGGTGGAGGGCCAGGGGGTACCCCGGGGCCTATACATCAAGCCCAGGGAGAGAGATGGACCCCTGGGTAGCTTCCTAAGGTCAGAGGCCCCTAGGTGGAGGGCCAGGGGGCACCCTGGGGCCTATCCTGCAAGTCCAGGGAGAGAGGTGGACCCCTGGGTAGCTTGCTGGGGTACGAGTCCCCTAGGTTGAGGGCCAGGGGGCACCCTGGGGCCTATCCTGCAAGTCCAGGGAGAGAGGTGGACCCCTGGGTAGCTTGCTGGGGTCTGAAGCCCATAGGTGGAGGGCCAGGGGGCACCCTGGGGCCTCTACTGCAAGTCTAGGGAGAGAGGTGGACCCATGGGTAGCTAGCTGGGGTAAGAGGCCCCTAAGTGGAGGGCCAGGGGGCACCCTGGGGCCTCTACTGCAAGTCCAGGGAGAGAGGTGGACCCCTGGGTAGTTTGCTGGGGTCAGAGGCCCCTAGGCGGAGGGACAGGGGGCTTCCTGGGGCCTCTACTGCAAGTCCAGGGAGAAAGGTGGACCCCTGGGTAGCTTGCTAGGGTCAGAGGCCCCTAGGTGGGGGTCAAGGGGGCACCCTGGGACCTTTACTGCAATCCCAGGGAGAGTTGTGGACCCTTGTGTAGCTTGCTGGGGTCAGAGGCCCCTTGGTGGAGGGTCAGGGGGCACCCTGCGGCCTATTCTGCAAGTCCAGGGAGAGAGGTGGACCTCTGGGTAGCTTGCTGGGGTCAGAGGCCCCTAGGTGGAGGGCCAGGGGGCACCCTGGGGCCTATCCTGCAAGTCCAGGGAGAGAGGTGGACCCCTGGGTAGCTTGCTGGGGTACGAGGCCCCTAGGTGGAGGGCCAGGGGGCACCCTGGGGCCTCTACTGCAAGTCCAGGGAGAGAGGTGGACCCCTGGGTAGCTTGCTGGGGTCAGAGGCCCCTAGGTGGAGGGCCAGGGGGCACCCTGGGGCCTCTACTGCAAGTCCAGGGAAAGAGGTGGACCCCTAGGTAGCTTGCTGGGGTCAGAGGCCTCTAGGTGGAGGGCCAGGGGGCACCCTGGGGCCTCTACTGCAAGTCCAGGGAGAGAGGTGGACCCCTGGGTAGTTTGCTGGGGTCTGAAGCCCATAGGTGGAGGGCCAGGGGGTACCCCGGGGCCTATACATCAAGTCCAGGGAGAGAGGTGGACCCCTGGGTAGCTTGCTGGGGTACGAGTCCCCTAGGTGGAGGGCCAGGGGGCACCCTGGGGCCTCTACTGCAAGCCCAGGGAGAGAGGTGGACCCCTGGGTAGCTTCCTAAGGTCAGAGGCCCCTAGGTGGAGGGCCAGGGGGCACCCTGGGGCCTATCCTGCAAGTCCAGGGAGAGAGGTGGACCCCTGGGTAGCTTGCTGGGGTACGAGTCCCCTAGGTGGAGGGCCAGGGGGCACCCTGGGGCCTCTACTGCAAGCCCAGGGAGAGAGGTGGACCTCTGGGTAGCTTCCTGGGGTCAAAGTCCCCTAGGTGGAGGGTCAGGAGGTACCCTAGGGCCTCTACTGCAAGTCCAGGGAGAGAGGTGGACCCCTGGGTAGCTTGCTGGGGTCAGAGGCAACTAGGTGGAGGGCCAGGGGGCACCCTAGGGTCTATACTGCAAGTCCAGGGAGAGAGGTGGACCCCTGGGTAGCTTCCTAAGGTCAGAGGCCCCTAGGTGGAGGGCCAGGGGGCACCCTGGGGCCTCTACTGCAAGTCTAGGGAGAGAGGTGGACCCATGGGTAGCTAGCTGGGGTAAGAGGCCCCTAAGTGGAGGGCCAGGGGGCTCCCTGGGGCCTCTACTGCAAGTCCAGGGAGAGAGGTGGACCCCTGGGTAGTTTGCTGGGGTCAGAGGTCCCTAGGCGGAGGGAGAGGGGGCTTCCTGGGGCCTATCCTGCAATCCCAGGGAGAGTTGTGGACCCTTGTGTAGCTTGCTGGGGTCAGAATCCCCTAGGTGGAGGGCCAGGGGGCACCCTGGGGCCTCTACTGCAAGCCCAGGGAGAGAGGTGGACCCCTGGGTAGCTTCCTGGGGTCAGAGTCCCCTAGGTGGAGGGTCAGGAGGTACCCTAGGGCCTCTACTGCAAGTCCATGGAGAGAGGTGGACCCCTGGGTAGCTTGCTGGGGTCAGAGGCAACTAGGTGGAGGGCCAGGGGGCACCCTAGGGTCTACACTGCAAGTCCAGGGAGAGAGGTGGACCCCTGGGTAGCTTCCTAAGGTCAGAGGTCCCTAGGTGGAGGGCCAGGGGGCACCCTGGGGCCTCTACTGCAAGTCCAGGGAGAGAGGTGGACCCCTGGGTAGCTTGCTGGGGTCTGAAGCCCATAGGTGGAGGGCCAGGGGGCACCCTGGGGCCTCTATTGCAAGTCTAGGGAGAGAGGTGGACCCATGGGTAGCTAGCTGGGGTAAGAGGGCCCCTAAGTGGAGGGCCAGGGGGCACCCTGGGGCCTCTACTGCAAGTCCAGGGAGAGAGGTGGACCCCTGGGTAGTTTGCTGGGGTCAGAGGCCCCTAGGCGGAGGGACAGGGGGCTTCCTGGGGCCTCTACTGCAAGTCCAGGGAGAAAGGTGGACCCCTGGGTAGCTTGCTAGGGTCAGAGGCCCCTAGGTGGAGGTCAAGGGGGCACCCTGGGACCTTTACTGCAATCCCAGGGAGAGTTGTGGACCCTTGTGTAGCTTGCTGGGGTCAGAGGCCCCTTGGTGGAGGGTCAGGGGGCACCCTGGGACCTATTCTGCAAGTCCAGGGAGAGAGGTGGACCTCTGGGTAGCTTGCTGGGGTCAGAGGCCCCTAGGTGGATGGCCAGGGGGCACCCTGGGGCCTATCCTGCAACTCCAGGGAGAGAGGTGGACCCCTGGGTAGCTTGCTGGGGTACGAGGCCCATAGGTGGAGGGCCACGGGGCACCCTGGGGCCTCTACTGCAAGTCCAGGGAGAGAGGTGGACCCCTGGGTAGCTTGCTGGGGTCAGAGGCCCCTAGGTGGAGGGCCAGGGGCACCCTGGGGCCTCTACTGCAAGACCAGGGAAAGAGGTGGACCCCTGGGTAGCTTGCTGGGCTCAGAGTCCCCTAGGTGGAGGGTCAGGAGGTACCCTAGGGCCTCTACTGCAAGTCCATGGAGAGAGGTGGACCCCTGGGTAGCTTGCTGGGGTCAGAGGCAACTAGGTGGAGGGCCAGGGGGCACCCTAGGGTCTACACTGCAAGTCCAGGGAGAGAGGTGGACCCCTGGGTAGCTTCCTAAGGTCAGAGGTCCCTAGGTGGAGGGCCAGGGGGCACCCTGGGGCCTCTACTGCAAGTCCAGGGAGAGAGGTGGACCCCTGGGTAGCTTGCTGGGGTCTGAAGCCCATAGGTGGAGGGCCAGGGGGCACCCTGGGGCCTCTATTGCAAGTCTAGGGAGAGAGGTGGACCCATGGGTAGCTAGCTGGGGTAAGAGGGCCCCTAAGTGGAGGGCCAGGGGGCACCCTGGGGCCTCTACTGCAAGTCCAGGGAGAGAGGTGGACCCCTGGGTAGTTTGCTGGGGTCAGAGGCCCCTAGGCGGAGGGACAGGGGGCTTCCTGGGGCCTCTACTGCAAGTCCAGGGAGAAAGGTGGACCCCTGGGTAGCTTGCTAGGGTCAGAGGCCCCTAGGTGGAGGTCAAGGGGGCACCCTGGGACCTTTACTGCAATCCCAGGGAGAGTTGTGGACCCTTGTGTAGCTTGCTGGGGTCAGAGGCCCCTTGGTGGAGGGTCAGGGGGCACCCTGGGGCCTATTCTGCAAGTCCAGGGAGAGAGGTGGACCTCTGGGTAGCTTGCTGGGGTCAGAGGCCCCTAGGTGGATGGCCAGGGGGCACCCTGGGGCCTATCCTGCAACTCCAGGGAGAGAGGTGGACCCCTGGGTAGCTTGCTGGGGTACGAGGCCCATAGGTGGAGGGCCACGGGGCACCCTGGGGCCTCTACTGCAAGTCCAGGGAGAGAGGTGGACCCCTGGGTAGCTTGCTGGGGTCAGAGGCCCCTAGGTGGAGGGCCAGGGGCACCCTGGGGCCTCTACTGCAAGACCAGGGAAAGAGGTGGACCCCTGGGTAGCTTGCTGGGCTCAGAGGCCTCTAGGTGGAGGGCCAGGGAGCACCCTGGGGCCTCTACTGCAAGTCTAGGGAGAGAGGTGGACCCATGGGTAGCTAGCTGGGGTAAGAGGCCCCTAAGTGGAGGGCCATGGGGCACCCTGGGGCCTCTACTGCAAGTCCAGGGAGAGAGGTGGACCCCTGGGTAGCTTGCTGGGGTCTGAAGCCCATAGGTGGAGGGCCAGGGGGTACCCTGGGGCCTATACTTCAAGTCCAGGGAGAGAGGTGGACCCTTGGGTAGCTTCCTAAGGTTAGAGGCCCCTAGGTGGAGGGCCAGAGGGCACCCTGGGGACTATCGTGCAAGTCCAGGGAGAGAGGTGGACCCCTGGGTAGCTTGCTGGGGTACAAGGCCTCTAGGTGGAGGGCCAGGGGGCACCCTGGGGCCTATCTTGCAAGTCCAGGGAGTAAGGTGGACCCCTGAGTAGCTTGCTGGGGTACGAGGCCCCTAGGTGGAGGGCCAGGGGGCACCCTGGGGCCTCTACTGCAAGTCCAGGGAGAGAGGTGGACCCCTGGGTAGCTTGCTGGAGTCTGAAGCCCATAGGTGGAGGGCCAGGGGGCACCCTGGGGCCTCTACTGCAAGTCTAAGGAGAGAGGTGGACCCATGGGTAGCTAGCTGGGGTAAGAGGCCCCTAAGTGGAGGGCCAGGGGGCACCCTGGGGCCTCTACTGCAAGTCCAGGGAGAGAGGTGGACCCCTGGGTAGTTTGCTGGGGTCAGAGGCCCCTAGGCGGAGGGACAGGGGGCTTCCTGGGGCCTCTACTGCAAGTCCAGGGAGAAAGGTGGACCCCTGGGTAGCTTGCTAGGGTCAGAGGCCCCTAGGTGGAGGTCAAGGGGGCACCCTGGGGCCTTTACTGCAATCCCAGGGAGAGTTGTGGACCCTTGTGTAGCTTGCTGGGGTCAGAGGCCCCTTGGTGGAGGGTCAGGGGGCACCCTGGGGCCTATTCTGCAAGTCCAGTGAGAGAGGTGGACCTCTGTGTAGCTTGCTTGGGTCAGAGACCCCTAGGTGGAGGGCCAGGGGGCACCTTGGGGCCTCTACTGCAAGTCCAGGGTGAGAGGTGGACCCCTGGGTAGCTTGCTGGGGTCAGAATCCCCTAGGTGGAGGGCCAGGGGGCACCCTGGGGCCTCTACTGCAAGACCAGGGAAAGAGGTGGACCCCTGGGTAGCTTGCTGGGGTCAGAGACCTCTAGGTGGAGGGCCAGGGGGCACCCTGGGGCCTCTACTGCAAGTCCAGGGAGAGAGGTGGACCCCTGGGTAGCTTGCTGGGGTCTGAAGCCCATAGGTGGAGGGCCAGGGGGTATCCTAGGGCCTATACTTCAAGTCCAGGGAGAGAGGTAGACCCTTGGGTAGCTTCCTAAGGTTAGAGGCCCCTAGGTGGAGGGCCAGAGGGCACCCTGGGGACTATCGTGCAAGTCCAGGGAGAGAGGTGGACCCCTGGGTAGCTTGCTGGGGTACAAGGCCTCTAGGTGGAGGGCCAGGGGGCACCCTGGGGCCTCTACTGCAAGGCCAGGGAGAGAGGTGGACCCCTTGGTAGCTTGCTTGGGTCAGAGACCCCTAGGTGGAGGGCCAGGGGGCACCTTGGGGCCTCTACTGCAAGTCTAGGTAGAGAGGTGGACCCATGGGTAGCTAGCTGGGGTAAGAGGCCCCTGAGTGGAGGGCCAGGGGGCACCCTGGGGCCTCTACTGCAAGTCCAGGGAGAGAGGTGGACCCCTGGGTATTTTGCTGGGGTCAGAGGCCCCTAGGCGGAGGGACAGGGGGCTTCCTGGGGCCTCTACTGCAAGTCCAGGGAGAAAGGTGGACCCCTAGGTAGCTTGCTAGGGTCAGAGGCCCCTAGGTGGAGGTCAAGGGGGCACCCTGGGGCCTATCCTAAAAGTCCAGGGAGAGAGGTGGACCCCTGGGTAGCTTGCTGGGGTACGAGGCCCCTAGGTGGAGGGCCAGGGGGCACCCTGGGGCCTCTACTGCAAGTCCAGGGAGAGAGGTGGACCCCTGGGTAGCTTGCTGGGGTCAGAGGCCCCTAGGTGGAGGGCCAGGGGGCACCCTGGGGCCTCTACTGCAAGTCCAGGGAGAGAGGTGGACCCCTAGGTAGCTTGCTGGGGTCTAAAGCCCATAGGTGGAGGGCCAGGGGGTACCCCGGGGCCTATACATCAAGTCCAGGGAGAGAGGTGGACCCCTGGGTAGCTTCCTAAGGTCAGAGGCCCCTAGGTGGAGGGCCAGGGGGCACCCTGGGGCCTATCCTGCAAGTCCAGGGAGAGAGGTGGACCCCTGGGTAGCTTGCTGGGGTACGAGTCCCCTAGGTGGAGGGCCAGGGGGCACCCTGGGGCCTCTACTGCAAGCCCAGGGAGAGAGGTGGACCCCTGGGTAGCTTCCTGGGGTCAGAGTCCCCTAGGTGGAGGGTCAGGAGGTACCCTAGGGCCTCTACTGCAAGTCCAGGGAGAGAGGTGGACCCCTGGGTAGCTTGCTGGGGTCAGAGGCAACTAGGTGGAGGGCCAGGGGGCACCCTAGGGTCTACACTGCAAGTCCAGGGAGAGAGGTGGACCCCTGGGTAGCTTCCTAAGGTCAGAGGCCCCTAGGTGGAGGGCCAGGGGGCACCCTGGGGCCTCTACTGCAAGTCCAGGGAGAGAGGTGGACCCCTGGGTAGCTTGCTGGGGTCTGAAGCCCATAGGTGGAGGGCCAGGGGGCACCCTGGGGCCTCTACTGCAAGTCTAGGGAGAGAGGTGGACCCCTGGGTAGTTTGCTGGGGTCTGTAGCCCATAGGTGGAGGTCAAGGGGGCACCCTGGGACCTTTACTGCAATCCCAGGGAGAGTTGTGGACCTTTGTGTAGCTTGCTGGGGTCAGAGGCCCCTTGGTGGAGGGTCAGGGGGCACCCTGGGGCCTATTCTGCAAGTCCAGGGAGAGAGGTGGACCTCTGGGTAGCTTGCTGGGGTCAGAGGCCCCTAGGTGGAGGGCCAGGGGGCACCTTGGGGCCTCTACTTCAAGTCAAGGGAGAGAGGTGGACCCTTGGGTAGCTTCCTAAGGTCAGAGGCCCCTAGGTGGAGGGCCAGGGGGCACCCTGGAGCTTATCCTGCAAGTCCAGGGAGAGAGGTGGACCCCTGGGTAGCTTGCTGGGGTACGAGTCCCCTAGGTGGAGGGCATGGGGGCACCCTGGGGCCTCTACTGCAAGCCCAGGGAGAGAGGTGGACCCCTGGGTAGCTTCCTGGGGTCAGAGTCCCCTAGGTGGAGGGTCAGGAGGTACCCTAGGGCCTCTACTGCAAGTCCCGGGAGAGAGGTGGACCCCTGGGTAGCTTGCTGGGGTCAGAGGCAACTAGGTGGAGGGCCAGGGGGCACCCTAGGGTCTACACTGCAAGTCCAGGGAGAGAGGTGGACCCCTGGGTAGCTTCCTAAGGTCAGAGGCCCCTAGGTGGAGGGCCAGGGGGCACCCTGGGGCCTCTACTGCAAGTCCAGGGAGAGAGGTGGACCCCTGGGTAGCTTGCTGGGGTCTGAAGCCCATAGGTGGAGGGCCAGGGGGCACCCTGGGGCCTCTACTGCAAGTCTAAGGAGAGAGGTGGACCCCTGGGTAGTTTGCTGGGGTCTGTAGCCCATAGGTGGAGGTCAAGGGGGCACCCTGGGACCTTTACTGCAATCCCAGGGAGAGTAGTGGACCCTTGTGTAGCTTGCTGGGGTCAGAGGCCCCTTGGTGGAGGGTCAGGGGGCACCCTGGGGCCTATTCTGCAAGTCCAGGGAGAGAGGTGGACCTCTGGGTAGCTTGCTGGGGTCAGAGGCCCCTAGGTGGAGGGCCAGGGGGCACCTTGGGGCCTCTACTTCAAGTCAAGGGAGAGAGGTGGACCCTTGTGTAGCTTGCTGGGGTCAGCTGCCTCTAGGTGGAGGGCCAAGGGGCACCCTGGGGCCTATACTGCAAGCCCAGGGAGAGAGGTGGACCCCTGGGTAGCTTGCTGGAGTCTGTAGCCCATAGGTGGAAGGCCAGGGGGTACCCTGGGGCCTATCCTGCAATCCCAGGGAGAGTTGTGGACCCTTGTGTAGCTTGCTGGGGTCAGAGGCCCCTAGGTGGAGGGCCAGGGGGCACCCTGGGGCCTCTACTGCAAGCCCAGGGAGAGAGGTGGACCCCTGGGTAGCTTCCTGGGGTCAGAGTCCCCTAGGTGGAGGGTCAGGAGGTACCCTAGGGCCTCTACTGCAAGTCCATGGAGAGAGGTGGACCCCTGGGTAGCTTGCTGGGGTCAGAGGCAACTAGGTGGAGGGCCAGGGGGCACCCTAGGGTCTACACTGCAAGTCCAGGGAGAGAGGTGGACCCCTGGGTAGCTTCCTAAGGTCAGAGGCCCCTAGGTGGAGGGCCAGGGGGCACCCTGGGGCCTCTACTGCAAGTCCAGGGAGAGAGGTGGACCCCTGGGTAGCTTGCTGGGGTCTGAAGCCCATAGGTGGAGGGCCAGGGGGCACCCTGGGGCCTCTACTGCAAGTCTAGGGAGAGAGGTGGACCCATGGGTAGCTAGCTGGGGTAAGAGGCCCCTAAGTGGAGGGCCAGGGGGCACCCTGGGGCCTCTACTGCAAGTCCAGGGAGAGAGGTGGACCCCTGGGTAGTTTGCTGGGGTCAGAGGCCCCTAGGCGGAGGGACAGGGGGCTTCCTGGGGCCTCTACTGCAAGTCCAGGGAGAAAGGTGGACCCCTGGGTAGCTTGCTAGGGTCAGAGGCCCCTAGGTGGAGGTCAAGGGGGCACCCTGGGACCTTTACTGCAGTCCCAGGGAGAGTTGTGGACCCTTCTGTAGCTTGCTGGGGTCAGAGGCCCCTTGGTGGAGGGTCAGGGGGCACCCTGGGGCCTATTCTGCAAGTCCAGGGAGAGAGGTGGACCTCTGGGTAGCTTGCTGGGGTCAGATGCCCCTAGGTGGAAAGCCAGGGGGCACCCTGGGGCCTATCCTGCAAGTCCAGGGAGAGAGGTGGACCCCTGGGTAGCTTGCTGGGGTACGAGGCCCATAGGTGGAGGGCCAGGGGGCACCCTGGGGCCTCTACTGCAAGTCCAGGGAGAGAGGTGGACCCCTGGGTAGCTTGCTGGGGTCAGAGGCCCCTAGGTGAAGGGCCAGGGGCACCCTGGGGCCTCTACTGCAAGACCAGGGAAAGAGGTGGACCCCTGGGTAGCTTGCTGGGGTCAGAGGCCTCTAGGTGGAGGGCCAGGGGGCACCCTGGGGCCTCTACTGCAAGTCTAGGGAGAGAGGTGGACGCATGGGTAGCTAGCTGGGGTAAGAGGCCCCTAAGTGGAGGGCCAGGGGGCACCCTGGGGCCTCTACTGCAAGTCCAGGGAGAGAGGTGGACCCCTGGGTAGCTTGCTGGGGTCAGAAGCCCATAGGTGGAGGGCCAGGGGGTACCCTGGGGCCTATACTTCAAGTCCAGGGAGAGAGGTGGACCCTTGGGTAGCTTCCTAAGGTTAGAGGCCCCTAGGTGGAGGGCCAGAGGGCACCCTGGGGACTATCGTGCAAGTCCAGGGAGAGAGGTGGACGCCTGGGTAGCTTGCTGGGGTACAAGGCCTCTAGGTGGAGGGCCAGGGGGCTCCCTGGGGCCTATCTTGCAAGTCCAGGGAGTAAGGTGGACCCCTGAGTAGCTTGCTGGGGTACGAGGCCCCTAGGTGGAGGGCCAGGGGGCACCCTGGGGCCTCTACTGCAAGTCCAGGGAGAGAGGTGGACCCCTGGGTAGCTTGCTGGAGTCTGAAGCCCATAGGTGGAGGGCCAGGGGGCACCCTGGGGCCTCTACTGCAAGTCTAGGGAGAGAGGTGGACCCATGGGTAGCTAGCTGGGGTAAGAGGCCCCTAAGTGGAGGGCCAGGGGGCACCCTGGGGCCTCTACTGCAAGTCCAGGGAGAGAGGTGGACCCCTGGGTAGTTTGCTGGGGTCAGAGGCCCCTAGGCGGAGGGACAGGGGGCTTCCTGGGGCCTCTACTGCAAGTCCAGGGAGAAAGGTGGACCCCTGGGTAGCTTGCTAGGGTCAGAGGCCCCTAGGTGGAGGTCAAGGGGGCACCCTGGGGCCTTTACTGCAATCCCAGGGAGAGTTGTGGACCCTTGTGTAGCTTGCTGGGGTCAGAGGCCCCTTGGTGGAGGGTCAGGGGGCACCCTGGGGCCTTTTCTGCAAGTCCAGGGAGAGAGGTGGACCTCTGGGTAGCTTGCTGGGGTCAGAGGCCCCTAGGTGGAGGGCCAGGGGGCACCCTGGGGCCTGTCCTGCAAGTCCAGGGAGAGAGGTGGACCCCTGGGTAGCCTGCTGGGGTCTAAAGCCTATAGGTGGAGGGCCAGGGGGCACCCTGGGGCCTCTACTGCAAGTCTAGGGAGAGAGGTGGACCCATGGGTAGCTAGCTGGGGTAAGAGGCCCCTGAGTGGAGGGCCAGGGGGCACCCTTTGGCCTCTACTGCAAGTCCAGGGAGAGAGGTGGACCCCTGGGTAGTTTGCTGGGGTCAGAGGCCCCTAGGCGGAGGGACAGGGGGCTTCCTGGTGCCTCTACTGCAAGTCCAGGGAGAAAGGTGGACCCCTGGGTAGCTTGCTAGGGTCAGAGGCCCCTAGGTGGAGGTCAAGGGGGCACCCTGGGGCCTTTACTGCAATCCCAGGGAGAGTTGTGGACCCTTGTGTAGCTTGCTGGGGTCAGAGGCCCCTTGGTGGAGGGTTAGGGGGCACCCTGGGGCCTATTCTGCAAGTCCAGGGAGAGAGGTGGACCTCTGGGTAGCTTGCTGGGGTCAGAGGCCCCTAGGTGGAGGGCCAGGGGGCACCCTGGGGCCTATCCTGCAAGTCCAGGGAGAGAGGTGGACCCCTGGGTAGCTTGCTGGGGTACGAGGCCCCTAGGTGGAGGGCCAGGGGGCACCCTGGGGCCTCTACTGCAAGTCCAGGGAGAGAGGTGGACCCCTGGGTAGCTTGCTGGGGTCAGAGGCTCCTAGGTGGAGGGCCAGGGGGCACCCTGGGGCCTCTACTGCAAGTCCAGGGAAAGAGGTGGACCCCTAGGTAGCTTGCTGGGGTCAGAGGCCTCTAGGTGGAGGGCCAGGGGGCACCCTGGGGCCTCTACTGCAAATCCAGGGAGAGAGGTGGACCCCTGGGTAGTTTGCTGGGGTCTGAAGCCCATAGGTGGAGGGCCAGGGGGTACCCCGGGGCCTATACATCAAGTCCAGGGAGAGAGGTGGACCCCTGGGTAGCTTCCTAAGGTCAGAGGGCCCTAGGTGGAGGGCCAGGGGGCACCCTGGGGCCTATCCTGCAAGTCCAGGGAGAGAGGTGGACTCCTGGGTAGCTTGTTGGGGTACGAGTCCCCTAGGTGGAGGCCCAGGGGGCACCCTGGGGCCTCTACTGCAAGCCCAGGGAGAGAGGTGGACCTCTGGGTAGCTTCCTGGGGTCAGAGTCCCCTAGGTGGAGGGTCAGGAGGTACCCTAGGGCCTCTACTGCAAGTCCAGGGAGAGAGGTGGACCCCTGGGTAGCTTGCTGGGGTCAGAGGCAACTAGGTGGAGGGCCAGGGGGCACCCTAGGGTCTACACTGCAAGTTCAGGGAGAGAGGTGGACCCCTGTATAGCTTCCTAAGGTCAGAGGCCCCTAGGTGGAGGGCCAGGGGGCACCCTGGGGCGTATCCTGCTAGTCCAGGGAGAGAGGTGGACCCCTGGGTAGCTTGCTGGGGTACGAGGCCCCTAGGTGGAGGGCCAGGGGGCACCCTGGGGCCTCTACTGCAAGTCCAGGGAGAGAGGAGGACCCCTGGGTAGCTTGCTGGGGTCAGAGGCAACTAGGTGGAGGGACAGGGGTACCCTGGGGCCTAGACTGCAGTCCAGGGAGAGAGGTGGACCCCTGGGTAGCTTCCTGAGGTCAAAGGCCCCTAGGTGGAGGGCCAGGGGGCACACTGGGGCTTATCCTGCAAGTCCAAGGAGAGAGGTGGACCCCTGGGTAGTTTGCTGGGGTCAGAGGCCCCTAGGCGGAGGGACAGGGGGCTTCCTGGGGCCTCTACTTCAAGTCCTGGGAGAGAGGTGGACCCCTGGGTAGCTTGCTGGGGTCAGAGGCCACTAGGTGGAGGGCCAAGGGGCACCCTGGGGCCTATACTGCAAGTCCAGGGAGAGAGGTGGACCCCGAGGGTAGCTTGCTGGGGTCTGTAGCCCATAGGTGGAGGGCCAGGGGGTATCCTGGTGCCTATACTGCTAGTCCAGGGAGAGAGGTGGACCCCTGGGTAGCTTCCTAAGGTCAGAGGCCCCTAGGTGGAGGGCCAGGGGGCACCCTGGGGCCTATCCTGCAAGTCCAGGGAGAGAGGTGGACCCATGGGTAGCTTGCTGGGGAACGAGGCCCCTAGGTGGAGGGCCAGGGGGCACCCTGGGGCCTCTACTGCAAGTCCAGGGAGAGAGGTGGACCCCTGGGTAGCTTCCTAAGGTCAGAGGCCCCTAGGTGGAGGGCCAGGGGGCACCCTGGGGCCTATCCTGCAAGTCCAGGGAGAGAGGTGGACCCCTGGGTAGCTTGCTGGGGTACGAGTCCCCTAGGTGGAGGGCCAAGGGGCACTCTGGGGCCTCTACTGCAAGTCCAGGGAGAGAGGTGGACCCCTGGGTAGCTTGCTGGGGTCAGAGGCAACTAGGTGGAGGGCCAGGGGGCACCCTAGGGTCTACACTGCAAGTCCAGGGAGAGAGGTGGACCCCTGGGTAGCTTCCTAAGGTCAGAGGCCCCTAGGTGGAGGGCCAGGGGGCACCCTGGGGCCTATCCTGCAAGTCCAGGGAGAGAGGTGGACCCCTTGGTAGCTTGCTTGGGTCAGAGACCCCTAGGTGGAGGGCCAGGGGGCACCTTGGGGCCTCTACTGCAAGTCTAGGAAGAGAGGTGGACCCATGGGTAGCTAGCTGGGGTAAGAGGCCCCTAAGTGGAGGGCAAGGGGGCACCCTGGGGCCTCTACTGCAAGTCCAGGGAGAGAGGTGGACCCCTGGGTAGTTTGCTGGGGTCAGAGGCCCCTAGGCGGAGGGACAGGGGGCTTCCTGGGGCCTCTACTGCAAGTCCAGGGAGAAAGGTGGACCCCTGGGTAGCTTGCTAGGGTCAGATTCCCCTAGATGGAGGTCAAGGGGGCACCCTGGGGCCTTTACTGCAATCCCAGGGAGAGTTGTGGACCCTTGTGTAGCTTGCTGGGGTCAGAGGCCCCTTGCTGGAGGGTCAGGGGGCACCCTGGGGCCTATCCTGCAAGTCCAGGGAGAGAAGTGGACCTCTGAATAGCTTGCTGGGGTCAGAGGCCCCTAGGTGGAGGGCCAGGGGGCACCCTGGGGCCTATCCTGCAAGTCCAGGGAGAGAGGTGGACCCCTGGGTAGCTTGCTGGGGTACGAGACCCCTAGGTGGAGGGCCAGGGGGCACCCTGGGGCCTCTACTGCAAGTCCAGGGAGAGAGGTGGACCCCTGGGTAGCTTGCTGGGGTCAGAGGCCCCTAGGTGGAGGGCCAGGGGGCACCCTGGGGCCTCTACTGCAAGTCCAGGGAAAGAGGTGGACCCCTGGGTAGCTTGCTGGGGTTAGAGGCCTCTAGGTGGAGGGCCAGGGGGCACCCTGGGGCCTCTACTGCAAGTCCAGGGAGAGAGGTGGACCCCTGGGTAGCTTGCTAGGGTCTGAAGCCAGTAGGTGGAGGGCCAGGGGGTACCCTGGGGCCTATACTTCAAGTCCAGGGAGAGAGGTGGACCCTTGGGTAGCTTCCTAAGGTTAGAGGCCCCTAGGTGGAGGGCCAGAGGGCACCCTGGGGACTATCGTGCAAGTCCAGGGAGAGAGGTGGACCCCTGGGTAGCTTGCTGGGGTACAAGGCCTCTAGGTGGAGGGCCAGGGGGCACCCTGGGGCCTCTACTGCAGGGCCAGGGAGAGAGGTGGACTCCTTGGTAGCTTGCTTGGGTCAGAGACCCCTAGGTGGAGGGCCAGGGGGCACCTTGGGGCCTCTACTGCAAGTCTAGGGAGAGAGGTGGACCCATGGTTAGCTAGCTGGGGTAAGAGGCCCCTAAGTGGAGGGCAAGTGGGGCACCCTGGGGCCTCTACTGCAAGTCCAGGGAGAGAGGTGGACGCCTGGGTAGTTTGCTGGGGTCAGAGGCCCCAAGGCGGAGGGACAGGGGGCTTCCTGGGGCCTCTACTGCAAGTCCAGGAGAGAGGTGGACCCCTGGGTAGCTTGCTTTGGTCAGAGGCCTCTTGGTGGAGGGCCTAGGGGCACCCTGGGGCCTATACTGCAAGTCCGAGGAGAGAGGTGGACCCCTGGGTAGCTTGCTGGGGTCTGTAGCCCATAGGTGGAGGTCCAGGGGGTACCCTGGGGCCTATACTGCAAGTCCAGGGAGAGAGGTGGACCCCTGGGTAGCTTCCTAAGGTCAGAGGCCCCTAGGTGGAGGGCCAGGGGGCACCCTGGGGCCTATCCTGCAAGTCCAGGGAGAGAGGTGGACCCCTGGGTAGCTTGCTGGGGTACGAGGCCCCTAGGTGGAGGGCCAGGGGGCACCCTGGGGCCTCTACTGCAAGTCCAGGGAGAGAGGTGGACCCCTGGGTAGCTTCCTAAGGTCAGAGGCCCCTAGGTGGAGGGCCAGGGGGCACCCTGGGGTCTATCCTGCAAGTCCAGGGAGAGAGGTGGACCCCTGGGTAGCTTGCTGGGGTACGAGTCCCCTAGGTGGAGGGCCAGGGGGCACCCTGGGGCCTCTACTGCAAGTCCAGGGAGAGAGGTGGACCCCTGGGTAGCTTCCTGGGGTCAGAGTCCCCTAGGTGGAGGGTCAGGAGGTACCCTATGGCCTCTATTGCAAGTCCAGGGAGAGAGGTGGACCCCTGGGTAGCTTGCTGGGGTCAGAGGCAACTAGGTGGAGGGCCAGGGGGCACCCTAGGGTCTACACTGCAAGTCCAGGGAGAGAGGTGGACCCCTGTATAGCTTCCTAAGGTCAGAGGCCCCTAGGTGGAGGGCCAGGGGGCACCCTGGGGCGTATCCTGCAAGTCCAGGGAGAGAGGTGGACCCCTGGGTAGCTTGCTGGGGTACGAGGCCCCTAAGTGGAGGGCCAGGGGGCACCCTGGGGCCTCTACTGCAAGTCCAGGGAGAGAGGAGGACCCCTGGGTAGCTTGCTGGGGTCAGAGGCAACTAGGTGGAGGGACAGGGGTACCCTGGGGCCTAGACTGCAAGTCCAGGGAGAAAGGTGGACCCCTGGGTAGCTTGCTAGGGTCAGATTCCCCTAGATGGAGGTCAAGGGGGCACCCTGGGGCCTTTACTGCAATCCCAGGGAGAGTTGTGGACCCTTGTGTAGCTTGCTGGGGTCAGAGGCCCCTTGCTGGAGGGTCAGGGGGCACCCTGGGGCCTATCCTGCAAGTCCAGGGAGAGAAGTGGACCTCTGAATAGCTTGCTGGGGTCAGAGGCCCCTAGGTGGAGGGCCAGGGGGCACCCTGGGGCCTATCCTGCAAGTCCAGGGAGAGAGGTGGACCCCTGGGTAGCTTGCTGGGGTACGAGACCCCTAGGTGGAGGGCCAGGGGGCACCCTGGGGCCTCTACTGCAAGTCCAGGGAGAGAGGTGGACCCCTGGGTAGCTTGCTGGGGTCAGAGGCCCCTAGGTGGAGGGCCAGGGGGCACCCTGGGGCCTCTACTGCAAGTCCAGGGAAAGAGGTGGACCCCTGGGTAGCTTGCTGGGGTTAGAGGCCTCTAGGTGGAGGGCCAGGGGGCACCCTGGGGCCTCTACTGCAAGTCCAGGGAGAGAGGTGGACCCCTGGGTAGCTTGCTAGGGTCTGAAGCCAGTAGGTGGAGGGCCAGGGGGTACCCTGGGGCCTATACTTCAAGTCCAGGGAGAGAGGTGGACCCTTGGGTAGCTTCCTAAGGTTAGAGGCCCCTAGGTGGAGGGCCAGAGGGCACCCTGGGGACTATCGTGCAAGTCCAGGGAGAGAGGTGGACCCCTGGGTAGCTTGCTGGGGTACAAGGCCTCTAGGTGGAGGGCCAGGGGGCACCCTGGGGCCTCTACTGCAGGGCCAGGGAGAGAGGTGGACTCCTTGGTAGCTTGCTTGGGTCAGAGACCCCTAGGTGGAGGGCCAGGGGGCACCTTGGGGCCTCTACTGCAAGTCTAGGGAGAGAGGTGGACCCATGGTTAGCTAGCTGGGGTAAGAGGCCCCTAAGTGGAGGGCAAGTGGGGCACCCTGGGGCCTCTACTGCAAGTCCAGGGAGAGAGGTGGACGCCTGGGTAGTTTGCTGGGGTCAGAGGCCCCAAGGCGGAGGGACAGGGGGCTTCCTGGGGCCTCTACTGCAAGTCCAGGAGAGAGGTGGACCCCTGGGTAGCTTGCTTTGGTCAGAGGCCTCTTGGTGGAGGGCCTAGGGGCACCCTGGGGCCTATACTGCAAGTCCGAGGAGAGAGGTGGACCCCTGGGTAGCTTGCTGGGGTCTGTAGCCCATAGGTGGAGGTCCAGGGGGTACCCTGGGGCCTATACTGCAAGTCCAGGGAGAGAGGTGGACCCCTGGGTAGCTTCCTAAGGTCAGAGGCCCCTAGGTGGAGGGCCAGGGGGCACCCTGGGGCCTATCCTGCAAGTCCAGGGAGAGAGGTGGACCCCTGGGTAGCTTGCTGGGGTACGAGGCCCCTAGGTGGAGGGCCAGGGGGCACCCTGGGGCCTCTACTGCAAGTCCAGGGAGAGAGGTGGACCCCTGGGTAGCTTCCTAAGGTCAGAGGCCCCTAGGTGGAGGGCCAGGGGGCACCCTGGGGTCTATCCTGCAAGTCCAGGGAGAGAGGTGGACCCCTGGGTAGCTTGCTGGGGTACGAGTCCCCTAGGTGGAGGGCCAGGGGGCACCCTGGGGCCTCTACTGCAAGTCCAGGGAGAGAGGTGGACCCCTGGGTAGCTTCCTGGGGTCAGAGTCCCCTAGGTGGAGGGTCAGGAGGTACCCTATGGCCTCTATTGCAAGTCCAGGGAGAGAGGTGGACCCCTGGGTAGCTTGCTGGGGTCAGAGGCAACTAGGTGGAGGGCCAGGGGGCACCCTAGGGTCTACACTGCAAGTCCAGGGAGAGAGGTGGACCCCTGTATAGCTTCCTAAGGTCAGAGGCCCCTAGGTGGAGGGCCAGGGGGCACCCTGGGGCGTATCCTGCAAGTCCAGGGAGAGAGGTGGACCCCTGGGTAGCTTGCTGGGGTACGAGGCCCCTAAGTGGAGGGCCAGGGGGCACCCTGGGGCCTCTACTGCAAGTCCAGGGAGAGAGGAGGACCCCTGGGTAGCTTGCTGGGGTCAGAGGCAACTAGGTGGAGGGACAGGGGTACCCTGGGGCCTAGACTGCAGTCCAGGGAGAGAGGTGGACCCCTGGGTAGCTTCCTGAGGTCAAAGGCCCCTAGGTGGAGGGCCAGGGGGCACACTGGGGCTTATCCTGCAAGTCCAAGGAGAGAGGTGGACCCCTGGGTAGTTTGCTGGGGTCAGAGGCCCCTAGGCGGAGGGACAGGGGGCTTCCTGGGGCCTCTACTTCAAGTCCTGGGAGAGAGGTGGACCCCTGGGTAGTTTGCTGGGGTCAGAGGCCTCTAGGTGGAGGGCCAAGGGGCACCCTGGGGCCTATACTGCAAGTCCAGGGAGAGAGGTGGACCCCGAGGGTAGCTTGCTGGGGTCTGTAGCCCATAGGTGGAGGGCCAGGGGGTATCCTGGGGCCTATACTGCAAGTCCAGGGAGAGAGGTGGACCCCTGGGTAGCTTCCTAAGGTCAGAGGCCCCTAGGTGGAGGGCCAGGGGGCACCCTGGGGCCTATCCTGCAAGTCCAGGGAGAGAGGTGGACCCATGGGTAGCTTGCTGGGGCACGAGGCCCCTAGGTGGAGGGCCAGGGGGCACCCTGGGGCCTCTACTGCAAGTCCAGGGAGAGAGGTGGACCCCTGGGTAGCTTCCTAAGGTCAGAGGCCCCTAGGTGGAGGGCCAGGGGGCACCCTGGGGCCTATCCTGCAAGTCCAGGGAGAGAGGTGGACCCCTGGGTAGCTTGCTGGGGTACGAGTCCCCTAGGTGGAGGGCCAAGGGGCACCCTGGGGCCTCTACTGCAAGTCCAGGGAGAGAGGTGGACCCCTGGGTAGCTTGCTGGGGTCAGAGGCAACTAGGTGGAGGGCCAGGGGGCACCCTAGGGTCTACACTGCAAGTCCAGGGAGAGAGGTGGACCCCTGGGTAGCTTCCTAAGGTCAGAGGCCCCTAGGTGGAGGGCCAGGGGGCACCCTGGGGCCTATCCTGCAAGTCCAGGGAGAGATGTGGACCCCTGGGTAGATTGCTGGGGTACGAGGCCCCTATGTGGAGGGCCAGGGGGCACCCTGGGGCCTCTTCTGCAAGTCCAGGGAGAGAGGAGGACCCCTGGGTAGCTTGCTGGGGTCAGAGGTAACTAGGTGGAGGGACAGGGGTACCCTGGGGCCTAGACTGCAAGTCCAGGGAGAGAGGTGGACCCCTGCGTAGCTTCCTGAGGTCAAAGGCCCCTAGGTGGAGGGCCAGGGGGCACCCTGGGGCCTATCCTGCAAGTCCAAGGAGAGAGGTGGACCGCTGGGTTGCTTGCTGGGGTACGAGGCCCCTAGTTGGAGGGCCAGGGGGCACCCTGGGGCCTCTACTGCAAGCCCAGGGAGAGAGGTGGACCCCTGGTTAGCTTGCTGGGGTCGGAAGCCCCTAGGTGGAGGGCCAGGGGGCACCCTGGGGCCTTTTCTGCAAGTCCAGTGAGAGAGGTGGACCCATGGGTAGCTTACTGGGGTCAGAGGCCCCTAGGTGGAGGGCCAGGGGCTTCCTGGGGCCTCTACTGCAAGTCCAAGGAGAGAGGTGGACCCCTGGGTAGCTTGCTGGTGTCAGAGGCAACTAGGTGGAGGGACAGGGGGTACCCTGGGGCCTATACTGCAAGTCCAGGGAGAGAGGTGGACCCCTGGGTAGCTTCCTGAGGTCTGAGGCCCCTAGGTGGAGGGCCAGAGCGCACCCTGGGGCCTATCCTGCAAGTCCTTGGAGAGAGGTGGACCCCTAGGTAGCTTGCTGGGGTACAAGGCCCCTAGGTGGAGGGCCAGGGGGCACCCTGGGGCCTCTACTGCAAGGCCAGGGAGAGAGGTGGACCCCTTGGTAGCTTGCTTGGGTCAGAGACCCCTAGGTGGAGGGCCAGGGGGCACCTTGGGGCCTCTACTTCAAGTCCAGGGAGAGAGGTTTACCCTTGGGTAGCTTCCTAGGGTTAGAGGCCCCTAGGTGGAGGGCCAGGGGGCACCCTGGGGCCCATCCTGCAAGTCCAGGGAGAGAGGTGGACCCCTAGGTAGCTTGCTGGGGTACAAGGCCCCTAGGCGGAGGGCCAGGGGCCACCCTGGGGCCTTTACTGCAAGTCCAGGGAGAGAGGTGGACCCCTGGGTACCTTCCTGGGGTCAGAGTCCCCTAGGTGGAGGGCCAGGAGGTACCCTAGGGCCTCTACTGCAAGTCCAGGGTGAGAGGTTGACCCCTGGGTAGCTAGCTGGGGTAAGAGGCCCCTAAGTGGAGGGCCAGGGGGCACCCTGGGAACTCTACTGCAAGTCCATGGAGAGAGGTGGACCCCTGGGTAGTTTGCTGGGGTCAGAGGCCCCTAAGTGGAGGGCCAGGGGGCACCCTTGGGCCTCTACTGCAAGTCCAGGGAGAAAGGTGGACCCCTTGGTAGCTTGCTTGGGTCAGAGGACTCTAGGTGGAGGTCAAGGGGGCACCCTGGGGCCTCTACTGCAATCCCAGAGAGAGTTGTGGACCCTTGTGTAGCTTGCTGGGGTCAGAGGCCCCTTGGTGGAGGGTCAGGGGGCACCCTGGGGCCTATTCTGCAAGTCCAGGGAGAGAGGTGGACCTCTGGGTAGCTTGCTGGGGTCAGAGGCCCCTAGGTGGAGGGCCAGGGGGCACCCTGGGGCCTATCTTGCAAGTCCAGGGAGTAAGGTAGACCCCTGGGTAGCTTGCTGGGGTACGAGGCCCCTAGGTGGAGGGCCAGGGGGCACCCTGGGGCCTCTACTGCAAGTCCAGGGAGAGAGGTGGACCCCTGGGTAGCTTGCTGGGGTCAGAGGCCCCTAGGTGGAGGGCCAGGGGGCACCCTGAGGCCTCTACTGCAAGTCCAGGGAGAGAGGTGGACCCCTGGGTAGCTTGCTGGGGTCTGAAGCCCAAAGGTGGAGGGCCAGAGGGCACCCTGGGGCCTCTACTGCAAGTCTAGGGAGAGAGGTGGACCCATGGGTAGCTAGCTGGGGTAAGAGGCCCCTAAGTGGAGGGCCAGGGGGCACCCTGGGGCCTCTATTGCAAGTCCAGGGAGAGAGGTGGACCCCTGGGTAGTTTGCTGGGGTCAGAGGCCCCTAGGCGGAGGGACAGGGGGCTTCCTGGGGCCTCTACTGCAAGTCCAGGGAGAAAGGTGTACCCCTGGGTAGCTTGCTAGGGTCAGAGGCCCCTAGGTGGAGGTCAAGGGGGCACCCTGGGGCCTTTACTGCAATCCCAGGGAGAGTTGTGGACCCTTGTGTAGCTTGCTGGGGTCAAAGGCCCCTTGGTGGAGGGTCAGGGGGCACCCTGGGGCGTATTCTGCAAGTCCAGGGAGAGAGGTGGACCTCTGGGTAGCTTGCTGGGGTCAGAGGCCCCTAGGTGGAGGGCCAGAGGGCACCCTGGGGCCTATCCTGCAAGTCCAGGGAGAGAGGTGGACCCCTGGGTAGCTTGCTGGGGTACGAGGCCCTTAGGTGGAGGGCCAGGGGGCACCCTGGTGGCTCTACTGCAAGTCCAGGGAGAGAGGTGGACCCCTGGGTAGCTTGCTGGGGTCAGAGGCCCCTAGGTGGAGGGCCAGGGGGCACCCTGGGGCCTCTACTGCAAGTCCAGGGAAAGAGGTGGACCTCTGGGTAGCTTGCTTGGGTCAGAGGCCTTTAGGTGGAGGGCCAGGGGGCACCCTGGGGCCTCTACTGCAAATCCAGGGAGAGAGGTTGACCCCTGGGTAGCTTGCTGGGGTCTGAAGCCCATAGGTGGAGGGCCAGGGGGTACCCTGGGGCCTATACTTCAAGTCCAGGGAGAGAGGTGGACCCTTGGGTAGCTTCCTAAGGTTAGAGGCCCCTAGGTGGAGGGCCAGAGGGCACCCTGGGGACTATCGTGCAAGTCCAGGGAGAGAGGTGGACCCCTGGGTAGCTTGCTGGGGTACAAGGCCTCTAGGTGGAGGGCCAGGGGGCACCCTGGGGCCTATCTTGCAAGTCCAGGGAGTAAGGTGGACCCCTGAGTAGCTTGCTGGGGTACGAGGCCCCTAGGTGGAGGGCCAGGGGGCACCCTGGGGCCTCTACTGCAAGTCCAGGGAGAGAGGTGGACCCCTGGGTAGCTTGCTGGGGTCTGAAGCCCACAGGTGGAGGGCCAGGGGGCACCCTGGGGCCTCTACTGCAAGTCTAGGGAGAGAGGTGGACCCATGGGTAGCTAGCTGGGGTAAGAGGCCCCTGAGTGGAGGCCAGGGGGCACCCTGGGGCCTCTACTGCAAGTACAGGGAGAGAGGTGGACCCCTGGGTAGTTTGCTGGGGTCAGAGGCCCCTAGGCGGAGGGAAAGTTGGCTTCCTGGGGCCTCTACTGCAAGTCCAGGGAGAAAGGTGGACCCCTGGGTAGCTTGCTAGGGTCAGAGGCCCCTAGGTGGAGGTCAAGGGGGCACCCTGGGGCCTTTACTGCAATCCCAGGGAGAGTTGTGGACCCTTGTGTAGCTTGCTGGGGTCAGAGGCCCCTTGGTGGAGGGTCAGGGGGCACCCTGGGGCCTCTACTGCAAATCCAGGAAGAGAGGTTGACCCCTGGGTAGCTTGCTGGGGTCTGAATCCCATAGGTGGAGGGCCAGGGGGTACCCTGGGGCCTATACTTCAAGTCCAGGGAGAGAGGTGGACCCTTGGGTAGCTTCCTAAGGTTAGAGGCCCCTAGGTGGAGGGCCAGAGGGCACCCTGGGGACTATCGTGCAAGTCCAGGGAGAGAGGTGGACCCCTGGGTAGCTTGCTGGGGTACAAGGCCTCTAGGTGGAGGGCCAGGGGGCACCCTGGGGCCTATCTTGCAAGTCCAGGGAGTAAGGTGGACCCCTGAGTAGCTTGCTGGGGTACGAGGCCCCTAGGTGGAGGGCCAGCGGGCACCCTGGGGCCTCTACTGCAAGTCCAGGGAGAGAGGTGGACCCCTGGGTAGCTTGCTGGGGTCTGAAGCCCATAGGTGGAGGGCCAGGGGGCACCCTGGGGCCTCTACTGCAAGTCTAAGGAGAAAGGTGGACCCATGGGTAGCTAGCTGGGGTAAGAGGCCCCTGAGTGGAGGGCCAGGGGGCACCCTGGGGCCTCTACTGCAAGTCCAGGGAGAGAGGTGGACCCCTGGGTAGTTTGCTGGGGTCAGAGGCCCCTAGGCGGAGGGAAAGTTGGCTTCCTGGGGCCTCTACTGCATGTCCAGTGAGAAAGGTGGACCCCTGGGTAGCTTGCTAGGGTCAGAGGCCCCTAGGTGGAGGTCAAGGGGGCACCCTGGGGCCTTTACTGCAATCCCAGGGAGAGTTGTGGACCCTTGTGTAGCTTGCTGGGGTCAGAGGCCCCTTGGTGGAGGGTCAGGGGGCACCCTGGGGCCTATTCTGCAAGTCCAGGGAGAGAGGTGGACCTCTGGGTAGCTTGCTGGGGTCAGAGGCCCCTGGGTGGAGGGCCAGGGGGCACCCTGGGGCCTATCCTGCAAGTCCAGGGAGAGAAGTGGACCCCTGGGTAGCTTGCTGGGGTACGAGGCCCATAGGTGGAGGGCCAGGGGGCACCCTGGGGCCTCTACTGCAAGTCCAGGGAGAGAGGTGGACCCCTGGGTAGCTTGCTGGGGTGAGAGGCCCCTAGGTGGAGGGCCAGGGGGCTTCCTGGGGCCTCTACTGCAAGTCCAGGGAAAGAGGTGGACCCCTGGGTAGCTTGCTGGGGTCAGAGGCCTCTAGGTAGAGGGCCAGGGGGCACCCTGGGGCCTCTACTGCAAGTCTAGGGAGAGAGGTGGACCCATGGGTAGCTAGCTGGGGTAAGAGGCCCCTAAGTGGAGGGCCAGGGGGCACCCTGGGGCCTCTCCTGCAAGTCCAGGGAGAGAGGTGGACCCCTGGGTAGCTTGCTGGGGTCTGCAGCCCATAGGTGGAGGGCCAGGGGGTACCCTGGGGCCTCTACTTCAAGTCCAGGGAGAGAGGTGGACCCTTGGGTAGCTTCCTAAGGTTAGAGGCCCCTAGGTGGAGGGCCAGAGGGCACCCTGGGGACTATCGTGCAAGTCCAGGGAGAGAGGTGGACCCCTGGGTAGCTTGCTGGGGTACAAGGCCTCTAGGTGGAGGGCCAGGGGGCACGCTGGGGCCTATCTTGCAAGTCCAGGGAGTAAGTTGGACCCCTGAGTAGCTTGCTGGGGTACAAGGCCCCTAGGTGGAGGGCCAGGGGGCACCCTGGGGCCGCTACTGCAAGTCCACGGAGACAGGTGGACCCCTGGGTAGCTTGCTGGGGTCTGAAGCCCATAGGTGGAGGGCCAGGGGGCACCCTGGGGCCTCTACTGCAAGTCTAGGGAGAGAGGTGGACCCATGGGTAGCTAGCTGGGGTAAGAGGCCCCTAAGTGGAGGGCCAGGGGGCACCCTGGGGCCTCTACTGCAAGTCCAGGGATAAAGCTGGACCCCTGGGTAGCTTGCTAGGGTCAGAGGCCCCTAGGTGGAGGTCAAGGGGGCACCCTGGGGCCTTTACTGCAATCCCAGGGAGAGTTGTTGTCCCTTGTGTAGCTTGCTGGGGTCAGAGGCCCCTTGGTGGAGGGTCAGGGGGCACCCTGGGGCCTATTCTGCAAGTCCAGGGAGAGAGGTGGACCTCTGGGTAGCTTGCTGGGGTCAGGGGCCCCTAGGTGGAGGGCCAGGGGGCACCCTGGGGCCTATCCTAAAAGTCCAGGGAGAGAGGTGGACCCCTGGGTAGCTAGCTGGGGTACGAGGCCCCTAGGTGGAGGGCCAGGGGGCACCCTGGGGCCTCTACTGCAAGTCCAGGGGGAGAGGTGGACCCCTGGGTAGCTTGCTGGGGTCAGAGGCCCCTAGGTGGAGGGCCAGGGGGCACCCAAGGGCCTCTACTGCAAGTCCAGGGAAAGAGGTGGACCCCTAGGTAGCTTGCTGGGGTCAGAGGCCTCTAGGTGGAGGGCCAGGGGGCACCCTGGGGCCTCTACTGCAAGTCCAGGGAGAGAGGTGGACCCCTGGGTAGCTTGCTGGGGTCTGAAGCCCATAGGTGGAGGGCCAGAGGGTACCCCGGGGCCTATACTTCAAGTCCAGGGAGAGAGGTGGACCCTTGGGTAGCTTCCTAAGGTTAGAGGCCCCTAAGTGGAGGGCCAGAGGGCACCCTGGGGACTATCGTGCAAGTCCAGGGAGAGAGGTGGACCCCTGGGTAGCTTGCTGGGGTACAAGGCCTCTAGGTGGAGGGCCAGGGGGCACCCTGGGGCCTCTACTGCAAGGCCAGGGAGAGAGGTGGACCCCTTGGTAGCTTGCTTGGGTCAGAGACCCCTAGGTGGAGGGCCAGGGGGCACCTTGGGGCCTCTACTTCAAGTCCAGGGAGAGAGGTTTACCCTTGGGTAGCTTCCTAAGGTTAGAGGCCCCTAGGTGGAGGGCCAAAGGGCACCCAGGGGACTATCGTGCAAGTCCAGGGAGAGAGGTGGACCCCTGGGTAGCTCGCTGGGGTACAAGGCCTCTAGGTGGAGGGCCAGGGGGCACCCTGGGGCCTCTACTGCAAGGCCAGGGAGAGAGGTGGACCCCTTGGTAGCTTGCTTGGGTCAGAGACCCCTAGGTGGAGGGCCAGGGGGCACCTTGGGGCCTCTACTGCAAGTCTAGGGAGAGAGGTGGACCCATGGGTAGCTAGCTGGGGTAAGAGGCCCCTAAGTGGAGGGCAAGGGGGCACCCTGGGGCCTCTACTGCAAGTCCAGGGAGAGAGGTGGACGCCTGGGTAGTTTGCTGGGGTCAGAGGCCCCAAGGCGGAGGGACAGGGGGCTTCCTGGGGCCTCTACTGTAAGTCCAGGGAGAGAGGTGGACCCCTGGGTAGCTTGCTTTGGTCAGAGGCCTCTAGGTGGAGGGCCAAGGGGCACCCTGGGGCCTATACTGCAAGTCCGAGGAGAGAGGTGGACCCCTGGGTAGCTTGCTGGGGTCTGTAGCCCATAGGTGGAGGTCCAGGGGGTACCCTGGGGCCTATACTGCAAGTCCAGGGAGAGAGGTGGACCCCTGGGTAGCTTCCTAAGGTCAGAGGCCCCTAGGTGGAGGGCCAGGGGGCACCCTGGGGCCTATCCTGCAAGTCCAGGGAGAGAGGTGGACCCCTGGGTAGCTTGCTGGGGTACGAGGCCCCTAGGTGGAGGGCCAGGGGGCACCCTGGGGCCTCTACTGCAAGTCCAGGGAGAGAAGTGGACCCCTGGGTAGCTTCCTAAGGTCAGAGGCCCCTAGGTGGAGGGCCAGGGGGCACCCTGGGGTCTATCCTGCAAGTCCAGGGAGAGAGGTGGACCCCTGGGTAGCTTGCTGGGGTACGAGTCCCCTAGGTGGAGGGCCAGGGGGCACCCTGGGGCCTCTACTGCAAGTCCAGGGAGAGAGGTGGACCCCTGGGTAGCTTGCTGGGGTCTGAAGCCCATAGGTGGAGGGCCAGGGGGTACCCCTGGGCCTATACTTCAAGTCCAGGGAGAGAAGTGGACCCTTGGGTAGCTTCCTAAGGTTAGAGGCCCCTAGGTGGAGGCCCAGAGGGCACCCTGGGGACTATCGTGCAAGTCCAGGGAGAGAGGTTGACCCCTGGGTAGCTTGCTGGGGTACAAGGCCTCTAGGTGGAGGGCCAGGGGGCACCCATGGGCCTCTACTGCAAGGCCAGGGAGAGAGGTGGACCCCTTGGTAGCTTGCTTGGGTCAGAGACCCCTAGGTGGAGGGCCAGGGGGCACCTTGGGGCCTCTACTGCAAGTCCAGGGAGAGAGGTGGACCCTTGGGTAGCCTCCTAATGTTAGAGGCCCTTAGGTGGAGGGCCAGAGGGCACCCAGGGGACTATCGTGCAAGTCCAGGGAGAGAGGTGGACCCCTGGGTAGCTTGCTGGGGTACAAGGCCTCTAGGTGGAGGGCCAGGGGCACCCTGGGGCCTCTACTGCAAGGCCAGGGAGAGAGGTGGACCCCTGGGTAGCTTGCTGGGGTCAGAGGCCTCTATGTGGAGGGCCAAGGGGCACCCTGGGGCATATACTGCAAGTCCAGGGAGAGAGGTGGACCCCTGGGTAGCTTGCTGGGGTCTGTAGCCCATAGGTGGAGGGCCAGGGGGTACCCTGGGGCCTATACTGCAAGTCCAGGGAGAGAGGTGGACCCCTGGGTAGTTTCCTAAGGTCAGAGGCCCCTAGGTGGAGGGCCAGGGGTCACCCTGGGGCCTATCCTGCAAGTCCAGGGAGAGAGGTGGACCCGTGGGTAGCTTGCTGGGGCACGAGGCCCCTAGGTGGAGGGCCAGGGGGCACCCTGGGGCCTCTACTGCAAGTCCAGGGAGAGAGGTGGACCCCTGGGTAGCTTCCTAAGGTCAGAGGCCCCTAGGTGGAGGGCCAGGGGGCACCCTGGGGCCTATCCTGCAAGTCCAGGGAGAGAGGTGGACCCCTGGGTAGCTTGCTGGGGTACGAGTCCCCTAGGTGGAGGGCCAGGGGGCACCCTGGGGCCTCTACTGCAAGCCCAGGGAGAGAGGTGGACCCCTGGGTAGCTTCCTGGGGTCAGAGTCCCCTAGGTGGAGGGTCAGGAGGTACCCTAGGGCCTCTACTGCAAGTCCAGGGAGAGAGGTGGACCCCTGGGTAGCTTGCTGGGGTCAGAGGCAACTAGGTGGAGGGCCAGGGGGCACCCTAGGGTCTACACTGCAAGTCCAGGGAGAGAGGTGGACCCCTGGGTAGCTTCCTAAGGTCAGAGGCCCCTAGGTGGAGGGCCAGGGGGCACCCTGGGGCCTCTACTGCAAGTCCAGGGAGAGAGGTGGACCCATGGGTAGCTAGCTGGGGTAAGAGGCCCCTAAGTGGAGGGCCAGGGGGCACCCTGGGGCCTCTACTGCAAGTCCAGGGAGAGAGGTGGACCCTTGGGTAGCTTCCTAAGGTTAGAGGCCCCTAGGTGGAGGGCCAGAGGGCACCCTGGGGACTATCGTGCAAGTCCAGGGAGAGAGGTGGACCCCTGGGTAGCTTGCTGGGGTACAAGGCCTCTAGGTGGAGGGCCAGGGGGCACCCTGGGGCCTCTACTGCAAGGCCAGGGAGAGAGGTGGACCCCTTGGTAGCTTGCTTGGGTCAGAGACCCCTAGGTGGAGGGCCAGGGGGCACCTTGGGGCCTCTACTGCAAGTCTAGGTAGAGAGGTGGACCCATGGGTAGCTAGATGGGGTAAGAGGCCCCTAAGTGGAGGGCAAGGGGGCACCCTGGGGCCTCTACTGCAAGTCCAGGGAGAGAGGTGGACCCCTGGGTATTTTGCTGGGGTCAGAGGCCCCAAGGCGGAGGGACAGGGGGCTTCCTGGGGCCTCTACTGCAAGTCCAGGGAGAGAGGTGGACCCCTGTGTAGCTTGCTGGGGTCAGAAGCCTCTAGGTGGAGGGCCAAGGGGCACCCTGGGGCCTCTACTGCAAGTCCAGGGAAAGAGGTGGACCCTTGGGTAGCTTCCTAAGGTTAGAGGCCCCTAGGTGGAGGGCCAGAGGGCACCCAGGTGACTATCGTGCAAGTCCAGGGAGAGAGGTGGACCCCTGGGTAGCTTGCTGGGGTACAAGGCCTCTAGGTGGAGGGCCAGGGGGCACCCTGGGGCCTCTACTGCAAGGCCAGGGAGAGAGGTGGACCCCTTGGTAGCTTGCTTGGGTCAGAGACCCCTAGGTGGAGGGCCAGGGGGCACCTTGGGGCCTCTACTGCAAGTCTAGGGAGAGAGGTGGACCCATGGGTAGCTAGCTGGGGTAAGAGGCCCCTAAGTGGAGGGCAAGGGGGCACCCTGGGGCCTCTACTGCAAGTCCAGGGAGAGAGGTGGACCCCTGGGTAGTTTGCTGGGGTCAGTGGCCCCTAGGCGGAGGGACAGGGGGCTTCCTGGGGCCTCTACTGCAAGTCCAGGGAGAGAGGTGGACCCCTGGGTAGCTTGCTGGGGTCAGAGGCCTCTAGGTGGAGGGCCAAGGGGCACCCTGGGGCCTATACTGCAAGTCCAGGGAGAGAGGTGGACCCCTGGGTAGCTTGCTGGGGTCTGTAGCCCATAGGTGGAGAGCCAGGGGGTACCCCCGGGCCTATATTGCAAGTCCAGGGAGAGAGGTTGACCCCTGGGTAGCTTCCTAAGGTCAGAGGCCCCTAGGTGGAGGGCCAGGGGGCACCCTGGGGCTTATCCTGCAAGTCCAGGGAGAGAGGTGGACCCATGGGTAGCTTGCTGGGGCACGAGGCCCCTAGGTGGAGGGCAAGGGGGCACCCTGGGGCCTCTACTGCAAGTCCAGTGAGAGAGGTGGACCCCTGGGTAGCTTCCTAAGGTCAGAGGCCCCTAGGTGGAGGGCCAAGGGGGCACCCTGGGGCCTCTACTGCAAGTCCAGGGAGAGAGGTGGACCCCTGGGTACCTTCCTGGGGTCAGAGTCCCCTAGGTGGAGGGCCAGGAGGTACCCTAGGGCCTCTACTGCAAGTCCAGGGTGAGAGGTGGACCCCTGGGTAGCTTGCTGGGGTACAAGGCCCCTAGGTGGAGGGCCAGGGGGTACCCTGGGGCCTATCCTGCAAGTCCACGGAGAGATGTGGACCCTTGGGTAGCTTCCTAGGGTTAGAGGCCCCTAGGTGGAGGGCCAGGGGGCACCCTGGGGCCTATCCTGCAAGTCCAGGGAGAGAGGTGGATCCCTAGGTAGCTTGCGGGGGTACAAGGCCCCTAGGTAGAGGGCCAGGAGGCACCCTGGGGCCTCTACTGCAAGGCCAGGGAGAAAAGTGGACCCCTTGGTAGCTTGCTGGGGTCAGAGACCCCTAGGTGGAGGGCCAGGGGGCACCATGGGGCCTCTACTGCAAGTCTAGGGAGAGAGGTGGACCCATGGGTAGCTAGCTGGGGTAAGAGGCCCCTAAGTGGAGGGCCAGGGGGCACCCTGGGAACTCTACTGCAAGTCCATGGAGAGAGGTGGACCCCTGGGTAGCTTGCTGGGGTCTGAAGCCCATAGGTGGAGGGCCAGGGGGTACCCTGGGGCCTCTACTGCAAATCCAGGGAGAGAGGTGGACCCCTGGGTAGCTTGCTGGGGTCTGAAGCCCATAGGTGGAGGGCCAGGGGGTACCCTGGGGCCTATACTTCAAGTCCAGGGAGAGAGGTGGACCCTTGGGTAGCTTCCTAAGGTTAGAGGCCCCTAGGTGGAGGGCCAGAGGGCACCCTGGGGACTATCGTGCAAGTCCAGGGAGAGAGGTGGACCCTTGGGTAGCTTGCTGGGGTACAAGGCCTCTAGGTGGAGGGCCAGGGGGCACCCTGGGGCCTCTAATGCAAGGCCAGGGAGAGAGGTGGACCCCTTGGTTGCTTGCTTGGGTCAGAGACCCCTAGGTGGAGGGCCAGGGGGCACCTTGGGGCCTCTACTGCAAGTCTAGGGAGAGAGGTGGACCCATGGGTAGCTAGCTGGGGTAAGAGGCCCCTAAGTGGAGGGCAAGGGGGCACCCTGGGGCCTCTACTGCAAGTCCAGGGAGAGAGGTGGACCCCTGGGTAGTTTGCTGGGGTCAGAGGCCCCTAGGCGGAGGGACAGGGGGCTTCCTGGGGCCTTTACTTCAAGTCCTGGGAGAGAGGTGGACCCCTGGGTAGCTTGCTGGGGTCAGAGGCCTCTAGGTGGAGGGCCAAGGGGCACCCTGGGGCCTCTACTGCAAGTCCAGGGAGAGAGGTGGACCCCTGGGTAGCTTGCTGGGGTCTGAAGCCCATAGGTGGAGGGCCAGGGGGCACCCTGGGGCCTCTACTGCAAGTCTAGGGAGAGAGGTGGACCCATGGGTAGCTAGCTGGGGTAAGAGGCCCCTAAGTGGAGGGCCAGGGGGCACTCTGGGGCCTCTACTGCAAGTCCAGGGAGAGAGGTGGACCCCTGGGTAGTTTGCTGGGGTCAGAGGCCCCTAGGCAGAGGGACAGGGGGCTTCCTGGGGCCTCTACTGCAAGTCCAGGGAGAGAGGTGGACCCCTGGGTAGCTTGCTGGGGTCAGAGGCCTCTAGGTGGAGGGCCAAGGGGCACCCTGGGGCCTATACTGCAAGTCCAGGGAGAGAGGTGGACCCTGGGTAGCTTGCTGGGGTCTGTAGCCCATAGGTGGAGGGCCAGGGGGTACCCTGGGGCCTATACTGCAAGTCCAGGGAGAGAGGTGGACCCCTGGGTAGCTTGCTGGGGTCAGAGGCAACTAGGTGGAGGGAAGGGGGTACCCTGGGGCCTATCTTGCAAGTCCAGGGAGTAAGGTGGACCCCTGAGTAGCTTGCTGGGGTACGAGGCCCCTAGGTGGAGGGCCAGGGGGCACTCTGGGGCCTCTACTGCAAGTCCAGGGAGAGAGGTGGACCCCTGGGTAGCTTGCTGGGGTCTGAAGCCCATAGGTGGAGGGCCAGGGGGCACCCTGGGGCCTCTACTGCAAGTCTAGGGAGAGAGGTGGACCCATGGGTAGCTAGCTGGGGTAAGAGTCCCCTAGGTGGAGGGCCAGAGGGCACCCTGGGGACTATCGTGCAAGTCTAGGGAGAGAGGTGGACCCATGGGTAGCTAGCTGGGGTAAGAGACCCCTAAGTGGAGGGCCAGGGGGCACCCTGGGGCCTTACTTGCAAGTCCAGGGAGTAAGGTGGACCCCTGAGTAGCTTTCTGCGGGGTACAAAGCCCCTTGGTGGAGGGCCAGGGGGCACCCTGGGGCCTCTACTGCAAGTCCAGGGAGAGAGGTGGACCCCTGGGTAGCTTGCTGGGGTCTGAAGCCCATAGGTGGAGGGCCAGGGGGCACCCTGGGGCCTCTACTGCAAGTCTAGGGAGAGAGGTGGACCCATGGGTAGCTAGCTGGGGTAAGAGGCCCCTAAGTGGAGGGCCAGGGGGCACTCTGGGGCCTCTACTGCAAGTCCAGGGAGAGAGTTGGACCCCTGGGTAGTTTGCTGGGGTCAGAGGCCCCTAGGCGGAGGGACAGGGGGCTTCCTGGGGCCTCTACTGCAAGTCCAGGGAGAGAGGTGGACCCCTGGGTAGCTTGCTGGGGTCAGAGGCCTCTAGGTGGAGGGCCAAGGGGCACCCTGGGGCCTATACTGCAAGTCCAGGGAGACAGGTGGACCCCTGGGTAGCTTGCTGGGGTCTGTAGCCCATAGGTGGAGGGCCAGGGGGTACCCTGGGGCCTATACTGCAAGTCCAGGGAGAGAGGTGGACCCCTGGGTAGCTTCCTAAGGTCAGAGGCCCCTAGGTGGAGGGCCAGGGGGCACCCTGGGGCCTATCCTGCAAGTCCAGGGAGAGAGGTGGACCCATGGGTAGCTTGCTGGGGCACGAGGCCCCTAGGTGGAGGGCCAGGGGGCACCCTGGGGCCTCTACTGCAAGTCCAGGGAGAGAGGTGGACCCCTGGGTAGCTTCCTAAGGTCAGAGGCCCCTAGGTGGAGGGCCAGGGGGCACCCTGGGGCCTATCCTGCAAGTCCAGGGAGAGAGGTGGACCCCTGGGTAGCTTGCTGGGGTACGAGTCCCCTAGGTGGAGGGCCAGGGGGCACCCTGGGGCCTATCCTGCAAGTCCAGGGAGAGATGTGGACCCCTGGGTAGCTTGCTGGGGTACAAGGCCCCTAGGTGGAGGGCCAGGGGGCACCCTGGGGCCTCTACTGCAAGTCCAGGGAGAGAGGAGGACCCCTGGGTAGCTTGCTGGGGTCAGAGGAAACTAGGTGGAGGGAAGGGGGTACTCTGGGGCCTATCTTGCAAGTCCAGGGAGTAAGGTGGACCCCTGAGTAGCTTGCTGGGGTACGAGGCCCCTAGGTGGAGGGCCAGGGGGCACTCTGGGGCCTCTACTGCAAGTCCAGGGAGAGAGGTGGACCCCTGGGTAGCTTGCTGGGGTCTGAAGCCCATAGGTGGAGGGCCAGGGGGCACCCTGGGGCCTCTACTGCAAGTCTAGGGAGAGAGGTGGACCCATGGGTAGCTAGCTGGGGTAAGAGGCCCCTGAGTGGAGGGCCAGGGGGCACCCTGGGGCCTCTACTGCAAGTCCAGGGAGAGAGGTGGACCCCTGGGTAGTTTGCTGGGGTCAGAGGCCCCTAGGTGGAGGGCCAGGGGCATCCTGGGGCCTCTACTGCAAGTCCAGGGAGAGAGGTGGACCCCTGGGTAGCTTGCTGGTGTCAGAGGCAACTAGGTGGAGGGACAGGGGGTACCCTGGGGCCTATACTTCAAGTCCAGGGAGAGAGGTGGACCCCTGGGTAGCTTCCTGAGGTCAGAGGCCCCTAGGTGGAGGGCCAGAGCGCACCCTGGGGCCTCTACTGCAAGTCCAGGGAGAGAGGTGGACCCCTGGGTAGCTTGCTGGGGTATGAGTCCCCTAGGTGGAGGGCCAGGGGGCACCCTGGGGCCTATCCTGCAAGTCCACGGAGAGATGTGGACCCTTGGGTAGCTTCCTAGGGTTAGAGGCCCCTAGGTGGAGGGCCAGGGGGCACCCTGGGGCCTATCCTGCAAGTCCAGGGAGAGAGGTGGATCCCTAGGTAGCTTGCTGGGGTACAAGGCCCCTAGGTAGAGGGCCAGGGGGCACCCTGGGGCCTCTACTGCAAGGCCAGGGAGAAAGGTGGACCCCTTGGTAGCTTGCTGGGGTACAAGGCCTCTAGGTGGAGGGCCAGGGGGCACCCTGGGGCCTATCTTGCAAGTCCAGGGAGTAAGGTGGACCCCTGAGTAGCTTGCTGGGGTACAAGGCCCCTAGGTGGAGGGCCAGGGGGCACCCTGGGGCCTCTACTGCAAGTCCAGGGAGAGAGGTGGACCCCTGGGTAGCTTGCTGGGGTCTGAAGCCCATAGGTGGAGGGCCAGGGGGCACCCTGGGGCCTCTACTGCAAGTCTAGGGAGAGAGGTGGACCCATGGGTAGCTAGCTGGGGTAAGAGGCCCCTGAGTGGAGGGCCAGGGGGCACCCTGGGGCCTCTACTGCAAGTCCAGGGAGAGAGGTGGACCCTTGGGTAGCTTCCTAAGGTTAGAGGCCCCTAGGTGGAGGGCCAGAGGGCACCCTGGGGACTATCGTGCAAGTCCAGGGAGAGAGGTGGACCCCTGGGTAGCTTCCTAAGGTCAGAGGCCCCTAGGTGGAGGGCCAGGGGGCACCCTGGGGCCTATCCTGCAAGTCCAGGGAGAGAGGTGGACCCATGGGTAGCTTGCTGGGGCACGAGGCCCCTAGCTGGAGGGCCAGGGGGCACCCTGGGGCCTCTACTGCAAGTCCAGGGAGAGAGGTGGACCCCTGGGTAGCTTCCTAAGGTCAGACGCTCCTAGGTGGAGGGCCAGGGGGCACCCTGGGGCCTATCCTGCAAGTCCAGGGAGAGAGGTGGACCCCTGGGTAGCTTGCTGGGGTACGAGTCCCCTAGGTGGAGGGCCAGGGGGCACCCTGGGGCCTCTACTGCAAGGCCAGGGAGAGAGGTGGACCCCTGGGTAGCTTGCTGGGGTCAGAGGCAACTAGGTGGAGGGCCAGGGGGCACCCTAGGGTCTACACTGCAAGTCCAGGGAGAGAGGTGGACCCCTGGGTAGCTTCCTAAGGTCAGAGGCCCCTAGGTGGAGGGCCAGGGGGCACCCTGGGGCCTATCCTGCAAGTCCAGGGAGAGATGTGGACCCCTGGGTAGCTTGCTGGGGTACGAGGCCCCTAGGTGGAGGGCCAGGGGGCACCCTGGGGCCTCTACTGCAAGTCCAGGGAGAGAGGAGGACCCCTGGGTAGCCTGCTGGGGTCAGAGGCAACTAGGTGGAGGGACAGGGGTACCCTGGGGCCTAGACTGCAAGTCCAGGGAGAGAGGTGGACCCCTGCGTAACTTCCTGAGGTCAAAGGCCCCTAGGTGGAGGGCCAGGGGGCACCCTGGGGCCTATCCTGCAAGTCCAAGGAGAGAGGTGGACCGCTGGGTTGCTTGCTGGGGTACGAGGGCCCTAGTTGGAGGGCCAGTGGGCACCCTGGGGCCTCTACTGCAAGCCCAGGGAGAGAGGTGGACCCCTGGTTAGATTGCTGGGGTCGGAAGCCCCTTGGTCTATGGCCAGGGGGCACCCTGGGGCCTATACTGCAAGTCCAGTGAGAGAGGTGGACCCATGGGTAGCTTACTGGGGTCAGAGGCCCCTAGGTGGAGGGCCAGGGGCTTCCTGGGGCCTCTACTGCAAGTCCAGGGAGAGAGGTGGACCCCTGGGTAGCTTGCTGGTGTCAGAGGCAACTATGTGGAGGGACAGGGGGTACCCTGGGGCCTATACTGCAAGTCCAGGGAGAGAGGTGGACCCCTGTGTAGCTTCCTGAGGTCAGGGGCCCCTAGGTGGAGGGCCAGAGCGCACCCTGGGGCCTATCCTGCAAGTCCAGGGAGAGAGGTGGACCCTTGGGTAGCTTGCTGGGGTACGAGGCCCCTAGGTGGAAGGCCAGGGGGCAGCCTGGGTCCTCTACTGCAAGTCCAGGGAGAGAGGTGGACCCCTGGGTAGCTTGCTGGGGTCAGAGGCCCCTAGGTGGAGGGCCAGGGGGCACCCTGGGGCCTCTACTGCAAGTCCAGGGAAAGAGGTGGACCCCTAGGTAGCTTGCTTGGGTCAGAGACCCCTAGGTGGAGGGCCAGGGGGCACCTTGGGGCCTCTACTTCAAGTCCAGGGAGAGAGGTGGACCCTTGGGTAGCTTCCTAAGGTTAGAGGCCCCTAGGTAAAGGGCCAGAGGGCACCCAGGGGACTATCGTGCAAGTCCAGGGAGAGAGGTGGACCCCTGGGTAGCTTGCTGGGGTACAAGGCCTCTAGGTGGAGGGCCAGGGGGCACCCTGGGGCCTCTACTGCAAGGCCAGGGAGAGAGGTGGACCCCTTGGTTGCTTGCTTGGGTCAGAGACCCCTAGGTGGAGGGCCAGGGGGCACCTTGGGGCCTCTACTGCAAGTCTAGGGAGAGAGGTGGACCCATGGGTAGCTAGCTGGGGTAAGAGGCCCCTAAGTGGAGGGCAAGGGGGCACCCTGTGGCCTCTACTGCAAGTCCAGGGAGAGAGGTGGACCCCTGGGTAGTTTGCTGGGGTCAGAGGCCCCTAGGCGGAGGGACAGGGGGCTTCCTGGGGCCTCTACTTCAAGTCCTGGGAGAGAGGTGGACCCCTGGGTAGCTTGCTGGGGTCAGAGGCCTCTAGGTGGAGGGCCAAGGGGCACCCTGGGGCCTATACTGCAAGTCCAGGGAGAGAGGTGGACCCCGAGGGTAGCTTGCTGGGGTCTGTAGCCCATAGGTGGAGGGCCAGGGGGTATCCTGGGGCCTATACTGCAAGTCCAGGGAGAAAGGTGGACCCCTGGGTAGCTTCCTAAGGTCAGAGGCCCCTAGGTGGAGGGCCAGGGGGCACCCTGTGGCCTATCCTGCAAGTCCAGGGAGAGAGGTGGACCCATGGGTAGCTTGCTGGGGCACGAGGCCCCTAGGTGGAGGGCCAGGGGGCACCCTGGGGCCTCTACTGCAAGTCCAGGGAGAGAGGTGGACCCCTGGGTAGCTTCCTAAGGTCAGAGGCCCCTAGGTGGAGGGCCAGGGGGCACCCTGGGGCCTATCCTGCAAGTCCAGGGAGAGAGGTGGACCCCTGGGTAGCTTGCTGGGGTACGAGTCCCCTAGGTGGAGGGCCAAGGGGCACCCTGGGGCCTCTACTGCAAGTCCAGGGAGAGAGGTGGACCCCTGGGTAGCTTGCTGGGGTCAAAGGCAACTAGGTGGAGGGCCAGGGGGCACCCTAGGGTCTACACTGCAAGTCCAGGGAGAGAGGTGGACCCCTGGGTATTTTCCTAAGGTCAGAGGTCCCTAGGTGGAGGGCCAGGGGGCACCCTGGGGCCTATCCTGCAAGTCCAGGGAGAGATGTGGACCCCTGGGTAGCTTGCTGGGGTACGAGGCCCCTATGTGGAGGGCCAGGGGGCACCCTGGGGCCTCTACTGCAAGTCCAGGGAGAGAGGAGGACCCCTGGGTAGCTTGCTGGGGTCAGAGGCAACTAGGTGGAGGGACAGGGGTACCCTGGGGCCTAGACTGCAAGTCCAGGGAGAGAGGTGGACCCCTGCGTAGCTTCCTGAGGTCAAAGGCCCCTAGGTGGAGGGCCAGGGGGCACCCTGGGGCCTATCCTGCAAGTCCAAGGAGAGAGGTGGACCGCTGGGTTGCTTGCTGGGGTACGAGGCCCCTAGTTGGAGGGCCAGGGGGCACCCTGGGGCCTCTACTGCAAGCCCAGGGAGAGAGGTGGACCCCTGGTTAGCTTGCTGGGGTCGGAAGCCCCTTGGTCTATGGCAGGGGGCACCCTGGGGCCTATACTGCAAGTCCAGTGAGAGAGGTGGACCCATGGGTAGCTTACTGGGGTCAGAGGCCCCTAGGTGGAGGGCCAGGGGCTTCCTGGGGCCTCTACTGCAAGTCCAGGGAGAGAGGTGGACCCCTGGGTAGCTTGCTGGTGTCAGAGGCAACTAGGTGGAGGGACAGGGGGTACCCTGGGGCCTATACTGCAAGTCCAGGGAGAGAGGTGGACCCCTGGGTATTTCCTGATGTCAGAGGCCCCTAGGTGGAGGGCCAGAGCGCACCCTGGGGCCTATCCTGCAAGTCCAGGGAGAGAGGTGGACCCCTGGGTAACATGCTGGGGTACGAGGCCCCTAGGTGGAGGGCCAGGGGGCAGCCTGGGTCCTCTACTGCAAGTCCAGGGAGAGAGGTGGACCCCTGGGTACCTTCCTGGGGTCAGAGTCCCCTAGGTGGAGGGCCAGGAGGTACCCTAGGGCCTCTACTGCAAGTCCAGGGTGAGAGGTGGACCCCTGGGTAGCTTGCTGGCTTACAAGGCCCCTAGGTGGAGGGCCAGGGGGTACCCTGGGGCCTATCCTGCAAGTCCACGGAGAGATGTGGACCCTTGGGTAGCTTCCTAGGGTTAGAGGCCCCTAGGTGGAGGGCCAGGGGGCACCCTGGGGCCCATCCTGCAAGTCCAGGGAGAGAGGTGGACCCCTAGGTAGCTTGCTGGGGTACAAGGCCCCTAGGTGGAGGGCCAGGGGGCACCCTGGGGCCTTTACTGCAAGTCCAGGGAGAGAGGTGGACCCCTGGGTACCTTCCTGGGGTCAGAGTCCCCTAGGTGGAGGGCCAGGAGGTACCCTAGGGCCTCTACTGCAAGTCCAGGGTGAGAGGTGGACCCCTGGGTTGCTAGCTGGGGTAAGAGGCCCCTAAGTGGAGGGCCAGGGGGCACCCTGGGAACTCTACTGCAAGTCCATGGAGAGAGGTGGACCCCTGGGTAGTTTGCTGGGGTCAGAGGCCCCTAAGTGGAGGGCCAGGGGGCACCCTTGGGCCTCTACTGCAAGTCCAGGGAGAAAGGTGGACCCCTTGGTAGCTTGCTTGGGTCAGAGGCCTCTAGGTGGAGGTCAAGGGGGCACCCTGGGGCCTCTACTGCAATCCCAGAGAGAGTTGTGGACCCTTGTGTAGCTTGCTGGGGTCAGAGGCCCCTTGGTGGAGGGTCAGGGGGCACCCTGGGGCCTATTCTGCAAGTCCAGGGAGAGAGGTGGACCTCTGGGTAGCTTGCTGGGGTCAGAGGCCCCTAGGTGGAGGGCCAGGGGGCACCCTGGGGCCTATCTTGCAAGTCCAGGGAGTAAGGTAGACCCCTGGGTAGCTTGCTAGGGTACGAGGCCCCTAGGTGGAGGGCCAGGGGGCACCCTGGGGCCTCTACTGCAAGTCCAGGGAGAGAGGTGGACCCCTGGGTAGCTTGCTGGGGTCAGAGGCCCCTAGGTGGAGGGCCAGGGGGCACCCTGGGGCCTCTACTGCAAGTCCAGGGAGAGAGGTGGACCCCTGGGTAGCTTGCTGGGGTCTGAAGCCCAAAGGTGGAGGGCCAGAGGGCACCCTGGGACCTCTACTGCAAGTCTAGGGAGAGAGGTGGACCCATGGGTAGCTAGCTGGGGTAAGAGGCCCCTAAGTGGAGGGCCAGGGGGCACCCTGGGGCCTCTATTGCAAGTCCAGGGAGAGAGGTGGACCCCTGGGTAGTTTGCTGGGTTCAGAGGCCCCTAGGCGGAGGGACAGGGGGCTTCCTGGGGCCTCTACTGCAAGTCCAGGGAGAAAGGTGTACCCCTGGGTAGCTTGCTAGGGTCAGAGGCCCCTAGGTGGAGGTCAAGGGGGCACCCTGGGGCCTTTACTGCAATCCCAGGGAGAGTTGTGGACCCTTGTGTAGCTTGCTGGGGTCAGAGGCCCCTTGGTGGAGGGTCAGGGGGCACCCTGGGGCCTATTCTGCAAGTCCAGGGAGAGAGGTGGACCTCTGGGTAGCTTGCTGGGGTCAGAGGCCCCTAGGTGGAGGGCCAGAGGGCACCCTGGGGCCTATCCTGCAAGTCCAGGGAGAGAGGTGGACCCCTGGGTAGCTTGCTGGGGTACGAGGCCCCTAGGTGGAGGGCCAGGGGGCACCCTGGTGGCTCTACTGCAAGTCCAGGGAGAGAGGTGGACCCCTGGGTAGCTTGCTGGGGTCAGAGGCCCCTAGGTGGAGGGCCAGGGGGCACCCTGGGGCCTCTACTGCAAGTCCAGGGAAAGAGGTGGACCTCTGGGTAGCTTGCTGGGGTCAGAGGCCTTTAGGTGGAGGGCCAGGGGGCACCCTGGGGCCTCTACTGCAAATCCAGGGAGAGAGGGTGACCCCTGGGTAGCTTGCTGGGGTCTGAAGCCCATAGGTGGAGGGCCAGGGGGTACCCTGGGGCCTATACTTCAAGTCCAGGGAGAGAGGTGGACCCTTGGGTAGCTTCCTAAGGTTAGAGGCCCCTAGGTGGAGGGCCAGAGGGCACCCTGGGGACTATCGTGCAAGTCCAGGGAGAGAGGTGGACCCCAGGGTAGCTTGCTGGGGTACAAAGCCTCTAGGTGGAGGGCCAGGGGGCACCCTGGGGCCTATCTTGCAAGTCCAGGGAGTAAGGTGGACCCCTGAGTAGCTTGCTGGGGTACGAGGCCCCTAGGTGGAGGGCCAGGGGGCACCCTGGGGCCTCTACTGCAAGTCCAGGGAGAGAGGTGAACCCCTGGGTAGCTTGCTGGGGTCTGAAGCCCATAGGTGGAGGGCCAGGGGGCACCCTGGGGCCTCTACTGCAAGTCTAGGGAGAGAGGTGGACCCATGGGTAGCTAGCTGGGGTAAGAGGCCCCTGAGTGGAGGGCCAGGGGGCACCCTGGGGCCTCTACTGCAAGTCCAAGGAGAGAGGTGGACCCCTGGGTAGTTTGCTGGGGTCAGAGGCCCCTAGGCGGAGGGAAAGTTGGCTTCCTGGGGCGTCTACTGCAAGTCCAGGGAGAAAGGTGGACCCCTGGGTAGCTTGCTAGGGTCAGAGGCCCCTAGGTGGAGGTCAAGGGGGCACCCTGGGGCCTTTACTGCAATCCCAGGGAGAGTTGTGGACCCTTGTGTAGCTTGCTGGGGTCAGAGGCCCCTTGGTGGAGGGTCAGGGGGCACCCTGGGGCCTATTCTGCAAGTCCAGGGAGAGAGGTGGACCTCTGGGTAGCTTGCTGGGGTCAGAGGCCCCTAGGTGGATGGCCAGGGGGCACCCTGGGGCCTATCCTGCAAGTCCAGGGAGAGAAGTGGACCCCTGGGTAGCTTGCTGGGGTACGAGGCCCATAGGTGGAGGGCCAGGGGGCACCCTGGGGCCTCTAATGCAAGTCCAGGGAGAGAGGTGGACCCCTGGGTAGCTTGCTGGGGTGAGAGGCCCCTAGGTGGAGGGCCAGGGGGCACCCTGGGGCCTCTACTGCAAGTCCAGGGAAAGAGGTGGACCCCTGGGTAGCTTCCTAAGGTCAGAGGCCCCTAGGTGGAGGGCCAGGGGGCACCCTGGGGCCTCTCCTGCAAGTCCAGGGAGAGAGGTGGACCCCTGGGTAGCTTGCTGGGGTCTGCAGCCCATAGGTGGAGGGCCAGGGGGTACCCTGGGGCCTATACTTCAAGTCCAGGGAGAGAGGTGGACCCTTGGGTAGCTTCCTAAGGTTAGAGGCCCCTAGGTGGAGGGCCAGAGGGCACCCTGGGGACTATCGTGCAAGTCCAGGGAGAGAGGTGGACCCCTGGGTAGCTTGCTGGGGTACAAGGCCTCTAGGTGGAGGGCCAGGGGGCACGCTGGGGCCTATCTTGCAAGTCCAGGGAGTAAGTTGGACCCCTGAGTAGCTTGCTGGGGTACAAGGCCCCTAGGTGGAGGGCCAGGGGGCACCCTGGGGCCTCTACTGCAAGTCCAGGGAGACAGGTGGACCCCTGGGTAGCTTGCTGGGGTCTGAAGCCCATAGGTGGAGGGCCAGGGGGCACCCTGGGGCCTCTACTGCAAGTCTAGGGAGAGAGGTGGACCCCTGGGTAGTTTGCTGGGGTCAGAGGCCCCTAGGCGGAGGGACAGGGGGCTTCCTGGGGCCTCTACTGCAAGTCCAGGGAGAAAGGTGTACCCCTGGGTAGCTTGCTAGGGTCAGAGGCCCCTAGGTGGAGGTCAAGCTGGCACCCTGGGGCCTTTACTGCAATCCCAGGGAGAGTTGTGGACCCTTGTGTAGCTTGCTGGGGTCAGAGGCCCCTTGGTGGAGGGTCAGGGGGCACCCTGGGGCCTATTTTGCAAGTCCAGGGAGAGAGGTGGACCTCTGGGTAGCTTGCTGGGGTCAGAGGCCCCTAGGTGGAGGGCCAGAGGGCACCCTGGGGCCTATCCTGCAAGTCCAGGGAGAGAGGTGGACCCCTGGGTAGCTTGCTGGGGTACGAGGCCCCTAGGTGGAGGGCCAGGGGGCACCCTGGTGGCTCTACTGCAAGTCCAGGGAGAGAGGTGGACCCCTGGGTAGCTTGCTGGGGTCAGAGGCCCCTAGGTGGAGGGCCAGGGGGCACCCTGGGGCCTCTACTGCAAGTCCAGGGAAAGAGGTGGACCTCTGGGTAGCTTGCTGGGGTCAGAGGCCTTTAGGTGGAGGGCCAGGGGGCACCCTGGGGCCTCTACTGCAAATCCAGGGAGAGAGGTTGACCCCTGGGTAGCTTGCTGGGGTCTGAAGCCCATAGGTGGAGGGCCAGGGGGTACCCTGGGGCCTATACTTCAAGTCCAGGGAGAGAGGTGGACCCTTGGGTAGCTTCCTAAGGTTAGAGGCCCCTAGGTGGAGGGCCAGAGGGCACCCTGGGGACTATCGTGCAAGTCCAGGGAGAGAGGTGGACCCCTGGGTAGCTTGCTGGGGTACAAGGCCTCTAGGTGGAGGGCCAGGGGGCACCCTGGGGCCTATCTTGCAAGTCCAGGGAGTAAGGTGAACCCCTGAGTAGCTTGCTGGGGTACGAGGCCCCTAGGTGGAGGGCCAGGGGGCACCCTGGGGCCTCTACTGCAAGTCCAGGGAGAGAGGTGAACCCCTAGGTAGCTTGCTGGGGTCTGAAGCCCATAGGTGGAGGGCCAGGGCTCACCCTGGGGCCTCTACTGCAAGTCTAGGGAGAGAGGTGGACCCATGGGTAGCTAGCTGGGGTAAGAGGCCCCTGAGTGGAGGGCCAGGGGGCACCCTGGGGCCTCTACTGCAAGTCCAAGGAGAAAGGTGGACCCCTGGGTAGTTTGCTGGGGTCAGAGGCCCCTAGGCGGAGGGAAAGTTGGCTTCCTGGGGCCTCTACTGCAAGTCCAGGGAGAAAGGTGGACCCCTGGGTAGCTTGCTAGGGTCAGAGGCCCCTAGGTGGAGGTCAAGGGGGCACCCTGGGGCCTTTACTGCAATCCCAGGGAGAGTTGTGGACCCTTGTGTAGCTTGCTGGGGTCAGAGGCCCCTTGGTGGAGGGTCAGGGGGCACCCTGGGGCCTATTCTGCAAGTCCAGGGAGAGAGGTGGACCTCTGGGTAGCTTGCTGGGGTCAGAGGCCCCTAGGTGGAGGGCCAGGGGGCACCCTGAGGCCTATCCTGCAAGTCCAGGGAGAGAAGTGGACCCCTGGGTAGCTTGCTGGGGTACGAGGCCCATAGGTGGAGGGCCAGGGGGCACCCTGGGGCCTCTAATGCAAGTCCAGGGAGAGAGGTGGACCCCTGGGTAGCTTGCTGGGGTGAGAGGCCCCTAGGTGGAGGGCCAGGGGGCACCCTGGGGCCTCTACTGCAAGTCTAAGGAAAGAGGTGGACCCCTGGGTAGCTTGCTGGGGTCAGAGGCCTCTAGGTAGAGGGCCAGGGGGCACCCTGGGGCCTCTACTGCAAGTCTAGGGAGAGAGGTGGACCCATGGGTAGCTAGCTGGGGTAAGAGGCCCCTAAGTGGAGGGCCAGGGGGCACCCTGGTGCCTCTCCTGCAAGTCCAGGGAGAGAGGTGGACCCCTGGGTAGCTTGCTGGGGTCTGCAGCCCATAGGTGGAGGGCCAGGGGGTACCCTGGGGCCTATACTTCAAGTCCAGGGAGAGAGGTGGACCCTTGGGTAGCTTCCTAAGGTTAGAGGCCCCTAGGTGGAGGGCCAGAGGGCACCCTGGGGACTATCGTGCAAGTCCAGGGAGAGAGGTGGACCCCTGGGTAGCTTGCTGGGGTACAAGGCCTCTAGGTGGAGGGCCAGGGGGCACGCTGGGGCCTATCTTGCAAGTCCAGGGAGTAAGTTGGACCCCTGAGTAGCTTGCTGGGGTACAAGGCCCCTAGGTGGAGGGCCAGGGGGCACCCTGGGGCCTCTACTGCAAGTCCAGGGAGACAGGTGGACGCCTGGGTAGCTTGCTGGGGTCTGAAGCCCATAGGTGGAGGGCCAGGGGGCACCCTGGGGCCTCTACTGCAAGTCATGGGAGAGAGGTGGACCCATGGGTAGCTAGCTGGGGTAAGAGGCCCCTAAGTGGAGGGCCAGGGGGCACCCTGGGGCCTCTACTGCAAGTCCAGGGAGAAAGGTGGACCCCTGGGTAGCTTGCTAGGGTCAGAGGCCCCAAGGTGGAGGTCAAGGGGGCACCCTGGGGCCTTTACTGCAATCCCAGGGAGAGTTGTTGTCCCTTGTGTAGCTTGCTGGGGTCAGAGGCCCCTTGGTGGAGGGTCAGGGGGCACCCTGGGGCCTATTCTGCAAGTCCAGGGAGAGAGGTGGACCTCTGGGTAGCTTGCTGGGGTCAGAGGCCCCTAGGTGGAGGGCCAGGGGGCACCCTGGGGCCTATCCTAAAAGTCCAGGGAGAGAGGTGGACCCCTGGGTAGCTAGCTGGGGTACGAGGCCCCTAGGTGGAGGGCCAGGGGGCACCCTGGGGCCTCTACTGCAAGTCCAGGGGAGAGGTGGACCCCTGGGTAGCTTGCTGGGGTCAGAGGCCCCTAGGTGGAGGGCCAGGGGGCACCCAAGGGCCTCTACTGCAAGTCTAGGGAAAGAGGTGGACCCCTAGGTAGCTTGCTGGGGTCAGAGGCCTCTAGGTGGAGGGCCAGGGGGCACCCTGGGGCCTCTACTGCAAGTCCAGGGAGAGAGGTGGACCCCTGGGTAGCTTGCTGGGGTCTGAAGCCCATAGGTGGAGGGCCAGAGGGTACCCCGGGGCCTATACTTCAAGTCCAGGGAGAGAGGTGGACCCTTGGGAAGCTTCCTAAGGTTAGAGGCCCCTAAGTGGAGGGCCAGAGGGCACCCTGGGGACTATCGTGCAAGTCCAGGGAGAGAGGTGGACCCCTGGGTAGCTTGCTGGGGTACAAGGCCTCTAGGTGGAGGGCCAGGGGGCACCCTGGGGCCTCTACTGCAAGGCTAGGGAGAGAGGTGGACCCCTTGGTAGCTTGCTTGAGTCAGAGACCCCTAGGTGGAGGGCCAGGGGGCACCTTGGGGCCTCTACTTCAAGTCCAGGGAGAGAGGTGGACCCTTGGGTAGCTTCCTAAGGTTAGAGGCCCCTAGGTGGAGGGCCAAAGGGCACCCAGGGGACTATCGTGCAAGTCCAGGGAGAGAGGTGGACCCCTGGGTAGCTCGCTGGGGTACAAGGCCTCTAGGTGGAGGGCCAGGGGCACCCTGGGGCCTCTACTGCAAGTCTAGGGAGAGAGGTGGACCCATGGGTAGCTAGCTGGGGTAAGAGGCCCCTAAGTGGAGGGCAAGGGGGCACCCTGGGGCCTCTACTGCAAGTCCAGGGAGAGAGGTGGACCCCTGGGTAGTTTGCTAGGGTCAGAGGCCCCTAGGCGGAGGGACAGGGGGCTTCCTGGGGCCTCTACTGCAAGTCCAGGGAGAAAGGTGGACCCCTGGGTAGCTTGCTAGGGTCAGATTCCCCTAGATGGAGGTCAAGGGGGAACCCTGGGGCCTTTACTGCAATCCCAGGGAGAGTTGTGGACCCTTGTGTAGCTTGCTGGGGTCAGAGGCCCCTTGCTGGAGGGTCAGGGGGCACCCTGGGGCCTATCCTGCAAGTCCAGGGAGAGAAGTGGACCTCTGAATAGCTTGCTGGGGTCAGAGGCCCCTAGGTGGAGGGCCAGGGGGCACCCTGGGGCCTATCCTGCAAGTCCAGGGAGAGAGGTGGACCCCTGGGTAGCTTGCTGGGGTACGAGACCCCTAGGTGGAGGGCCAGGGGGCACCCTGGGGCCTCTACTGCAAGTCCAGGGAGAGAGGTGGACCCCTGGGTAGCTTGCTGGGGTCAGAGGCCCCTAGGTGGAGGGCCAGGGGGCACCCTGGGGCCTCTACTGCAAGTCCAGGGAAAGAGGTGGACCCCTGGGTAGCTTGCTGGGGTCAGAGGCCTCTAGGTGGAGGGCCAGGGGGCACCCTGGGGCCTCTACTGCAAGTCCAGGGAGAGAGGTGGACCCCTGGGTAGCTTGCTAGGGTCTGAAGCCAGTAGGTGGAGGGCCAGGGGGTACCCTGGGGCCTATACTTCAAGTCCAGGGAGAGAGGTGGACCCTTGGGTAGCTTCCTAAGGCTAGAGGCCCCTAGGTGGAGGGCCAGAGGGCACCCTGGGGACTATCGTGCAAGTCCAGGGAGAGAGGTGGACCCCTGGGTAGCTTGCTGGGGTACAAGGCCTCTAGGTGGAGGGCCAGGGGGCACCCTGGGGCCTCTACTGCAGGGCCAGGGAGAGAGGTGGACTCCTTGGTAGCTTGCTTGGGTCAGAGACCCCTAGGTGGAGGGCCAGGGGGCACCTTGGGGCCTCTACTGCAAGTCTAGGGAGAGAGGTGGACCCATGGTTAGCTAGCTGGGGTAAGAGGTCCCTAAGTGGAGGGCAAGGGGGCACCCTGGGGCCTCTACTGCAAGTCCAGGGAGAGAGGTGGACGCCTGGGTAGTTTGCTGGGGTCAGAGGCCCCAAGACGGAGGGACAGGGGGCTTCCTGGGGCCTCTACTGCAAGTCCAGGGAGAGAGGTGGACCCCTGGGTAGCTTGCTTTGGTCAGAGGCCTCTAGGTGGAGGGCCAAGGGGCACCCTGGGGCCTATACTGCAAGTCCGAGGAGAGAGGTGGACCCCTGGGTAGCTTGCTGGGGTCTGTAGCCCATAGGTGGAGGTCCAGGGGGTACCCTGGGGCCTATACTGCAAGTCCAGGGAGAGAGGTGGACCCCTGGGTAGCTTCCTAAGGTCAGAGGCCCCTAGGTAGAGGGCCAGGGGGCACCCTGGGGCCTATCCTGCAAGTCCAGGGAGAGAGGTGGACCCCTGGGTAGCTTGCTGGGGTACGAGGCCCCTATGTGGAGGGCCAGGGGGCACCCTGGGGCCTCTACTGCAAGTCCAGGGAGAGAGGTGGACCCCTGGGTAGCTTTCTGGGGTCAGAGTCCCCTAGGTGGAGGGTCAGGAGGTACCCTAGGGCCTCTACTGCAAGTCCAGGGAGAGAGGTGGACCCCTGGGTAGCTTGCTGGGGTCAGAGGCAACTAGGTGGAGGGCCAGGGGGCACCCTAGGGTCTACACTGCAAGTTCAGGGAGAGAGGTGGACCCCTGTATAGCTTCCTAAGGTCAGAGGCCCCTAGGTGGAGGGCCAGGGGGCACCCTGGGGCGTATCCTGCAAGTCCAGGGAGAGAGGTGGACCCCTGGGTAGCTTGCTGGGGTACGAGGCCCCTAGGTGGAGGGCCAGGGGGCACCCTGGGGCCTCTACTGCAAGTCCAGGGAGAGAGGAGGACCCCTGGGTAGCTTGCTGGGGTCAGAGGCAACTAGGTGGAGGGACAGGGGTACCCTGGGGCCTAGACTGCAAGTCCAGGGAGAGAGGTGGACCCCTGGGTAGCTTCCTGAGGTCAAAGGCCCCTAGGTGGAGGGCCAGGGGGCACACTGGGGCTTATCCTGCAAGTCCAAGGAGAGAGGTGGACCCCTGGGTAGTTTGCTGGGGTCAGAGGCCCCTAGGCGGAGGGACAGGGGGCTTCCTGGGGCCTCTACTTCAAGTCCTGGGAGAGAGGTGGACCCCTGGGTAGCTTGCTGGGGTCAGAGGCCACTAGGTGGAGGGCCAAGGGGCACCCTGGGGCCTATACTGCAAGTCCAGGGAGAGAGGTGGACCCCGAGGGTAGCTTGCTGGGGTCTGTAGCCCATAGGTGGAGGGCCAGGGGGTATCCTGGGGCCTATACTGCTAGTCCAGGGAGAGAGGTGGACCCCTGGGTAGCTTCCTAAGGTCAGAGGCCCCTAGGTGGAGGGCCAGGGGGCACCCTGGGGCCTATCCTGCAAGTCCAGGGAGAGAGGTGGACCCATGGGTAGCTTGCTGGGGAACGAGGCCCCTAGGTGGAGGGCCAGGGGGCACCCTGGGGCCTCTACTGCAAGTCCAGGGAGAGAGGTGGACCCCTGGGTAGCTTCCTAAGGTCAGAGGCCCCTAGGTGGAGGGCCAGGGGGCACCCTGGGGCCTATCCTGCAAGTCCAGGGAGAGAGGTGGACCCCTGGGTAGCTTGCTGGGGTACGAGTCCCCTAGGTGGAGGGCCAAGGGGCACTCTGGGGCCTCTACTGCAAGTCCAGGGAGAGAGGTGGACCCCTGGGTAGCTTGCTGGGGTCAGAGGCAACTAGGTGGAGGGCCAGGGGGCACCCTAGGGTCTACACTGCAAGTCCAGGGAGAGAGGTGGACCCTGGGTAGCTTCCTAAGGTCAGAGGCCCTTAGGTGGAGGGCCAGGGGGCACCCTGGGGCCTATCCTGCAAGTCCAGGGAGAGAGGTGGACCCCTTGGTAGCTTGCTTGGGTCAGAGACCCCTAGGTGGAGGGCCAGGGGGCACCTTGGGGCCTCTACTGCAAGTCTAGGAAGAGAGGTGGACCCATGGGTAGCTAGCTGGGGTAAGAGGCCCCTAAGTGGAGGGCAAGGGGGCACCCTGGGGCCTCTACTGCAAGTCCAGGGAGAGAGGTGGACCCCTGGGTAGTTTGCTGGGGTCAGAGGCCCCTAGGCGGAGGGACAGGGGGCTTCCTGGGGCCTCTACTGCAAGTCCAGGGAGAAAGGTGGACCCCTGGGTAGCTTGCTAGGGTCAGATTCCCCTAGATGGAGGTCAAGGGGGCACCCTGGGGCCTTTACTGCAATCCCAGGGAGAGTTGTGGACCCTTGTGTAGCTTGCTGGGGTCAGAGGCCCCTTGCTGGAGGGTCAGGGGGCACCCTGGGGCCTATCCTGCAAGTCCAGGGAGAGAAGTGGACCTCTGAATAGCTTGCTGGGGTCAGAGGCCCCTAGGTGGAGGGCCAGGGGGCACCCTGGGGCCTATCCTGCAAGTCCAGGGAGAGAGGTGGACCCCTGGGTAGCTTGCTGGGGTACGAGACCCCTAGGTGGAGGGCCAGGGGGCACCCTGGGGCCTCTACTGCAAGTCCAGGGAGAGAGGTGGACCCCTGGGTAGCTTGCTGGGGTCAGAGGCCCCTAGGTGGAGGGCCAGGGGGCACCCTGGGGCCTCTACTGCAAGTCCAGGGAAAGAGGTGGACCCCTGGGTAGCTTGCTGGGGTCAGAGGCCTCTAGGTGGAGGGCCAGGGGGCACCCTGGGGCCTCTACTGCAAGTCCAGGGAGAGAGGTGGACCCCTGGGTAGCTTGCTAGGGTCTGAAGCCAGTAGGTGGAGGGCCAGGGGGTACCCTGGGGCCTATACTTCAAGTCCAGGGAGAGAGGTGGACCCTTGGGTAGCTTCCTAAGGTTAGAGGCCCCTAGGTGGAGGGCCAGAGGGCACCCTGGGGACTATCGTGCAAGTCCAGGGAGAGAGGTGGACCCCTGGGTAGCTTGCTAGGGTACAAGGCCTCTAGGTGGAGGGCCAGGGGGCACCCTGGGGCCTCTACTGCAGGGCCAGGGAGCGAGGTGGACTCCTTGGTAGCTTGCTTGGGTCAGAGACCCCTAGGTGGAGGGCCAGGGGGCACCTTGGGGCCTCTACTGCAAGTCTAGGGAGAGAGGTGGACCCATGGTTAGCTAGCTGGGGTAAGAGGCCCCTAAGTGGAGGGCAAGTGGGGCACCCTGGGGCCTCTACTGCAAGTCCAGGGAGAGAGGTGGACGCCTGGGTAGTTTGCTGGGGTCAGAGGCCCCAAGGCGGAGGGACAGGGGGCTTCCTGGGGCCTCTACTGCAAGTCCAGGGAGAGAGGTGGACCCCTGGGTAGCTTGCTTTGGTCAGAGGCCTCTAGGTGGAGGGCCAAGGGGCACCCTGGGGCCTATACTGCAAGTCCGAGGAGAGAGGTGGACCCCTGGGTAGCTTGCTGGGGTCTGTAGCCCATAGGTGGAGGTCCAGGGGGTACCCTGGGGCCTATACTGCAAGTCCAGGGAGAGAGGTGGACCCCTGGGTAGCTTCCTAAGGTCAGAGGCCCCTAGGTGGAGGGCCAGGGGGCACCCTGGGGCCTATCCTGCAAGTCCAGGGAGAGAGGTGGACCCCTGGGTAGCTTGCTGGGGTACGAGGCCCCTAGGTGGAGGGCCAGGGGGCACCCTGGGGCCTCTACTGCAAGTCCAGGGAGAGAGGTGGACCCCTGGGTAGCTTCCTAAGGTCAGAGGCCCCTAGGTGGAGGGCCAGGGGGCACCCTGGGGTCTATCCTGCAAGTCCAGGGAGAGAGGTGGACCCCTGGGTAGCTTGCTGGGGTACGAGTCCCCTAGGTGGAGGGCCAGGGGGCACCCTGGGGCCTCTACTGCAAGTCCAGGGAGAGAGGTGGACCCCTGGGTAGCTTCCTGGGGTCAGAGTCCCCTAGGTGGAGGGTCAGGAGGTACCCTAGGGCCTCTATTGCAAGTCCAGGGAGAGAGGTGGACCCCTGGGAAGCTTGCTGGGGTCAGAGGCAACTAGGTGGAGGGCCAGGGGGCACCCTAGGGTCTACACTGCAAGTCCAGGGAGAGAGGTGGACCCCTGTATAGCTTCCTAAGGTCAGAGGCCCCTAGGTGGAGGGCCAGGGGGCACCCTGGGGCCTCTACTGCAAGTCCAGGGAGAGAGGTGGACCCCTGGGTAGCTTCCTAAGGTCAGAGGCCCCTAGGTGGAGGGCCAGGGGGCACCCTGGGGCCTATCCTGCAAGTCCAGGGAGAGAGGTGGACCCCTGGGTAGCTTGCTGGGGTACGAGGCCCCTAGGTGGAGGGCCAGGGGGCACCCTGGGGCCTCTACTGCAAGTTCAGGGAGAGAGGTGGACCCCTGGGTAGCTTCCTAATGTCAGAGGCCCCTAGGTGGAGGGCCAGGGGGCACCCTGGGGCCTATCCTGCAAGTCCAGGGAGAGTTGTGGACCCCTGGTTAGCTTGCTGAGGTCTGTAGCCCATAGGTGGAGGGACAGGGGTACCCTGGGGCCTAGACTGCAAGTCCAGGGAGAGAGGTGAACCCCTGGGTAGCTTCCTGATTTCAAAGGCCCCTAGGTAGAGGGCCAGGGGGCACCCTGGGGCCTATCCTGCAAGTCCAAGGAGAGAGGTGGACCGCTGGGTTGCTTGCTGGGGTACGAGGCCCATAGTTGGAAGGCCAGGGGGCACCCTGGGGCCTATACTGCAAGTCCAGTGAGAGAGGTGGACCCATGGGTAGCTTACTGGGGTCAGAGGCCCCTAGGTGGGGGGCCAGGGGCCTTTCTGGGGCCTCTACTGCAAGTCCAGGGAGAGAGGTGGACCCCTGGGTAGCTTGCTGGGGTAAGAGGCCCCTAAGTGGAGGGCCAGGGGGCACCGTGGGGCCTCTACTGCAAGTCAAGGGAGAGAGGTGGACCCCTGGGTAGCTTGCTGGGGTCTGAAGCCCATAGGTGGAGGGCCAGGGGGTACCCTGGGGCCTATACTTCAAGTCCAGGCAGAGAGGTGGACCCTTGGGTAGCTTCCTAAGGTTAGAGGCCCCTAGGTGGAGGGCCAGAGGGCACCCTGGGGACTATCGTGCAAGTCCAGGGAGAAAGGTGGACCCCTGGGTAGCTTGCTGGGGTAAAAGGCCTCTAGGTGGAGGGCCAGGGGGCACCCTGGGGCCTATCTTGCAAGTCCAGGGAGTAAGGTGGACCCCTGAGTAGCTTGCTGGGGTACAAGGCCCCTAGGTGGAGGGCCAGGGGGCACCCTGGGGCCTCTACTGCAAGTCCAGGGAGAGAGGTGGACCCCTGGGTAGCTTGCTGGGGTCTGAAGCCCATAGGTGGAGGGCCAGGGGGCACCCTGGGGCCTCTACTGCAAGTCTAGGGAGAGAGGTGGACCCATGGGTAGCTAGCTGGGGTCAGAGGCCCCTAGGTGGAGGGCCAGGGGGCACCCTGGGGCCTCTACTGCAAGCCCAGGGAGAGAGGTGGACCCCTGGGTAGCTTCCTGGGGTCAGAGTCCCCTAGGTGGAGGGTCAGGTGGTACACTAGGGCCTCTACTGCAAGTCCAGGGAGAGAGGTAGACCTCTGGGTAGCTTGCTGGGGTCAGAGGCAAATATGTGGAGGGCCAGGGGGCACCCTAGGGTCTACACTGCAAGTCCAGGGAGAGAGGTGGACCCCTGGGTAGCTTCCTACGGTCAGAGGCCCCTAGGTGGAGGGCCAGGGGCACCCTGGGGCCTCTACTGCAAGTCCAGGGAGAGATGTGGACCCCTGGGTAGCTTGCTGGGGTCTGAAGCCCATAGGTGGAGGGCCAGGGGGAACCCTGGGGCCTCTGCTGCAAGTCTAGGGAGAGAGGTGGACCCATGGGTAGCTAGCTGGGGTAAGAGGTCCCTAAGTGGAGGGCCAGGGGGCACCCTGGGGCCTCTACTGCAAGTCCAGGGAGAGAGGTGGACCCCTGGGTAGTTTGCTGGGGTCAGAGGCCCCTAGGCGGAGGGACAGGGGGCTTCCTGGGGCCTCTAATGCAAGTCCAGGGAGAAAGGTGGACCCCTGGGTAGCTTGCTAGGGTCAGAGGCCCCTAGGTGGAGGTCAAGGGGGGACCCTGGGACCTTTACTGCAATCCCAGGGAGAGTTGTGGACCCTTGTGTAGCCTGCTGGGGTCAGAGGCCCCTTGGTGGAGGGTCAGGGGGCACCCTGGGGCCTATTCTGCAAGTCCAGGGAGAGAGGTGGACCTCTGGGTAGCTTGCTGGGGTCAGAGGCCCCTAGGTGGAGGGCCAGGGGGCACCCTGGGGCCTATCCTGCAAGTCAAGGGAGAAAGGTGGACCCCTGGGTAGCTTGCTGGGGTACGAGGCCCATAGGTGGAGGGCCAGGGGGCACCCTGGGGCCTCTACTGCAAGTCCAGGGAGAGAGGTGGACCCCTGGGTAGCTTGCTGGGGTCAGAGGCCCCTAGGTGGAGGACCAGGGGCACCCTGGGGCCTCTACTGCAAGACCAGGGAAAAAGGTGGACCCCTGGGTAGCTTGCTGGGGTCAGAGGCCTCTAGGTGGAGGGCCAGGGGGCACCCTGGGGCCTCTACTGCAAGTCTAGGGAGAGAGGTGGACCCATGGGTAGCTAGCTGGGGTAAGAGGCCCCTAAGTGGAGGGCCAGGGGGCACCCTGGGGCCTCTACTGAAGTCCAGGGAGAGAGGTGGACCCCTGGGTAGTTTGCTGGGGTCAGAGGCCCCTAGGCGGAGGGACAGGGGGCTTCCTGGGGCCTCTACTGCAAGTCCAGGGAGAAAGGTGGACCCCTGGGTAGCTTGCTAGGGTCAGAGGCCCCTAGGTGGAGGTCAAGGGGGCACCCTGGGGCCTTTACTGCAATCCCAGGGAGAGTTGTGGACCCTTGTGTAGCTTGCTGGGGTCAGAGGCCCCTTGGTGGAGGGTCAGGGGGCACCCTGGGGCCTATTCTGCAAGTCCAGGGAGAGAGGTGGACCTCTGGGTAGCTTGCTGGGGTCAGAGGCCCCTAGGTGGAGGGCCAGGGGGCACCCTGGGGCCTATCCTGCAAGTCCAGGGAGAGAGGTGGACCCCTGCGTAGCTTGCTGGGGTACGAGGCCCCTAGGTGGAGGGCCAGGGGGCACCCTGGGGCCTCTACTGCAAGTCCAGGGAAAGAGGTGGACCCCTGGGTAGCTTGCTGGGGTCAGAGGCCCCTAGGTGGAGGGCCAGGGGGCACCCTGGGGCCTCTACTGCAAGTCCAGGGAGAGAGGTGGACCCCTGGGTAGCTTGCTGGGGTCTGAAGCCCATAGGTGGAGGGCCAGGGGGTACCCTGGGGCCTATACTTCAAGTCCAGGGAGAGAGGTGGACCCTTGGGTAGCTTCCTAAGGTTAAAGGCCCCTAGGTGGAGGGCCAGAGGGCACCCTGGGGACTATCGTGCAAGTCCAGGGAGAGAGGTGGACCCCTGGGTAGCTTGCTGGGGTACAAGGCCTCTAGGTGGAGGGCCAGGGGGCACCCTGGGGCCTCTACTGCAAGGCCAGGGAGAGAGGTGGACCCCTTGGTAGCTTGCTTGGGTCAGAGACCCCTAGGTGGAGGGCCAGGGGGCACCTTGGGGCCTCTCCTGCAAGTCTAGGTAGAGAGGTGGACCCATGGGTAGCTAGCTGGGGTAAGAGGCCCCTAAGTGGAGGGCAAGGGGGCACCCTGGGGCCTCTACTGCAAGTCCAGGGAGAGAGGTGGACCCCTGGGTAGTTTGCTGGGGTCAGAGGCAACAAGGCGGAGGGAAAGGGGGCTTCCTGGGGCCTCTACTGCAAGTCCAGGGAGAGAGGTGGACCCCTGGGTAGCTTGCTGGGGTCAGAGGCCTCTAGGTGGAGGGCCAAGGGGCACCCTGGGGCCTATACTGCAAGTCCAGGGAGAGAGGTGGACCCCTGGGTAGCTTGCTGGGGTCTGTAGCCCATAGGTGGAGGGCCAGGGGGTACCCTGGGGCCTATACTGCAAGTCCAGGGAGAGAGGTGGACCCCTGGGTACCTTCCTAATGTCAGAGGCCCCTAGGTGGAGGGCCAGGGGGCACCCTGGGGCCTATCCTGCAAGTCCAGGGAGAGAGGTGGACCTCTGGGTAGCTTGCTGGGGTACGAGGCCCCTAGGTGGAGGGCCAGGGGGCACCCTGGGGCCTCTACTGCAAGTCCAGGGAGAGAGGTGGACCCCTGGGTAGCTTCCTAAGGTCAGAGGCCCCTAGGTGGAGGGCCAGGGGGCACCCTGGGGCCTATCCTGCAAGTCCAGGGAGAGAGGTGGACCCCTGGGTAGCTTGCTGGGGTACGAGTCCCCTAGGTGGAGGGCCAGGGGGCACCCTGGGGCCTCTACTGCAAGTCCAGGGAGAGAGGTGGACCCCTGGGTAGCTTGCTGGGGTCAGAGGCAAATAGGTGGAGGGCCAGGGGGCACCCTAGGGTCTACACTGCAAGTCCAGGGAGAGAGGTGGACCCCTGGGTAGCTTCCTAAGGTCAGAGGTCCCTAGGTGGAGGGCCAGGGGGCACCCTGGGGCCTATCCTGCAAGTCCAGGAAGAGATGTGGACCCCTGGGTAGCTTGCTGAGGTACGAGGCCCCTAGGTGGAGGGCCAGGGGGCACCCTGGGGCCTCTACTGCAAGTCCAGGGAGAGAGGAGGACCCCTGGGTAGCTTGCTGGGGTAAGAGGCAACTAAGTGGAGGGACAGGGGTACCCTGGGGCCTAGACTGCAAGTCCAGGGAGAGAGGTGGACCCCTGGGTAGCTTCCTGAGGTCAAAGGCCCCTAGGTGGAGGGCCAGGGGGCACCCTGGGGCCTATCCTGCAAGTCCAAGGAGAGAGGTGGACCCCTGGGTTGCTTGCTGGGGTACGAGGCCCCTAGTTGGAGGGCCAGGGGGCACCCTGGGGCCTCTACTGCAAGCCCAGGGAGAGAGTAGGACCCCTGGTTAGCTTGCTGGGGTCGGAAGCCCCTTGGTCTATGGCCAGGGGGCACCCTGGGGCCTATACTGCAAGTCCAGGGAGAGAGGTGGACCCATGGGTAGCTTACTGGGGTCAGAGGCCCCTAGGTGGAGGGCCAGGGGCTTCCTGCGGCCTCTACTGCAAGTCTAGGCAGAGAGGTGGACCCCTGGGTAGCTTGCTGGGGTCAGAGGCCCCTAGGTGGAGGTCAAGGGGGCACCCTGGGGCCTTTACTGCAATCCCAGGGAGAGTTGTGGACCCTTGTGTAGCTTGCTTGGGTCAGAGGCCCCTTGGTGGAGGGTCAGGGGGCACCCTGGGGCCTATTCTGCAAGTCCAGGGAGAGAGGTGGACCTCTGGGTAGCTTGCTGGGGTCAGAGGCCCCTAGGTGGAGGGCCAGGGGGCACCCTGGGGCCTATCCTGCAAGTCCAGGGAGAGAGGTGGACCCCTGGGTAGCTTGCTGGGGTACGAGGCCCCTATGTGGAGGGCCAGGGGGCTCCCTGGGGCCTCTACTGCAAGTCCAGGGAGAGAGGTGGACCCCTGGGTAGCTTGCTGGGGTCAGAGGCCCCTAGGTGGAGGGCCAGGGGTCACCCTGGGGCCTCTACTGCAAGTCCAGGGAAAGAGGTGGACCCCTGGGTAGCTTGCTGGGGTCAGAGGCCTTTAGGTGTAGGGCCAGGGGGCACCCTGGGGCCTCTACTGCAAATCCAGGGAGAGAGGTGGACCCCTGGGTAGCTTGCTGGGGTCTGAAGCCCATTGGTGGAGGGCCAGGGGGTACCCTGGGGCCTATACTTCAAGTCCAGGGAGAGAGGTGGACCCTTGGGTAGCTTCCTAAGGTTAGAGGCCCCTAGGTGGACGGCCAGAGGGCACCCTGGGGACTATCGTGCAAGTCCAGGGAGAGAGGTGGACCCCTGGGTAGCTTGCTGGGGTACAAGGCCTCTAGGTGGAGGGCCAGGGGGCACCCTGGGGCCTATCTTGCAAGTCCAGGGAGTAAGGTGGACCCCTGAGTAGCTTGCTGGGGTACGAGGCCCCTGGGTGGAGGGCCAGGGGGCACCCTGGGGCCTCTACTGCAAGTCCAGGGAGAGAGGTGGACCCCTGGGTAGCTTGCTGGGGTCTGAAGCCCATAGGTGGAGGGCCAGGGGGCACCCTGGGGCCTCTACTGCAAGTCTAGGGAGAGAGGTGGACCCATGGGTAGCTAGCTGGGGTAAGAGGCCCCTAAGTGGAGGGCCAGGGGGCACCCTGGGGCCCCTACTGCAAGTCCAGGGAGAGAGGTGGACCCCTGGGTAGTTTGCTGGGGTCAGAGGCCCCTAGGCGGAGGGACAGGGGGCTTCCTGGGGCCTCTACTGCAAGTCCAAAGAGAAAGGTGGACCCCTGGGTAGCTTGCTAGGGTCAGAGGCCCCTAGGTGGAGGTCAAGGGGGCACCCTGGGGCCTTTACTGCAATCCCAGGGAGAGTTGTGGACCCTTGTGTAGCTTGCTGGGGTCAGAGGCCCCTTGGTGGAGGGTCAGGGGGCACCCTGGGGCCTATTCTGCAAGTCCAGGGAGAGAGGTGGACCTCTGGGTAGCTTGCTGGGGTCAGAGGCCCCTAGGTGGAGGGCCAGGGGGCACCCTGGGGCCTATCCTGCAAGTCCAGGGAGAGAGGTGGACCCCTGGGTAGCTTGCTGGGGTAAGAGGCCCCTAAGTGGAGGGCCAGGGGGCACCCTGGGGCCCCTACTGCAAGTCCAGGGAGAGAGGTGGACCCCTGGGTAGTTTGCTGGGGTCAGAGGCCCCTAGGCGGAGGGACAGGGGGCTTCCTGGGGCCTCTACTGCAAGTCCAGGGAGAAAGGTGGACCCCTGGGTAGCTTGCTAGGGTCAGAGGCCCCTAGGTGGAGGTCAAGGGGGCACCCTGGGGCCTTTACTGCAATCCCAGGGAGAGTTGTGGACCCTTGTGTAGCTTGCTGGGGTCAGAGGCCCCTTGGTGGAGGGTCAGGGGGCACCCTGGGGCCTATTCTGCAAGTCCAGGGAGAGAGGTGGACCTCTGGGTAGCTTGCTGGGGTCAGAGGCCCCTAGGTGGAGGGCCAGGGGGCACCCTGGGGCCTATCCTGCAAGTCCAGGGAGAGAGGTGGACCCCTGGGTAGCTTGCTGGGGTACGAGGCCCCTAGGTGGAGGGCCAGGGGGCACCCTGGGGCCTCTACTGCAAGTCCAGGGAGAGAGGTGGACCCCTGGGTAGCTTGCTGGGGTCAGATTCCCCTAGGTGGAGGGCCAGGGGACACCCTGGGGCCTCTACTGCAAGACCAGGGAAAGAGGTGGACCCCTGGGTAGCTTGCTGGGGTCAGAGGCCTCTAGGTGGAGGGCCAGGGGGCACCCTGGGGCCTCTACTGCAAGTCCAGGGAGAGAGGTGGACCCCTGGGTAGCTTGCTGGGGTCTGAAGCCCATAGATGGAGGGCCAGGGGGTACCTTGGGGCCTAAACTTCAAGTCCAGGGAGAGAGGTGGACCCTTGGGTAGCTTCCTAAGGTTAGAGGCCCCTAGGTGGAGGGCCAGAGGGCACCCTGGGGACTATCGTGCAAGTCCAGGGAGAGAGGTGGACCCCTGGGTAGCTTGCTGGGGTACAAGGCCTCTAGGTGGAGGGCCAGGGGGCACCCTGGGGCCTCTACTGCAAGGCCAGGGAGAGAGGTGGACCCCTTGGTAGCTTGCTTGGGTCAGAGACCCCTAGGTGGAGGGCCAGGGGGCACCTTGGGGCCTCTACTGCAAGTCTAGGTAGAGAGGTGGACCCATGGGTAGCTAGCTGGGGTAAGAGGCCCCTAAGTGGAGGGCAAGGGGGCACCCTGGGGCCTCTACTGCAAGTCCAGGGAGAGAGGTGGACCCCTGGGTAGTTTGCTGGGGTCAGAGGCCCCAAGGCGGAGGAACAGGGGGCTTCCTGGGGCCTCTACTGCAAGTCCAGGGAGAGAGGTGGACCCCTGGGTAGCTTGCTGGGGTCAGAGGCCTCTAGGTGGAGGGCCAAGGGGCACCCTGGGGCCTATACTGCAAGTCCAGGGAGAGAGGTGGACCCCTGGGTAGCTTGCTGGGGTCTGTAGCCCATAGGTGGAGGTCCAGGGGGTACCCTGGGGCCTATACTGCAAGTCCAGGGAGAGAGGTGGACCCCTGGGTAGCTTCCTAATGTCAGAGGCCCCTAAGTGGAGGGCCAGGGGGCACCCTGGGGCCTATCCTGCAAGTCCAGGGAGAGAGGTGGACCCCTGGGTAGCTTGCTGAGGTACGAGGCCCCTAGGTGGACAGCCAGGGGGCACCCTGGGTCCTCTACTGCAAGTCCAGGGAGAGAGGTGGACCCCTGGGTAGCTTCCTAAGGTCAGAGGCCCCTAGGTGGAGGGCCAGGGGGCACCCTGGGGCCTATCCTGCAAGTCCAGGGAGAGAGGTGGACCCCTGGGTAGCTAGCTGGGGTACGAGGACCCTAGGTGGAGGGCCAGGGGGCACCCTGGGGCCTCTACTGCAAGTCCAGGGAGAGAGGTGGACCCCTGGGTAGCTTCCTGGGGTCAGAGTCCCCTAGGTGGAGGGTCAGGAGGTACCCTAGGGCCTCTACTGCAAGTCCAGGGAGAGAGGTAGACCCCTGGGTAGCTTGCTGGGGTCAGAGGCAAATAGGTGGAGGGCCAGGGGGCACCCTAGGGTCTACACTGCAAGTCCAGGGAGAGAGGTGGACCCCTGGGTAGTTTCCTAAGGTCAGAGGCCCCTAGGTGGAGGGCCAGGGGGCACCCTGGGGCCTATCCTGCAAGTCCAGGGAGAGATGTGGACCCCTGGGTAGCTTGCTGGGGTACGAGGCCCCTAGGTGGAGGGCCAGGGGGCACCCTGGGGCCTCTACTGCAAGTCCAGGGAGAGAGGAGGACCCCTGGGTAGCTTGCTGGGGTCAGAGGCAACTAGGTGGAGGGACAGGGGTAGCCTGGGGCCTAGACTGCAAGTCCAGGGAGAGAGGTGGACCCCTGGGTAGCTTCCTGAGGTCAAAGGCCCCTAGGTGGAGGGCCAGGGGGCACCCTGGGGCCTATCCTGCAAGTCCAAGGAGAGAGGTGGACCCCTGGGTTGCTTGCTGGGGTACGAGGCCCCTAGTTGGAGGGCCAGGGGGCACCCTGGGGCCTCTACTGCAAGCCCAGGGAGAGAGGTGGACCCCTGGTTAGCTTGCTGGGGTCGGAAGCCCCTTGGTCTATGGCCAGGGGGCACCCTGGGGCCTATACTGCAAGTCCAGGGAGAGAGGTGGACCCATGGGTAGCTTACTGGGGTCAGAGGCCCCTAGGTGGAGGGCCAGGGGCTTCCTGGGGCCTCTACTGCAAGTCTAGGCAGAGAGGTGGACCCCTGGGTAGCTTGCTGGGGTCAGAGGCCCCTTGGTGGAGGTCAAGGGGGCACCCTGGGGCCTTTACTGCAATCCCAGGGAGAGTTGTGGACCCTTGTGTAGCTTGCTGGGGTCAGAGGCCCCTTGGTGGAGGGTCAGGGGGCACCCTGGGGCCTATTCTGCAAGTCCAGGGAGAGAGGTGGACATCTGGGTAGCTTGCTGGGATGAGAGGCCCCTAGGTGGAGGGCCAGGGGGCACCCTGGGGCCTATCCTGCAAGTCCAGGGAGAGAGGTGGACCCCTGGGTAGCTTGCTGGGGTACGAGGCCCATAGGTGGAGGGCCAGGGGGCACCCTGGGGCCTCTACTGCAAGTCCAGGGAGAGAGGTGGACCCCTGGGTAGCTTGCTGGGGTGAGAGGCCCCTAGGTGGAGGGCCAGGGGGCACCCTGGGGCCTCTACTGCAAGTCTAGGGAGAGAGGTGGACCCATGGGTAGCTCGCTGGGGTAAGAGGCCCCTAAGTGGAGGGCCAGGGGGCACCCTGGGGCCTCTACTGCAAGTCCAGGGAGAGAGGTGGACCCCTGGGTAGCTTGCTGGGGTCTGAAGCCCATAGGTGGAGGGCCAGGGGGTACCCTGGGGCCTCTACTGCAAGTCCAGGCAGAGAGGTGGACCCTTGGGTAGCTTCCTAAGGTTAGAGGCCCCTAGGTGGAGGGCCAGAGGGCACCCTGGGGACTATCGTGCAAGTCCAGGGAGAAAGGTGGACCCCTGGGTAGCTTGCTGGGGTACAAGGCCTCTAGGTGGAGGGCCAGGGGGCACCCTGGGGCCTATCTTGCAAGTCCAGGGAGTAAGGTGGACCCCTGAGTAGCTTGCTGGGGTACAAGGCCCCTAGGTGGAGGGCCAGGGGGAACCCTGGGGCCTCTACTGCAAGTCCAGGGAGAGAGGTGGACCCCTGGGTAGCTTGCTGGGGTCTGAAGCCCATAGGTGGAGGGCCAGGGGGCACCCTGGGGCCTCTACTGCAAGTCTAGGGAGAGAGGTGGACCCATGGGTAGCTAGCTGGGGTAAGAGGCCCCTAAGTGGAGGGCCAGGGGGCACCCTGGGGCCTCTACTGCAAGTCCAGGGAGAAAGGTGGACCCCTGGGTAGCTTGCTAGGGTCAGAGGCCCCTAGGTGGAGGTCAAGGGGGCACCCTGGGGCCTTTACTGCAATCCCAGGGAGAGTTGTGGACCCTTGTGTAGTTTGCTGGGGTCAGAGGCCCCTTGGTGGAGGGTCAGGGGGCACCCTGGGGCCTATTCTGCAAGTCCAGGGAGAGAGGTGGACCTCTGGGTAGCTTGCTGGGGTCAGAGGCCCCTAGGTGGAGGGCCAGGGGGCACCCTGGGGCCTATCTTAAAAGTCCAGGGAGAGAGGTGGACCCCTGGGTAGCTTGCTGGGGTACGAGGCCCCTAGGTGGAGGGCCAGGGGGCACCCTGGGGCCTCTACTGCAAGTCCAGGGAGAGAGGTGGACCCTTGGGTAGCTTCCTAAGGTTAGAGGCCCCTAGGTGGAGGGCCAGAGGGCACCCTGGGGACTATCGTGCAAGTCCAGGGAGAAAGGTGGACCCCTGGGTAGCTTGCTGGGGTACAAGGCCTCTAGGTGGAGGGTCAGGGGGCACCCTGGGGCCTATCTCGCAAGTCCAGGGAGTAAGGTGGACCCCTGAGTAGCTTGCTGGGGTACAAGGCCCCTAGGTGGAGGGCCAGGGGGCACCCTGGGGCCTCTACTGCAAGTCCAGGGAGAGAGGTGGACCCCTGGGTAGCTTGCTGGGGTCTGAAGCCCATAGGTGGAGGGCCAGGGGGCACCCTGGGGCCTCTACTGCAAGTCTAGGGAGAGAGGTGGACCCATGGGTAGCTAGCTGGGGTAAGAGGCCCCTAAGTGGAGGGCCAGGGGGCACCCTGGGGCCTCTACTGCAAGTCCAGGGAGAAAGGTGGACCCCTGGGTAGCTTGCTAGGGTCAGAGGCCCCTAGGTGGAGTTCAAGGGGGCACCCTGGGGCCTTTACTGCAATCCCAGGGAGAGTTGTGGACCCCGGTGTAGTTGGCTGGGGTCAGAGGCCCCTTGGTGGAGGGTCAGGGGGCACCCTGGGGCCTATTCTGCAAGTCCAGGGAGAGAGGTGGACCTCTGGGTAGCTTGCTGGGGTCAGAGGCCCCTAGGTGGAGGGCCAGCGGGCACCCTGGGGCCTATCCTAAAAGTCCAGGGAGAGAGGTGGACCCCTGGGTAGCTTGCTGGGGTACGAGGCCCCTAGGTGGAGGGCCAGGGGGCACCCTGGGGCCTCTACTGCAAGTCCAGGGAGAGAGGTGGACCCCTGGGTAGCTTGCTAGGGTCAGAGGCCCCTAGGTGGAGGGCCAGGGGGCACCCTGGGGCCTCTACTGCAAGTCCAGGGAAAGAGGTGGACCCCTTGGTGGTCTGCTTGGGTCAGAGACCCCTAGGTGGAGGGCCAGGGGGCACCTTGGGGCCTCTACTTCAAGTCCAGGGAGAGAGGTGGACCCTTGGGTAGCTTCCTAAGGTTAGAGGCCCCTAGGTGGAGGGCCAGAGGGCACCCAGGTGACTATCGTGCAAGTCCAGGGAGAGAGGTGGACCCCTGGGTAGCTTGCTGGGGTACAAGGCCTCTAGGTGGAGGGCCAGGGGGCACCCTGGGGCCTCTACTGCAAGGCCAGGGAGAGAGGTGGACCCCTTGGTAGCTTGCTTGGGTCAGAGACCCCTAGGTGGAGGGCCAGGGGGCACCTTGGGGCCTCTACTGCAAGTCTAGGGAGAGAGGTGGACCCATGGGTAGCTAGCTGGGGTAAGAGGCCCCTAAGTGGAGGGCAAGGGGGCACCCTGGGGCCTCTACTGCAAGTCCAGGGAGAGAGGTGGACCCCTGGGTAGTTTGCTGGGGTCAGTGGCCCCTAGGCGGAGGGACAGGGGGCTTCCTGGGGCCTCTACTGCAAGTCCAGGGAGAGAGGTGGACCCCTGGGTAGCTTGCTGGGGTCAGAGGCCTCTAGGTGGAGGGCCAAGGGACCCTGGGGCCTATACTGCAAGTCCAGGGAGAGAGGTGGACCCCTGGGTAGCTTGCTGGGGTCTGTAGCCCATAGGTGGAGAGCCAGGGGGTACCCCCGGGCCTATATTGCAAGTCCAGGGAGAGAGGTGGACCCCTGGGTAGCTTCCTAAGGTCAGAGGCCCCTAGGTGGAGGGCCAGGGGGCACCCTGGGGCTTATCCTGCAAGTCCAGGGAGAGAGGTGGACCCATGGGTAGCTTGCTGGGGCACGAGGCCCCTAGGTGGAGGGCAAGGGGGCACCCTGGGGCCTCTACTGCAAGTCCAGTGAGAGAGGTGGACCCCTGGGTAGCTTCCTAAGGTCAGAGGCCCCTAGGTGGAGGGCCAAGGGGGCACCCTGGGGCCTCTACTGCAAGTCCAGGGAGAGAGGTGGACCCCTGGGTACCTTCCTGGGGTCAGAGTCCCCTAGGTGGAGGGCCAGGAGGTACCCTAGGGCCTCTACTGCAAGTCCAGGGTGAGAGGTGGACCCCTGGGTAGCTTGCTGGGGTACAAGGCCCCTAGGTGGAGGGCCAGGGGGTACCCTGGGGCCTATCCTGCAAGTCCACGGAGAGATGTGGACCCTTGGGTAGCTTCCTAGGGTTAGAGGCCCCTAGGTGGAGGGCCAGGGGGCACCCTGGGGCCTATCCTGCAAGTCCAGGGAGAGAGGTGGATCCCTAGGTAGCTTGCGGGGGTACAAGGCCCCTAGGTAGAGGGCCAGGAGGCACCCTGGGGCCTCTACTGCAAGGCCAGGGAGAAAAGTGGACCCCTTGGTAGCTTGCTGGGGTCAGAGACCCCTAGGTGGAGGGCCAGGGGGCACCATGGGGCCTCTACTGCAAGTCTAGGGAGAGAGGTGGACCCATGGGTAGCTAGCTGGGGTAAGAGGCCCCTAAGTGGAGGGCCAGGGGGCACCCTGGGAACTCTACTGTAAGTCCATGGAGAGAGGTGGACCCCTGGGTAGCTTGCTGGGGTCTGAAGCCCATAGGTGGAGGGCCAGGGGGTACCCTGGGGCCTCTACTGCAAATCCAGGGAGAGAGGTGGACCCCTGGGTAGCTTGCTGGGGTCTGAAGCCCATAGGTGGAGGGCCAGGGGGTACCCTGGGGCCTATACTTCAAGTCCAGGGAGAGAGGTGGACCCTTGGGTAGCTTCCTAAGGTTAGAGGCCCCTAGGTGGAGGGCCAGAGGGCACCCTGGGGACTATCGTGCAAGTCCAGGGAGAGAGGTGGACCCTTGGGTAGCTTGCTGGGGTACAAGGCCTCTAGGTGGAGGGCCAGGGGGCACCCTGGGGCCTCTACTGCAAGGCCAGGGAGAGAGGTGGACCCCTGGGTTGCTTGCTTGGGTCAGAGACCCCTAGGTGGAGGGCCAGGGGGCACCTTGGGGCCTCTACTGCAAGTCTAGGGAGAGAGGTGGACCCATGGGTAGCTAGCTGGGGTAAGAGGCCCCTAAGTGGAGGGCAAGGGGGCACCCTGGGGCCTCTACTGCAAGTCCAGGGAGAGAGGTGGACCCCTGGGTAGTTTGCTGGGGTCAGAGGCCCCTAGGCGTAGGGACAGGGGGCTTCCTGGGGCCTTTACTTCAAGTCCTGGGAGAGAGGTGGACCCCTGGGTAGCTTGCTGGGGTCAGAGGCCTCTAGGTGGAGGGCCAAGGGGCACCCTGGGGCCTCTACTGCAAGTCCAGGGAGAGAGGTGGACCCCTGGGTAGCTTGCTGGGGTCTGAAGCCCATAGGTGGAGGGCCAGGGGGCACCCTGGGGCCTCTACTGCAAGTCTAGGGAGAGAGGTGGACCCATGGGTAGCTAGCTGGGGTAAGAGGCCCCTAAGTGGAGGGCCAGGGGGCACTCTGGGGCCTCTACTGCAAGTCCAGGGAGAGAGGTGGACCCCTGGGTAGTTTGCTGGGGTCAGAGGCCCCTAGGCAGAGGGACAGGGGGCTTCCTGGGGCCTTTACTGCAAGTCCAGGGAGAGAGGTGGACCCCTGGGTAGCTTGCTGGGGTCAGAGGCCTCTAGGTGGAGGGCCAAGGGGCACCCTGGGGCCTATACTGCAAGTCCAGGGAGAGAGGTGGACCCCTGGGTAGCTTGCTGGGGTCTGTAGCCCATAGGTGGAGGGCCAGGGGGTACCCTGGGGCCTATACTGCAAGTCCAGGGAGAGAGGTGGACCCCTGGGTAGCTTGCTGGGGTCAGAGGCAACTAGGTGGAGGGAAGGGGGTACCCTGGGGCCTATCTTGCAAGTCCAGGGAGTAAGGTGGACCCCTGGGTAGCTTGCTGGGGTACGAGGCCCCTAGGTGGAGGGCCAGGGGGCACTCTGGGGCCTCTACTGCAAGTCCAGGGAGAGAGGTGGACCCCTGGGTAGCTTGCTGGGGTCTGAAGCCCATAGGTGGAGGGCCAGGGGGCACCCTGGGGCCTCTACTGCAAGTCTAGGGAGAGAGGTGGACCCATGGGTAGCTAGCTGGGGTAAGAGTCCCCTAAGTGGAGGGCAAGGGGGCACCCTGGGGCCTCTACTGCAAGTCTAGGGAGAGAGGTGGACCCATGGGTAGCTAGCTGGGGTAAGAGGCCCCTAAGTGGAGGGCCAGGGGGCACCCTGGGGCCTCTACTGCAAGTCCAGGGAGAGAGGTGGACCCCTGGGTAGCTTACTGGGGTCTGAAGCCCATAGGTGGAGGGCCAGGGGGTACCCTGGGGCCTATACTTCAAGTCCAGGGAGAGAGGTGGACCCTTGGGTACCTTCCTAAGGTTAGAGGCCCCTAGGTGGAGGGCCAGAGGGCACCCTGGGGACTATCGTGCAAGTCCAGAGAGAGAGGTGGACCCCTGGGTAGCTTGCTGGGGTACAAGGCCTCTAGGTGGAGGGCCAGGGGGCACCCTGGGGCCTTACTTGCAAGTCCAGGGAGTAAGGTGGACCCCTGAGTAGCTTTCTGCGGGGTACAAAGCCCCTTGGTGGAGGGCCAGGGGGCACCCTGGGGCCTCTACTGCAAGTCCAGGGAGAGAGGTGGACCCCTGGGTAGCTTGCTGGGGTCTGAAGCCCATAGGTGGAGGGCCAGGGGGCACCCTGGGGCCTCTACTGCAAGTCTAGGGAGAGAGGTGGACCCATGGGTAGCTAGCTGGGGTAAGAGGCCCCTAAGTGGAGGGCCAGGGGGCACTCTGGGGCCTCTACTGCAAGTCCAGGGAGAGAGGTGGACCCCTGGGTAGTTTGCTGGGGTCAGAGGCCCCTAGGCGGAGGGACAGGGGGCTTCCTGGGGCCTCTACTGCAAGTCCAGGGAGAGAGGTGGACCCCTGGGTAGCTTGCTGGGGTCAGAGGCCTCTAGGTGGAGGGCCAAGGGACACCCTGGGGCCTATACTGCAAGTCCAGGGAGACAGGTGGACCCCTGGGTAGCTTGCTGGGGTCTGTAGCCCATAGGTGGAGGGCCAGGGGGTACCCTGGGGCCTATACTGCAAGTCCAGGGAGAGAGGTGGACCCCTGGGTAGCTTCCTAAGGTCAGAGGCCCCTAGGTGGAGGGCCAGGGGGCACCCTGGGGCCTATCCTGCAAGTCCAGGGAGAGAGGTGGACCCATGGGTAGCTTGCTGGGGCACGAGGCCCCTAGGTGGAGGGCCAGGGGGCACCCTGGGGCCTCTACTGCAAGTCCAGGGAGAGAGGTGGACCCCTGGGTAGCTTCCTAAGGTCAGAGGCCCCTAGGTGGAGGGCCAGGGGGCACCCTGGGGCCTATCCTGCAAGTCCAGGGAGAGAGGTGGACCCCTGGGTAGCTTGCTGGGGTACGAGTCCCCTAGGTGGAGGGCCAGGGGGCACCCTGGGGCCTATCCTGCAAGTCCAGGGAGAGATGTGGACCCCTGGGTAGCTTGCTGGGGTACAAGGCCCCTAGGTGGAGGGCCAGGGGGCACCCTGGGGCCTCTACTGCAAGTCCAGGGAGAGAGGTGGACCCCTGGGTAGCTTGCTGGGGTCAGAGGCAACTAGGTGGAGGGCCAGGGGGCACCCTAGTGTCTACACTGCAAGCCCAGGGAGAGAGGTGGACCCCTGGGTAGCTTCCTAAGGTCAGAGGCCCCTAGGTGGAGGGCCAGGGGGCACCCTGGGGCCTCTACTGCAAGTCCAGGGAGAGAGGTGGACCCCTGGGTAGCTTGCTGGGGTCTGAAGCCCATAGGTGGAGGGCCAGGGGGCACCCTGGTGCCTCTACTGCAAGTCTAGGGAGAGAGGTGGACCCATGGGTAGCTAGCTGGGGTAAGAGGCCCCTAAGTGGAGGGCCAGGGGGCACCCTGGGGCCTCTACTGCAAGTCCAGGGAGAGAGGTGGACCCCTGGGTAGTTTGCTGGGGTCAGAGGCCCCTAGGCGGAGGGACAGGGGTCTTCCAGGGGCCTCTACTGCAAGTCCAGGGAGAAAGGTGGACCCCTGGGTAGCTTGCTAGGGTCAGAGGCCCCTAGGTGGAGGTCAAGGGGGCACCCTGGGACCTTTACTGCAGTCCCAGGGAGAGTTGTGGACCCTTGTGTAGCTTGCTGGGGTCAGAGGCCCCTTGGTGGAGGGTCAGGGGGCACCCTGGGGCTTATTCTGCAAGTCCAGGGAGAGAGGTGGACCTCTGGGTAGCTTGCTGGGGTCAGATGCCCCTAGGTGGAGGGCCAGGGGGCACCCTGGGGCCTATCCTGCAAGTCCAGGGAGAGAGGTGGACCCCTGGGTAGCTTGCTGGGGTACGAGGCCCATAGGTGGAGGGCCAGGGGGCACCCTGGGGCCTCTACTGCAAGTCCAGGGAGGGAGGTGGACCCCTGGGTAGCTTGCTTGGGTCAGAGGCCCCTAGGTGGAGGGCCAGGGGCACCCTGGGGCCTCTACTGCAAGACCAGGGAAAGAGGTGGACCCCTGGGTAGCTTGCTGGGGTCAGAGGCCTATAGGTGGAGGGCCAGGGGGCACCCTGGGGCCTCTACTGCAAGTCTAGTTAGAGAGGTGGACCCATGGGTAGCTAGCTGGGGTAAGAGGCCCCTAAGTGGAGGGCCAGGGGGCACCCTGGGGCCTCTACTGCAAGTCCAGGGAGAGAGGTGGACCCCTGGGTAGCTTGCTGGGGTCAGAAGCCCATAGGTGGAGGGCCAGGGGGTACCCTGGGGCCTATACTTCAAGTCCAGGGAGAGAGGTGGACCCTTGGGTAGCTTCCTAAGGTTAGAGGCCCCTAGGTGGAGGGCCAGAGGGCACCCTGGGGACTATCGTGCAAGTCCAGGGAGAGAGGTGGACCCCTGGGTAGCTTGCTGGGGTACAAGGCCTCTAGGTGGAGGGCCAGGGGGCACCCTGGGGCCTATCTTGCAAGTCCAGGGAGTAAGGTGGACCCCTGAGTAGCTTGCTGGGGTACGAGGCCCCTAGGTGGAGGGCCAGGGGGCACCCTGGGGCCTCTACTGCAAGTCCAGGGAGAGAGGTGGACCCCTGGGTAGCTTGCTGGAGTCTGAAGCCCATAGGTGGAGGGCCAGGGGGCACCCTGGGGCCTCTACTGCAAGTCTAGGGAGAGAGGTGGACCCATGGGTAGCTAGCTGGGGTAAGAGGCCCCTAAGTGGAAGGCCAGGGGGCACCCTGGGGCCTCTACTGCAAGTCCAGGGAGAGAGGTGGACCCCTAGGTAGTTTGCTGGGGTCAGAGGCCCCTAGGCGGAGGGACAGGGGGCTTCCTGGGGCCTCTACTGCAAACCAGGGAGAAAGGTGGACCCCTGGGTAGCTTGCTAGGGTCAGAGGCCCCTAGGTGGAGGTCAAGGGGGCACCCTGGGGCCTTTACTGCAATCCCAGGGAGAGTTGTGGACCCTTGTGTAGCTTGCTGGGGTCAGAGGCCCCTTGGTGGAGGGTCAGGGGGCACCCTGGGGCCTTTTCTGCAAGTCCAGGGATAGAGGTGGACCTCTGGGTAGCTTGCTGGGGTCAGAGGCCCTTAGGTGGAGGGCCAGGGGGCACCCTGGGGCCTGTCCTGCAAGTCCAGGGAGAGAGGTGGACCCCTGGGTAGCTTGCTGGGGTCTGAAGCCCATAGGTGGAGGGCCAGGGGGCACCCTGGGGCCTCTACTGCAAGTCTAGGGAGAGAGGTGGACCCATGGGTAGCTAGCTGGGGTAAGAGGCCCCTGAGTGGAGGGCCAGGGGGCACCCTGGGGCCTCTACTGCAAGTCCAGGGAGAGAGGTGGACCCCTGGGTAGTTTGCTGGGGTCAGAGGCCCCTAGGCGGACGGACAGGGGGCTTCCTGGGGCCTCTACTGCAAGTCCAGGGAGAAAGGTGGACCCCTGGGTAGCTTCCTAGGGTCAGAGGCCCCTAGGTGGAGGTCAAGGGGGTCCCCTGGGGATTTTACTGCAATCCCAGAGAGAGTAGTGGACCCTTGTGTAGCTTGCTGGGGTCAGAGGCCCCTTGGTGGAGGGTCAGGGGGCACCCTGGGGCCTATTCTGCAAGTCCAGGGAGAGAGGTGGACCTCTGGGTAGCTTGCTGGGGTCAGAGGCCCCTAGGTGGAGGGCCAGGGGGCACCCTGGGGCCTATCCTGCAAGTCCAGGGAGAGAGGTGGACCCCTGGGTAGCTTGCTGGGGTACGAGGCCCCTAGGTGGAGGGCCATGGGGGCACCCTGGGGCCTCTACTGCAAGTCCAGGGAGAGAGGTGGACCCCTGGGTAGCTTGCTGGGGTCAGAGGCCCCTAGGTGGAGGGCCAGGGGGCACCCTGGGGCCTCTACTGCCAGTCCAGGGAAAGAGGTGGACCCCTAGGTAGCTTGCTGGGGTCAGAGGCCTCTAGGTGGAGGGCCAGGGGGCACCCTGGGGCCTCTACTGCAAGTCCAGGGAGAGAGGTGGACCCCTGGGTAGTTTGCTGGGGTCTGAAGCCCATAGGTGGAGGGCCAGGGGGTACCCCGGGGCCTATACATCAAGTCCAGGGAGAGAGGTGGACCCCTGGGTAGCTTCCTAAGGTCAGAGGCCCCTAGGTGGAGGGCCAGGGGGCACCCTGGGGCCTATCCTGCAAGTCCAGGGAGAGAGGTGGACCCCTGGGTAGCTTGCTGGGGTACGAATCCCCTAGGTGGAGGGCCAGGGGGCACCCTGTGGCCTCTACTGCAAGCCCAGGTAGAGAGGTGGACCCCTGGGTAGCTTCCTGGGGTCAGAGTCCCCTAGGTGGAGGGTCAGGAGGTACCCTAGGGCCTCTACTGCAAGTCCAGGGAGAGAGGTGGACCCCTGGGTAGCTTGCTGGGGTCAGAGGCAACTAGGTAGAGGGCCAGGGGGCACCCTAGGGTCTACACTGCAAGTCCAGGGAGAGAGGTGGACCCCTGGGTAGCTTCCTAAGGTCAGAGGCCCCTAGGTGGAGGGCCAGGGGGCACCCTGGGGCCTCTACTGCAAGTCTAGGGAGAGAGGTGGACCCATGGGTAGCTAGCTGGGGTAAGAGGCCCCTAAGTGGAGGGCCAGGGGGCTCCCTGGGGCCTCTACTGCAAGTCCAGAGAGAGAGGTGGACCCCTGGGTAGTTTGCTGGGGTCAGAGGCCCCTAGGCGGAGGGACAGGGGGCTTCCTGGGGCCTATCCTGCAATCCCAGGGAGAGTTGTGGACCCTTGTGTAGCTTGCTGGGGTCAGAGGCCCCTAAGTGGAGGGCCATGGGGGCACCCTGGGTTCTCTACTGCAAGTCCAGGGAGAGAGGTGGACTCCTGGGTAGCTTGCTGGGGTCAGAGGCCCCTAGGTGGAGGGCCAGGGGGCACCCTGGGGCCTCTACTGCCAGTCCAGGGAAAGAGGTGGACCCCTAGGTAGCTTGCTGGGGTCAGAGGCCTCTAGGTGGAGGGCCAGGGGGCACCCTGGGGCCTCTACTGCAAGTCCAGGGAGAGAGGTGGACCCCTGGGTAGTTTGCTGGGGTCTGAAGCCCATAGGTGGAGGGCCAGGGGGTACCCCGGGGCCTATACATCAAGTCCAGGGAGAGAGGTGGACCCCTGGGTAGCTTCCTAAGGTCAGAGGCCCCTAGGTGGAGGGCCAGGGGGCACCCTGGGGCCTATCCTGCAAGTCCAGGGAGAGAGGTGGACCCCTGGGTAGCTTGCTGGGGTACGAATCCCCTAGGTGGAGGGCCAGGGGGCACCCTGTGGCCTCTACTGCAAGCCCAGGGAGAGAGGTGGACCCCTGGGTAGCTTCCTGGGGTCAGAGTCCCCTAGGTGGAGGGTCAGGAGGTACCCTAGGGCCTCTACTGCAAGTCCAGGGAGAGAGGTGGACCCCTGGGTAGCTTGCTGGGGTCAGAGGCAACTAGGTAGAGGGCCAGGGGGCACCCTAGGGTCTACACTGCAAGTCCAGGGAGAGAGGTGGACCCCTGGGTAGCTTCCTAAGGTCAGAGGCCCCTAGGTGGAGGGCCAGGGGGCACCCTGGGGCCTCTACTGCAAGTCTAGGGAGAGAGGTGGACCCATGGGTAGCTAGCTGGGGTAAGAGGCCCCTAAGTGGAGGGCCAGGGGGCTCCCTAGGGCCTCTACTGCAAGTCCAGAGAGAGAGGTGGACCCCTGGGTAGTTTGCTGGGGTCAGAGGCCCGTAGGCGGAGGGACAGGGGGCTTCCTGGGGCCTATCCTGCAATCCCAGGGAGAGTTGTGGACCCTTGTGTAGCTTGCTGGGGTCAGAGGCCCCTAGGTGGAGGGCCAGGGGGCACCCTGGGGCCTCTACTGCAAGCCCAGGGAGAGAGGTGGACCCCTGGGTAGCTTCCTGGGGTCAGAGTCCCCTAGGTGGAGGGTCAGGAGGTACCCTAGGGCCTCTACTGCAAGTCCATGGAGAGAGGTGGACCCCTGGGTAGCTTGCTGGGGTCAGAGGCAACTAGGTGGAGGGCCAGGGGGCACCCTAGGGTCTACACTGCAAGTCCAGGGAGAGAGGTGGACCCCTGGGTAGCTTCCTAAGGTCAGAGGTCCCTAGGTGGAGGGCCAGGGGGCACCCTGGGGCCTCTACTGCAAGTCCAGGGAGAGAGGTGGACCCCTGGGTAGCTTGCTGGGGTCTGAAACCCATAGGTGGAGGGCCAGGGGGCACCCTGGGGCCTCTACTGCAAGTCTAGGGAGAGAGGTGGACCCATGGGTAGCTAGCTGGGGTAAGAGGCCCCTAAGTGGAGGGCCAGGGGGCACCCTGGGGCCTCTACTGCAAGTCCAGGGAGAGAGGTGGACCCCTGGGTAGTTTGCTGGGGTCAGAGGCCCCTAGGCGGAGGGACAGGGGGCTTCCTGGGGCCTCTACTGCAAGTCCAGGGAGAAAGGTGGACCCCTGGGTAGCTTGCTAGGGTCAGAGGCCCCTAGGTGGAGGTCAAGGGGGCACCCTGGGACCTTTACTGCAATCCCAGGGAGAGTTGTGGACCCTTGTGTAGCTTGCTGGGGTCAGAGGCCCCTTGGTGGAGGGTCAGGGGGCACCCTGGGGCCTATTCTGCAAGTCCAGGGTGAGAGGTGGACCTCTGGGTAGCTTGCTGGGGTCAGAGGCCCCTAGGTGGAGGGCCAGGGGGCACCCTGGGGCCTATCCTGCAAGTCCAGGGAGAGAGGTGGACCCCTGGGTAGCTTGCTGGGGTACGAGGCCCATAGGTGGAGGGCCAGGGGGCACCCTTGGGCCTCTACTGCAAGTCCAGGGAGAGAGGTGGACCACTGGGTAGCTTGCTGGGGTCAGAGGCCCCTAGGTGGAGGGCCAGGGGCACCCTGGGGCCTCTACTGCAAGACCAGGGAAAGAGGTGGACCCCTGGGTAGCTTGCTGGGGTCAGAGGCCTCTAGGTGGAGGGCCAGGGGGCACCCTGGGGCCTCTACTGCAAGTCTAGGGAGAGAGGTGGACCCATGGGTAGCTAGCTGGGGTAAGAGGCCCCTAATTGGAGGGCCATGGGGCACCCTGGGGCCTCTACTGCAAGTCCAGGGAGAGAGGTGGACCCCTGGGTAGCTTGCTGGGGTCTGAAGCCCATAGGTGGAGGGCCAGGGGGTACCCTGGGGCCTATACTTCAAGTCCAGGGAGAGAGGTGGACCCTTGGGTAGCTTCCTAAGGTTAGAGGCCCCTAGGTGGAGGGCCAGAGGGCACCCTGGGGACTATCGTGCAAGTCCAGGGAGAGAGGTGGACCCCTGGGTAGCTTGCTGGGGTACAAGGCCTCTAGGTGGAGGGCCAGGGGGCACCCTGGGGCCTATCTTGCAAGTCCAGGGAGTAAGGTGGACCCCTGAGTAGCTTGCTGGGGTACGAGGCCCCTAGGTGGAGGGCCAGGGGCACCCTGGGGCCTCTACTGCAAGACCAGGGAAAGAGGTGGACCCCTGGGTAGCTTCCTGGGGTCAGAGTCCCCTAGATGGAGGGCCAGGAGGTACCCTAGAGCCTCTACTGCAAGTCCAGGGAGAGAGGTGGACCCTTGGGTAGCTTCTTAAGGTTAGAGGCCCCTAGGTAGAGGGCCAGAGGGCACCCTGGGGACTATCGTGCAAGTCCAGGGAGAGAGGTGGACCCCTGGGTAGCTTGCTGGGGTACAAGGCCTCTAGGTGGAGGGCCAGGGGGCACCCTGGGGCCTATCTTGCAAGTCCAGGGAGTAAGGTGGACCCCTGAGTAGCTCACTGGGGTACAAGGCCCCTAGGTGGAGGGCCAGGGGGCACCTTGGGGCCTCTACTGCAAGTCCAGAGAGAGAGGTGGACCCCTGGGTAGCTTGCTGGGGTCTGAAGCCCATAGGTGGAGGGCCAGGGGGCACCCTGGGGCCTCTACTGCAAGTCTAGGGAGAGAGGTGGACCCATGGGTAGCTAGCAGGGGTAAGAGGCCCCTAAGTGGAGGGCCAGGGGGCACCCTGGGGCCTCTACTGCAAGTCCAGGGAGAAAGGTGGACCCCTGGGTAGCTTGCTAGGGTCAGAGGCCCCTAGGTGGAGGTCAAGGGGGCACCCTGGGGCCTTTACTGCAATCCCAGGGAGAGTTGTGGACCCTTATGTAGCTTGCTGGGGTCAGAGGCCCCTTGGTGGAGGGTCAGGGGGCACCCTGGGGCCTATTCTGCAAGTCCAGGGAGAGAGGTGGACCTCTGGGTAGCTTGCTGGGGTCAGAGGCCCCTAGGTGGAGGGCCAGGGGGCACCCTGGGGCCTATCCTAAAAGTCCAGGGAGAGAGGTGGACCCATGGGTAGCTTGCTGGGGCACGAGGCCCCTAGGTGGAGGGCCAGGGGGCACCCTGGGGCCTCTACTGCAAGTCCAGGGAGAGAGGTGGACCCCTGGGTAGCTTCCTAAGGTCAGAGGCCCCTAGGTGGAGGGCCAGGGGGCACCCTGGGGCCTATCCTGCAAGTCCAGGGAGAGAGGTGGACCCCTGGGTAGCTTGCTGGGGTACGAGTCCCCTAGGTGGAGGGCCAGGGGGCACCCTGGGGCCTCTACTGCAAGCCCAGGGAGAGAGGTGGACCCCTGGGTAGCTTCCTGGGGTCAGAGTCCCCTAGGTGGAGGGTCAGGAGGTACCCTAGGGCCTCTACTGCAAGTCCAGGGAGAGAGGTGGACCCCTGGGTAGCTTGCTGGGGTCAGAGGCAACTAAGTGGAGGGCCAGGGGGCACCCTAGGGTCTACACTGCAAGTCCAGGGAGAGAGGTGGACCCCTGGGTAGCTTCCTAAGGTCAGAGGCCCCTAGGTGGAGGGCCAGGGGGCACCCTGGGGCCTATCCTGCAAGTCCAGGGAGAGAGGTGGACCCATGGGTAGCTTGCTGGGGCACGAGGCCCCTAGGTGGAGGGCCAGGGGGCACCCTGGGGCCTCTACTGCAAGTCCAGGGAGAGAGGTGGACCCCTGGGTAGTTTGCTGGGGTCAGAGGCCCCTAGGCGGAGGGACAGGGGGCTTCCTGGGGCCTCTACTGCAAGTCCAGGGAGAAATTTGACCCCTGGGTAGCTTGCTAGGGTCAGAGGCCCCTAGGTGGAGGTCAAGGGGGCACCCTGGGACCTTTACTGCAATCCCAGGGAGAGTTGTGGACCCTTGTGTAGCTTGCTGGGGTCAGAGGCCCTTGGTGGATGGTCAGGGGGCACCCTGGGGCCTATTCTGCAAGTCCAGGGAGAGAGGTGGACCTCTGGGTAGCTTGCTGGGGTCAGAGGCCCCTAGGTGGAGGGCCAGGGGGCACCCTGGTGCCTATCCTGCAAGTCCAGGGAGAGAGGTGGACCCCTGGGTAGCTTGCTGGGGTACGAGGCCCATAGGTGGAGGGCCAGGGGGCACCCTGGGGCCTCTACTGCAAGTCCAGGGAGAGAGGTGGACCCCTGGGTAGCTTGCTGGGGTACGAGGCCCCTAGGTGGAGGGCCAGGGGGCACCCTGGGGCCTCTACTGCAAGTCCAGGGAGAGAGGTGGACCCCTGGGTAGCTTGCTGGGGTCAGAGGCCCCTAGGTGGAGGGCCAGGGGGCACCCTGGGGCCTCTACTGCAAGTCCAGGGAAAGAGGTGGACCCCTGGGTAGCTTGCTGGGGTCAGAGGCCTTTAGGTGTAGGGCCAGGGGGCACCCTGGGGCCTCTACTGCAAATCCAGGGAGAGAGGTGGACCCCTGGGTAGCTTGCTGGGGTCTGAAGCCCATAGGTGGAGGGCCAGGGGGTACCCTGGGGCCTATACTTCAAGTCCAGGGAGAGAGGTGGACCCTTGGGTAGCTTCCTAAGGTTAGAGGCCCCTAGGTGGAGGGCCAGAGGGCACCCTGGGGACTATCGTGCAAGTCCAGGGAGAGAGGTGGACCCCTGGGTAGCTTGCTGGGGTACAAGGCCTCTAGGTGGAGGGCCAGGGGGCACCCTGGGGCCTATCTTGCAAGTCCAGGGAGAGAGGTGGACCCCTGAGTAGCTTGCTGGGGTACGAGGCCCCTAGGTGGAGGGCCAGGGGGCACCCTGGGGCCTCTACTGCAAGTCCAGGGAGAGAGGTGGACCCCTGGGTAGCTTGCTGGGGTCTGAAGCCCATAGGTGGAGGGCCAGGGGGCACCCTGGGGCCTCTACTGCAAGTCTAGGGAGAGAGGTGGACCCATGGGTAGCTAGCTGGGGTAAGAGGGCCCTGAGTGGAGGGCCAGGGGGCACCCTGGGGCCTCTACTGCAAGTCCAGGGAGAGAGGTGGACCCCTGGGTAGTTTGCTGGGGTCAGAGGCCCCTAGGCGGAGGGACAGGGGGCTTTCTGTGGCCTCTACTGCAAGTCCAGGGAGAAAGGTGGACCCCTGGGTAGCTTGCTAGGGTCAGAGGCCCCTAGGTGGAGGTCAAGGGGGCACCCTGGGGCCTTTACTGCAATCCCAGGGAGAGTTGTGGACCCTTGTGTAGCTTGCTGGGGTCAGAGGCCCCTTGGTGGAGGGTCAGGGGGCACCCAGGGGCCTATTCTGCAAGTCCAGGGAGAGAGGTGGACCTCTGGGTAGCTTGCTGGGGTCAGAGGCCCCTAGGTGGAGGGCCAGGGGGCACCCTGGGGCCTATCCTGCAAGTCCAGGGAGAGAGGTGGACCCCTGGGTAGCTTGCTGGGGTACGAGGCCCATAGGTGGAGGGCCAGGGGGTACCCTGGGGCCTCTACTGCAAGTCCAGGGAGAGAGGTGGACCCCTGGGTAGCTTGCTGGGGTGAGAGGCCCCTAGGTGGAGGGCCAGGGGGCACCCTGGGGCCTCTACTGCAAGTCCAGGGAAAGAGGTGGACCCCTGGGTAGCTTGCTGAGGTCAGAGGCCTCTAGGTAGAGGGCCAGGGGGCACCCTGGGGCCTCTACTGCAAGTCTAGGGAGAGAGGTGGACCCATGGGTAGCTCGCTGGGGTAAGAGGCCCCTAAGTGGAAGGCCAGGGGGCACCCTGGGGCCTCTACTGCAAGTCCAGGGAGAGAGGTGGACCCCTGGGTAGCTTGCTGGGGTCTGAAGCCCATAGGTGGAGGGCCAGGGGGTACCCTGGGGCCTATACTTCAAGTCCAGGGAGAGAGGTGGACCCTTGGGTAGCTTCTTATGGTTAGAGGCCCCTAGGTGGAGGGCCAGAGGGCACCCTGGGGACTATCGTGCAAGTCCAGGGAGAGAGGTGGACCCCTGGGTAGCTTGATGGGGTACAAGGCCTCTAGGTGGAGGGCCAGGGGGCACCCTGGGGCCTATCTTGCAAGTCCAGGGAGTAAGGTGGACCCCTGAGTAGCTTGCTGGGGTACAAGGCCCCTAGGTGGAGGGCCAGGGGGCACCCTGGGGCCTCTACTGCAAGTCCAGAGAGAGAGGTGGACCCCTGGGTAGCTTGCTGGGGTCTGAAGCCCATAAGTGGAGGGCCAGGGGGCACCCTGGGGCCTCTACTGCAAGTCTAGGGAGAGAGGTGGACCCATGGGTAGCTAGCTGGGGTAAGAGGCCCCTAAGTGGAGGGCCAGGGGGCACCCTGGGGCCTCTACTGCAAGTCCAGGGAGAAAGGTGGACCCCTGGGTAGCTTGCTAGGGTCAGAGGCCCCTAGGTGGAGGTCAAGGGGGCACCTTGGGGCCTTTACTGCAATCCCAGGGAGAGTTGTGGACCCTTGTGTAGCTTGCTGGGGTCAGAGGCCCCTTGGTGGAGGGTCAGGGGGCACCCTGGGGCCTATTCTGCAAGTCCAGGGAGAGATTTGGACCTCTGGGTAGCTTGCTGGGGTCAGAGGCCCCTAGGTGGGGGGCCAGGGGGCACCCTGGGGCCTATCCTAAAAGTCCAGGGAGAGAGGTGGACCCCTGGGTAGCTTGCTGTTGTACGAGGCCCCTAGGTGGAGGGCCAGGGGGCACCCTGGGGCCTCTACTGCAAGTCCAGGGAGAGAGGTGGACCCCTGGGTAGCTTGCTGGGGTCAGAGGCCCCTAGGTGGAGGGCCAGGGGGCACCCTGGGGCCTCTACTGCAAGTCCAGGGAAAGAGGTGGACCCCTAGGTAGCTTGCTGGGGTCAGAGGCCTCTAGGTGGAGGGCCAGGGGGCACCCTGGGGCCTCTACTGCAAGTCCAGGGAGAGAGGTGGACCCCTGGGTAGCTTGCTGGGGTCTGAAGCCCATAGGTGGAGGGCCAGGGGGTACCCCGGGGCCTATACTTCAAGTCCAGGGAGAGAGGTGGACCCTTGGGTAGCTTCCTAAGGTTAGAGGCCCCTAGGTGGAGGGCCAGAGGGCACCCTGGGGACTATCGTGCAAGTCCAGGGAGAGAGGTGGACCCCTGGGTAGCTTGCTGGGGTACAAGGCCTCTAGGTGGAGGGCCAGGGGGCACCCTGGGGCCTCTACTGCAAGGCCAGGGAGAGAGGTGGACCCCTTGGTAGCTTGCTTGGGTCAGAGACCCCTAGGTGGAGGGCCAGGGGGCACCTTGGGGCCTCTACTTCAAGTCCAGGGAGAGAGATGGACCCTTGGGTAGCTTCCTAAGGTTAGAGGCCCCTGGGTGGAGGGCCAGAGGGCACCCAGGCGACTATCGTGCAAGTCCAGGGAGAGAGGTGGACCCCTGGGTAGCTTGCTGGGGTACAAGGCCTCTAGGTGGAGGGCCAGGGGGCACCCTGGGGCCTCTACTGCAAGGCCAGGGAGAGAGGTGGACCCCTTGGTAGCTTGCTTGGGTCAGAGACCCCTAGGTGGAGGGCCAGGGGGCACCTTGGGGCCTCTACTGCAAGTCTAGGGAGAGAGGTGGACCCATGGGTAGCTAGCTGGGGTAAGAGGCCCCTAAGTGGAGGGCAAGGGGGCACCCTGGGGCCTCTACTGCAAGTCCAGGGAGAGAGGTGGACCCCTGGGTAGTTTGCTGGGGTCAGAGGCCCCTAGGCGGAAGGACAGGGGGCTTCCTGGGGCCTCTACTGCAAGTCCAGGGAGAGAGGTGGACCCCTGGGTAGCTTGCTGGGGTCAGAGGCCTTTAGGTGTAGGGCCAAGGGGCACCCTGGGGAATATACTGCAAGTCCAGGGAGAGAGGTGGACCCCTGGGTAGCTTGCTGGGGTCTGTAGCCCATAGGTGGAGGGCCAGGGGGTACCCTGGGGCCTATACTGCAAGTCCAGGGAGAGAGGTGGACCCCTGGGTAGCTTCCTAAGGTCAGAGGCCCCTAGGTGGAGGGCCAGGGGGCACCCTGGGGCCTATCCTGCAAGTCCAGGGAGAGAGGTGGACCCATGGGTAGCTTGCTGGGGCACGAGGCCCCTAGGTGGAGGGCCAGGGGGCACCCTGGGGCCTCTACTGCAAATCCAGGGAGAGAGGTGGACCCCTGGGTAGCTTCCTAAGGTCAGAGGCCCCTAGTTGGAGGGCCAGGGGGCACCCTGGGGCCTATCCTGCAAGTCCAGGGAGAGAGGTGGACCCCTGGGTAGCTTGCTGGGGTACGAGTCCCCTAGGTGGAGGGCCAGGGGGCACCCTGGGGCCTCTACTGCAAGTCCAGGGAGAGAGGTGGACCCCTGGGTAGCTTGCTGGGGTACGAGTCCCCTAGGTGGAGGGCCAGGGGGCACCCTGGGGCCTCTACTGCAAGCCCAGGGAGAGAGGTGGATCCCTGGGTAGCTTCCTGGGATCAGAGTCCCCTAGGTGGAGGGTCAGGAGGTACCCTAGGGCCTCTACTGCAAGTCCAGGGAGAGAGGTGGACCCCTGAGTAGCTTGCTGGGGTCAGAGGCAACTAGGTGGAGGGCCAGGGGGCACCCTAGGGTCTACACTGCAAGTCCAGGGAGAGAGGTGGACCCCTGGGTAGCTTCCTAAGGTCAGAGGCCCCTAGGTGGAGGGCCAGGGGGCACCCTGGGGCCTATCCTGCAAGTCCAGGGAGAGAGGTGGACCCATGGGTAGTTTGCTGGGGCACGAGGCCCCTAGGTGGAGGGACAGGGGGCTTCCTGGGGCCTCTACTGCAAGTCCAGGGAGAAAGGTGGACCCCTGGGTAGCTTGCTAGGGTCAGGGGCCCCTAGGTGGAGGTCAAGGGGGCACCCTGGGACCTTTACTGCAATCCCAGGGAGAGTTGTGGACCCTTGTGTAGCTTGCTGGGGTCAGAGGCCCCTTGGTGGAGGGTCAGGGGGCACCCTGGGGCCTATTCTGCAAGTTCAGGGAGAGAGGTGGACCTCTGGGTAGCTTGCTGGGGTCAGAGGCCCCTAGGTGGAGGGCCAGGGGGCACCCTGGTGCCTATCCTGCAAGTCCAGGGAGAGAGGTGGACCCCTGGGTAGCTTGCTGGGGTACGAGGTACATAGGTGGAGGGCCAGGGGGCACCCTGGGGCCTCTACTGCAAGTCCAGGGAGAGAGGTGGACCCCTGGGTAGCTTGCTGGGGTCAGAGGCCCCTAGGTGGAGGGAAAGTGGGCTCCCTGGGGCCTCTACTGCAAGACCAGGGAAAGAGATGGACCCCTGGGTAGCTTGCTGGGGTCAGAGGCCTCTAGGTGGAGGGCCATGGGGCACCCTGGGGCCTCTACTGCAAGTCTAGGGAAAGAGGTGGACCCATGGGTAGCTAGCTGGGGTAAGAGGCCCCTAAGTGGAGGGCCAGGGGGCACCCTGGGGCCTCTACTGCAAGTCCAGGGAGAGAGGTGGACCCCTGGGTAGCTTGCTGGGGTCTGAAGCCCATAGGTGGAGGGCCAGGGGGTACCCTGGGGCCTATACTTCAAGTCCAGGGAGAGAGGTGGACCCTTGGGTAGCTTCCTAAGGTTAGAGGCCCCTAGGTGGAGGGCCAGAGGGCACCCTGAGGACTATCGTGCAAGTCCAGGGAGAGAGGTGGACCCCTGGGTAGCTTGCTGGGGTACAAGGCCTCTAGGTGGAGGGCCAGGGGGCACCCTGGGGCCTATCTTGCAAGTCCAGGGAGTAAGGTGGACCCCTGAGTAGCTTGCTGGGGTACGAGGCCCCTAGGTGGAGGGCCAGGGGGCACCCTGGGGCCTCTACTGCAAGTCCAGGGAGAGAGGTGAACCCCTGGGTAGCTTGCTGGGGTCTGAAGCCCATAGGTGGAGGGCCAGGGGGCACCCTGGGGCCTCTACTGCAAGTCTAGGGAGAGAGGTGGACCCATGGGTAGCTAGCTGGGGTCAGAGGCCCCTAAGTGGAGGGCCAGGGGGCACCCTGGGGCCTCTACTGCAAGTCCAGGGAGAGAGGTGGACCCCTGGGTAGTTTGCTGGGGTCAGAGGCCCCTAGGCGGAGGGACAGGGGTCTTCCTGGGGCCTCTACTGCAAGTCCAGGGAGAAAGGTGGACCCCTGGGTAGCTTGCTAGGGTTAGAAGCCCCTAGGTGGAGGTCAAGGGGGCACCCTGGGGCCTTTACTGCAATCCCAGGGAGAGTTGTGGACCCTTGGGTAGCTTGCTGGGGTCAGAGGCCGCTTGGTGGAGGGTCAGGGGGCACCCTGGGGCCTATTCTGCAAGTCCAGGGAGAGAGGTGGACCTCTGGGTAGCTTGCTGGGGTCAAAGGCCCCTAGGTGGAGGGCCAGGGGGCACCCTGGGGCCTATCCTGCAAGTCCAGGGAGAGAGGTGGACCCCTGGGTAGCTTGCTGGGGTACGAGGCCCCTAGGTGGAGGGCCAGGGGGCACCCTGGGGCCTCTACTGCAAGTCCAGGGAGAGAGTTGGACCCCTGAGTAGCTTGCTGGGGTCAGAGGCCCCTAGGTGGAGGGCCAGGGGGCACCCTGGGGCCTCTACTGCAAGTCCAGGGAAAGAGGTGGACCCCTGGGTAGCTTGCTGGGGTCAGAGGCCTCTAGGTGGAGGGCCAGGGGGCATCCTGGGGCCTCTACTGCAAGTCCAGGGAGAGAGGTGGACCCCTGGGTAGCTTGCTGGGGTCTGAAGCCCATAGGTGGAGGGCCAGGGGGTACCCTGGGGCCTATACTTCAAGTCCAGGGAGAGAGGTGGACCCTTGGGTAGCTTCCTAAGGTTAGAGGCCCCTAGGTGGAGGGCCAGAGGGCACCCTGGGGACTATCGTGCAAGTCCAGGGAGAGAGGTGGACCCCTGGGTAGCTTGCTGGGGTACAAAGCCTCTAGCTGGAGGGCCATGGGGCACCCTGGGGCCTCTACATCAAGGCCAGGGAGAGAGGTGGACCCCTTGGTAGCTTGCTTGGGTCAGAGACCCCTAGGTGGAGGGCCAGGGGGCACCTTGGGGCCTCTACTGCAAGTCTAGGTAGAGAGGTGGACCCCTGGGTAGCTTGCTGGGGTCAGAGGCCTCTAGGTGGAGGGCCAAGGGGCTTCCTGGGGCCTCTACTGCAAGTCCAGGGAGAGAGGTGGACCCCTGGGTAGCTTGCTGGGGTCAGAGGCCTCTAGGTGGAGGGCCAAGGGGCACCCTGGGGCCTATACTGCAAGTCCAGGGAGAGAGGTGGACCCCTGGGTAGCTTGCTGGGGTCTGTAGCCCATAGGTGGAGGGCCAGGGGGTACCCTGGGGCCTATACTGCAAGTCCAGGGAGAGAGGTGGACCCCTGGGTACCTTCCTAATGTCAGAGGCCCCTAGGTGGAGGGCCAGGGGGCACCCTGGGGCCTATCCTGCAAGTCCAGGGAGAGAGGTGGACCCCTGGGTAGCTTGCTGGGGTACGAGGCCCCTAGGTGGAGGGCCAGGGGGCACCCTGGGGCCTCTACTGCAAGTCCAGGGAGAGAGGTGGACCCCTGGGTAGCTTCCTAGGGTCAGAGGCCCCTAGGTGGAGGGCCAGGGGGCACCCTGGGGCCTATACTGCAAGTCCAGGGAGAGAGGTGGACCCCTGGGTAGCTTGCTGGGGTACGAGTCCCCTAGGTGGAGGGCCAGGGGGCACCCTGGGGCCTCTACTGCAAGTCCAGGGAGAGAGGTGGACCCCTGGGTAGCTTCCTGGGGTCAGAGTCCCCTAGGTGGAGGGTCAGGAGGTACCCTAGGGCCTCTACTGCAAGTCCAGGGAGAGAGGTGGACCCCTGGGTAGCTTGCTGGGGTCAGAGGCAAATAGGTGGAGGACCAGGGGGCACCCTAGGGTCTACACTGCAAGTCCAGGGAGAGAGGTGGACCCCTGGGTAGCTTCCTAAGGTCAGAGGCCCCTAGGTGTAGGGCCAGGGGGCACCCTGGGGCCTATCCTGCAAGTCCAGTGAGAGATGTGGACCCCTGGGTAGCTTGCTGGGGTACGAGGCCCCTAGGTGGAGGGCCAGGGGGCACCCTGGGGCCTCTACTGCAAGTCCAGGGAGAGAGGAAGACCCCTGGGTAGCTTGCTGGGGTCAGAGGCAACTAGGTGGAGGGACAGGGGTACCCTGGGGCCTAGACTGCAAGTCCAGGGAGAGAGGTGGACCCCTGGGTAGCTTCCTGAGGTCAAAGGCCCCTAGGTGGAGGGCCAGGGGGCACCCTGGGGCCTATCCTGCAAGTCCAAGGAGAGAGGTGGACCCCTGGGTTGCTTGCTGGGGTACGAGGCCCCTAGTTGGAGGGCCAGGGGGCACCCTGGGGCCTCTACTGCAAGCCCAGGGAGAGAGGTGGACCCCTGGTTAGCTTGCTGGGGTCGGAAGCCCCTTGGTCTATGGCCAGGGGGCACCCTGGGGCCTATACTGCAAGTCCAGGGAGAGAGGTGGACCCATGGGTAGCTTACTGGGGTCAGAGGCCCCTAGGTGGAGGGCCAGGGGCTTCCTGGGGCCTCTACTGCAAGTCTAGGCAGAGAGGTGGACCCATGGGTAGCTAGCTGGTGTAAGAGGCCCCTAAGTGGATGGCCAGGGGGCACCCTGGGGCCTCTACTGCAAGTCCAGGGATAGAGGTGGACCCCTGGGTAGCTTGCTGGGGTCTGAAGCCCATAGGTGGAGGGCCAGGGGGTACCCTGGGGCCTATACTTCAAGTCCAGGGAGAGAGTTGGACCCTTGGGTAGCTTCCTAAGGTTAGAGGCCCCTAGGTGGAGGGCCAGAGGGCACCCTGGGGACTATCGTGCAAGTCCAGGGAGAGAGGTGGACCCCTGGGTAGCTTGCTGGGGTACAAGGCCTCTAGGTGGAGGGCCAGGGGGCACCCTGGGGCCTCTACTGCAAGTCCAGGGAGAGAGGTGGACCCCTGGGTAGCTTGCTGGGGTCTGAAGCCCATAGGTGGAGGGCCAGGGGGCACCCTGGGGCCTCTACTGCAAGTCTAGGGAGAGAAGTGGACCCATGGGTAGCTAGCTGGGGTAAGAGGCCCCTAAGTGGAGGGCCAAGGGGCACCCTGGGGCCTCTACTGCAAGTCCAGGGAGAGAGGTGGACCCCTGGGTAGTTTGCTGGGGTCAGAGGCCCCTAGGCGGAGGGACAGGGGGCACCCTGGGGCCTCTACTGCAAGTCCAGGGAGAAAGGTGGACCCCTGGGTAGCTTGCTAGGGTCAGAGGCCCCTAGGTGGAGGTCAAGGGGGCACCCTGGGGCCTTTACTGCAATCCCAGGGAGAGTTGTGGACCCTTGTTTAGCTTGCTGGGGTCAGAGGCCCCTTTTGGTTGGAGGGTCAGGGGGCACCCTGGGGACTATCGTGCAAGTCCAGGGAGAGAGGTGGACCCCTGGGTAGCTTGCTGGGGTACAAGGCCTCTAGGTGGAGGGCCAGGGGGCACCCTGGGGCCTCTACTGCAAGTCCAGGGAGAGAGGTGGACCCCTGGGTAGCTTGCTGGGGTCTGAAGCCCATAGGTGGAGGGCCAGGGGGCACCCTGGGGCCTCTACTGCAAGTCTAGGGAGAGAAGTGGACCCATGGGTAGCTAGCTGGGGTAAGAGGCCCCTAAGTGGAGGGCCAAGGGGCACCCTGGGGCCTCTACTGCAAGTCCAGGGAGAGAGGTGGACCCCTGGGTAGTTTGCTGGGGTCAGAGGCCCCTAGGCGGAGGGACAGGGGGCACCCTGGGGCCTCTACTGCAAGTCCAGGGAGAAAGGTGGACCCCTGGGTAGCTTGCTAGGGTCAGAGGCCCCTAGGTGGAGGTCAAGGGGGCACCCTGGGGCCTTTACTGCAATCCCAGGGAGAGTTGTGGACCCTTGTTTAGCTTGCTGGGGTCAGAGGCCCCTTTTGGTTGGAGGGTCAGGGGGCACCCTGGGGCCTATTCTGCAAGTCCAGGGAGAGAGGTGGACCTCTGGGTAGCTTGCTGGGGTCAGAGGCTCCTAGGTGGAGGGCCAGGGGGCACCCTGGGGCCTATCCTGCAAGTCCAGGGAGAGAGGTGGACCCCTGGGTAGCTTGCTGGGGTCAGAGGCCCCTAGGTGGAGGGCCAGGGGGCACCCTGGGGCCTCTACTGCAAGTCCAGGGAGAGAGGTGGACCCCTGGGTAGCTTGCTGGAGTCAGAGGCCTCTAGGTGGAGGGCCAGGGGGCACCCTGGGGCCTCTACTGCAAGTCCAGGGAGAGAGGTGGACCACTGGGTAGCTTGCTGAGGTCTGAAGCCCATAGGTGGAGGGCCAGGGGGTACCCTGGGGCCTATACTTCAAGTCCAGGGAGAGAGGTGGACCCTTGGGTAGCTTTCTAAGGTTAGAGGCCCCTAGGTGGAGGGCCAGAGGGCACCCTGGGGACTATCGTGCAAGTCCAGGGAGAGAGGTGGACCCCTGGGTAGCTTGCTGGGGTACAAGGCCTCTAGGTGGAGGGCCAGGGGGCACCCTGGGGCCTCTACTGCAAGGCCAGGGAGAGAGGTGGACCCCTTGGTAGCTTGCTTGGGTCAGAGACCCCTAGGTGGAGGGCCAGGGGGCACCTTGGGGCCTCTACTGCAAGTCTAGGGAGAGAGGTGGACCCATGGGTAGCTAATTGGGGTAAGAGGCCCCTAAGTGGAGGGCAAGGGGGCACCCTGGGGCCTCTACTGCAAGTCCAGGGAGAGAGGTGGACCCCTGGGTAGTTTGCTGGGGTCAGAGGCCCCAAGGCGGAGGGACAGGGGGCTTCCTGGGGCCTCTACTGCAAGTCCAGGGAGAGAGGTGGACCCCTGGGTAGCTTGCTGGTGTCAGAGGCCTCTAGGTGGAGGGCCAAGGGGCACCCTGGGGCCTATACTGCAAGTCCAGGGAGAGAGGTGGACCCCTGGGTAGCTTCCTAAGGTCAGAGGCCCCTAGGTGGAGGGCCAGGGGGCACCCTGGGGCCTATCCTGCAAGTCCAGGGAGAGAGGTGGACCCCTGGGTAGCTTGCTGGGGTACGAGTCCCCTAGGTGGAGGGCCAGGGGGCACCCTGGGGCCTCTACTGCTAGTCCAGGAAGAGAGGTGGACCCCTGGGTAGCTTCCTGGGGTCAGAGTCCCCTAGGTGGAGGGTCAGGAGGTACCCTAGGGCCTCTACTGCAAGTCCAGGGAGAGAGGTGGACCCCTGGGTAGCTTGCTGGGGTCAGAGGCAACTAGGTGGAGGGCCAGGGGGCACCCTAGGGTCTACACTGCAAGTCCAGGGAGAGAGGTGGACCCCTGGGTAGTTTGCTGGGGTCAGAGGCCCCTAGGCGGAGGGACAGGGGGCTTCCTGGGGCCTCTACTGCAAGTCCAGGGAGAAAGGTGGACCCCTGGGTAGCTTGCTAGGGTCAGAGGCCTCTAGGTGGAGGTCAAGGGGGCACCCTGGGGCCTTTACTGCAATCCCAGGGAGAGTTGTGGACCCTTGTGTAGCTTGCTGGGGTCAGAGGCCCCTTGGTGGAGGGTCAGGGGGCACCCTGGGGCCTATTCTGCAAGTCCAGGGAGAGAGGTGGACCTCTGGGTAGCTTGCTGGGGTCAGAGGCCCCTAGGTGGAAGGCCAGGGGGCACCCTGGGGCCTATCCTGCAAGTCCAGGGAGAGAGGTGGACCCCTGGGTAGCTTGCTGGGGTCAGAGGCCCGTAGGTGGAGGGCCAGGGGGCACCCTGGGGCCTCTACTGCAAGTCCAGGGAGAGAGGTGGACCCCTGGGTAGCTTGCTGGGGTCAGAGGCCTCTAGGTGGAGGGCCAGGGGGCACCCTGGGGCCTCTACTGCAAGTCCAGGGAGAGACGTGGACCCCTGGGTAGCTTGCTGGAGTCAGAGGCCTCTAGGTGGAGGGCCAGGGGGCACCCTGGGGCCTCTACTGCAAGTCCAGGGAGAGAGGTGGACCCCTGGGTAGCTTGCTGGGGTCTGAAGCCCATAGGTGGAGGGCCAGGGGGTACCCTGGGGCCTATACTTCAAGTCCAGGGAGAGAGGTGGACCCTTGGGTAGCTTCCTAAGGTTAGAGGCCCCTAGGTGGAGGGCCAGAGGGCACCCAGTGGACTATCGTGCAAGTCCAGGGAGAGAGGTGGACCCCTGGGTAGCTTGCTGGGGTACAAGGCCTCTAGGTGGAGGGCCAGGGGGCACCCTGGGGCCTCTACTGCAAGGCCAGGGAGAGAGGTGGACCCCTTGGTAGCTTGCTTGGGTCAGAGACCCCTAGGTGGAGGGCCAGGGGGCACCTTGGGGCCTCTACTGCAAGTCTAGGGAGAGAGGTGGACCCATGGGTAGCTAGCTGGGGTAAGAGGCCCCTAAGTGGAGGGCAAGGGGGCACCCTGGGGCCTCTATTGCAAGTCCAGGGAGAGAGGTGGACCCCTGGGTAGTTTGCTGGGGTCAGAGGCCCCAAGGCGGAGGGACAGGGGGCTTCCTGGGGCCTCTACTGCAAGTCCAGGGAGAGAGGTGGACCCCTGGGTAGCTTGCTGGGGTCAGAGGCCTCTGGGTGGAGGGCCAAGGGGCACCCTGGGGCCTATACTGCAAGTCTAGGGAGAGAGGTGGACCCCTGGGTAGCTTGCTGGGGTCTGTAGCCCATAGGTGGAGGTCCAGGGGGTACCCTGGGGCCTATACTGCAAATCCAGGGAGAGAGGTGGACCCCTGGGTAGCTTTTTAAGGTCAGAGGCCCCTAGGTGGATTGCCAGGGGGCACCCTGGGGCCTATCCTGCAAGTCCAGGGAGAGAGGTGGACCCCTGGGTAGCTTGCTGGGGTACGAGGCCCCTAGGTGGAGGGCCAGGGGGCACCCTGGGGCCTCTACTGCAAGTTCAGGGAGAGAGGTGGACCCTTGGGTAGCTTCCTAATGTCAGAGGCCCCTAGGTGGAGGGCCAGGGGGCACCCTGGGGCCTATCCTGCAAGTCCAGGGAGAGTTGTGGACCCCTGGTTAGCTTGCTGAGGTCTGTAGCCCATAGGTGGAGGGACAGGGGTACCCTGGGGCCTAGACTGCAAGTCCAGGGAGAGAGGTGAACCCCTGGGTAGCTTCCTGATTTCAAAGGCCCCTAGGTAGAGGGCCAGGGGGCACCCTGGGGCCTATCCTGCAAGTCCAAGGAGAGAGGTGGACCGCTGGGTTGCTTGCTGGGGTACGAGGCCCATAGTTGGAGGGCCAGGGGGCACCCTGGGGCCTATACTGCAAGTCCAGTGAGAGAGGTGGACCCATGGGTAGCTTACTGGGGTCAGAGGCCCCTAGGTGGGGGGCCAGGGGCCTTTCTGGGGCCTCTACTGCAAGTCCAGGGAGAGAGGTGGACCCCTGGGTAGCTTGCTGGTGTCAGAGGCAACTAGGTGAAGGGACAGGGGGTATCCTGGGGCCTATACCGCAAGTCCAGGGAGAGAGGTGGACCCCTGGGTAGCTTCCTGAGGTCAGAGGCCCCTAGGTGGAGGGCCAGGGCGCACCCTGGGGCCTATCCTGCAAGTCCAGGGAGAGAGGTGGACCCCTGGGTAGCTTGCTGGGGTCAGAGGCAACTAGGTGGAGGGACAGGGGTACCCTGGGGCCTAGACTGCAAGTCCAGGGAGAGAGGTGAACCCCTGGGTAGCTTCCTAAGGTCAAAGGCCCCTAGGTGGAGGGCCAGGGGGCACCCTCGGGCCTATCCTGCAAGTCCAAGGAGAGAGGTGGACCGCTGGGTTGCTTGCTGGGGTACGAGGCCCATAGTTGGAGGGCCAGGGGGCACCCTGGGGCATCTACTGCAAGCCCAGGGAGAGAGGTGGACCCCTGGTTAGCTTGCTGGGGTCAGAAGCCCCTTGGTCTATGGCCAGGGGGCACCCTGGGGCCTATACTGCAAGTCCAGTGAGAGAGGTGGACCCATTGGTAGCTTACTGGGGTCAGAGGCCCCTAGGTGGGGGGCCAGGGGCTTCTTGGGGCCTCTACTGCAAGTCCAGGGAGAGAGGTGGACCCCTGGGTAGCTTGCTGGTGTCAGAGGCAACTAGGTGGAGGGACAAGGGGGTATCCTGGGGCATATACTGCAAGTCCAGGGAGAGAGGTGGACCCCTGGGTAGCTTCCTGAGGTCAAAGGCTCCTTGGTGGAGGGTCAGGGGGCACCCTGGGGCCTATTCTGCAAGTCTAGGGAGAGAGGTGGACCTCTGGGTAGCTTGCTGGGGTCAGAGGCCCCTAGGTGGAGGGCCAGGGGGCACCCTGGGGCCTATCCTGCAAGTTCAGGAAGAGAGGTGGACCCCTGGGTAGCTTGCTGGGGTACGAGGCCCATAGGTGGAGGGCTAGGGGGCACCCTGGGGCCTCTACTGCAAGTCCAGGGAGAGAGGTGGACCCCTGGGTAGCTTGCTGGGGTGAGAGGCCCCTAGGTGGAGGGCCAGGGGGCACCCTGGGGCCTCTACTGCAAGTCCAGGGAAAGAGGTGGACCCCTGGGTAGCTAGCTGGGGTCAGAGGCCTCTAGGTAGAGGGCCAGGGGGCACCCTGGGGCCTCTACTGCAAGTCTAGGGAGAGAGGTGGACCCATGGTCAGCTAGCTGGGGTAAGAGGCCCCTAAGTGGAGGGCCAGGGGGCACCCTGGGGCCTCTACTGCAAGTCAAGGGAGAGAGGTGGACCCCTGGGTAGCTTGCTGGGGTCTGAAGCCCATAGGTGGAGGGCCAGGGGGTACCCTGGGGCCTATACTTCAAGTCCAGGCAGAGAGGTGGACCCTTGGGTAGCTTCCTAAGGTTAGAGGCCCCTAGGTGGAGGGCCAGAGGGCACCCTGGGGACTATCGTGCAAGTCCAGGGAGAAAGGTGGACCCCTGGGTAGCTTGCTGGGGTACAAGGCCTCTAGGTGGAGGGCCAGGGGGCACCCTGGGGCCTATCTTGCAAGTCCAGGGAGTAAGGTGGACCCCTGAGTAGCTTGCTGGGGTACAAGGCCCCTAGGTGGAGGGCCAGGGGGCACCCTGGGGCCTCTACTGCAAGTCCAGGGAGAGAGGTGGACCCCTGGGTAGCTTGCTGGGGTCTGAAGCCCATAGGTGGAGGGCCAGGGGGCACCCTGGGGCCTCTACTGCAAGTCTAGGGAGAGAGGTGGACCCATGGGTAGCTAGCTGGGGTCAGAGGCCCCTAGGTGGAGGGCCAGGGGGCACCCTGGGGCCTCTACTGCAAGCCCAGGGAGAGAGTTGGACCCCTGGGTAGCTTCCTGTGGTCAGAGTCCCCTAGGTGGAGGGTCAGGAGGTACACTAGGGCCTCTACTGCAAGTCCAGGGAGAGAGGTAGACCTCTGGGTAGCTTGCTGGGGTCAGAGGCAAATATGTGGAGGGCCAGGGGGCACCCTAGGGTCTACACTGCAAGTCCAGGGAGAGAGGTGGACCCCTGGGTAGCTTCCTAAGGTCAGAGGCCCCTAGGTGGAGGGCCAGGGGCACCCTGGGGCCTCTACTGCAAGTCCAGGGAGAGATGTGGACCCCTGGGTAGCTTGCTGGGGTCTGAAGCCCATAGGTGGAGGGCCAGGGGGAACCCTGGGGCCTCTACTGCAAGTCTAGGGAGAGAGGTGGACCCATGGGTAGCTAGCTGGGGTAAGAGGTCCCTAAGTGGAGGGCCAGGGGGCACCCTGGGGCCTCTACTGCAAGTCCAGGGAGAGAGGTGGACCCCTGGGTAGTTTGCTGGGGTCAGAGGCCCCTAGGCGGAGGGACAGGGGGCTTCCTGGGGCCTCTACTGCAAGTCCAGGGAGAAAGGTGGACCCCTGGGTAGCTTGCTAGGGTCAGAGGCCCCTAGGTGGAGGTCAAGGGGGGACCCTGGGACCTTTACTGCAATCCAAGGGAGAGTTGTGGACCCTTGTGTAGCCTGCTGGGGTCAGAGGCCCCTTGGTGGAGGGTCAGGGGGCACCCTGGGGCCTATTCTGCAAGTCCAGGGAGAGAGGTGGACCTCTGGGTAGCTTGCTGGGGTCAGAGGCCCCTAGGTGGAGGGCCAGGGGGCACCCTGGGGCCTATCCTGCAAGTCAAGGGAGAAAGGTGGACCCCTGGGTAGCTTGCTGGGGTACGAGGCCCATAGGTGGAGGGCCAGGGGGCACCCTGGGGCCTCTACTGCAAGTCCAGGGAGAGAGGTGGACCCCTGGGTAGCTTGCTGGGGTCTGAAGCCCATAGGTGGAGGGCCAGGGGGCACCCTGGGGCCTCTACTGCAAGTCTAGGGAGAGAGGTGGACCCATGGGTAGCTAGCTGGGGTAAGAGGCCCCTAAGTGGAGGGCCAGGGGGCACCCTGGGGCCCCTACTGCAAGTCCAGGGAGAGAGGTGGACCCCTGGGTAGTTTGCTGGGGTTAGAGGCCCCTAGGCGGAGGGACAGGGGGCTTCCTGGGGCCTCTACTGCAAGTCCAAAGAGAAAGGTGGACCCCTGGGTAGCTTGCTAGGGTCAGAGGCCCCTAGGTGGAGGTCAAGGGGGCACCCTGGGGCCTTTACTGCAATCCCAGGGAGAGTTGTGGACCCTTGTGTAGCTTGCTGGGGTCAGAGGCCCCTTGGTGGAGGGTCAGGGGGCACCCTGGGGCCTATTCTGCAAGTCCAGGGAGAGAGGTGGACCTCTGGGTAGCTTGCTGGGGTCAGAGGCCCCTAGGTGGAGGGCCTGGGGGCACCCTGGGGCCTATCCTGCAAGTCCAGGGAGAGAGGTGGACCCCTGGGTAGCTTGCTGGGGTAAGAGGCCCCTAAGTGGAGGGCCAGGGGGCACCCTGGGGCCCCTACTGCAAGTCCAGGGAGAGAGGTGGACCCCTGGGTAGTTTGCTGGGGTCAGAGGCCCCTAGGCGGAGGGACAGGGGGCTTCCTGGGGCCTCTACTGCAAGTCCAGGGAGAAAGGTGGACCCCTGGGTAGCTTGCTAGGGTCAGAGGCCCCTAGGTGGAGGTCAAGGGGGCACCCTGGGGCCTTTACTGCAATCCCAGGGAGAGTTGTGGACCCTTGTGTAGCTTGCTGGGGTCAGAGGCCCCTTGGTGGAGGGTCAGGGGGCACCCTGGGGCCTATTCTGCAAGTCCAGGGAGAGAGGTGGACCTCTGGGTAGCTTGCTGGGGTCAGAGGCCCCTAGGTGGAGGGCCAGGGGGCACCCTGGGGCCTATACTGCAAGTCCAGGGAGAGAGGTGGACCCCTGGGTAGCTTGCTGGGGTACGAGGCCCCTAGGTGGAGGGCCAGGGGGCACCCTGGGGCCTCTACTGCAAGTCCAGGGAGAGAGGTGGACCCCTGGGTAGCTTGCTGGGGTCAGATTCCCCTAGGTGGAGGGCCAGGGGACACCCTGGGGCCTCTACTGCAAGACCAGCGAAAGAGGTGGACCCCTGGGTAGCTTGCTGGGGTCAGAGGCCTCTAGGTGGAGGGCCAAGGGGCACCCTGGGGCCTCTACTGCAAGTCCAGGGAGAGAGGTGGACCCCTGGGTAGCTTGCTGGGGTCTGAAGCCCATAGATGGAGGGCCAGGGGGTACCCTGGGGCCTAAACTTCAAGTCCAGGGAGAGAGGTGGACCCTTGGGTAGCTTCCTAAGGTTAGAGGCCCCTAGGTGGAGGGCCAGAGGGCACCCTGGGGACTATCGTGCAAGTCCAGGGAGAGAGGTGGACCCCTGGGTAGCTTGCTGGGGTACAAGGCCTCTAGGTGGAGGGCCAGGGGGCACCCTGGGGCCTCTACTGCAAGGCCAGGGAGAGAGGTGGACCCCTTGGTAGCTTGCTTGGGTCAGAGACCCCTAGGTGGAGGGCCAGGGGGCACCTTGGGGCCTCTACTGCAAGTCTAGGTAGAGAGGTGGACCCATGGGTAGCTAGCTGGGGTAAGAGGCCCCTAAGTGGAGGGCAAGGGGGCACTCTGGGGCCTCTACTGCAAGTCCAGGGAGAGAGGTGGACCCCTGGGTAGTTTGCTGGGGTCAGAGGCCCCAAGGCGGAGGAACAGGGGGCTTCCTGGGGCCTCTACTGCAAGTCCAGGGAGAGAGGTGGACCCCTGGGTAGCTTGCTGGGGTCAGAGGCCTCTAGGTGGAGGGCCAAGGGGCACCCTGGGGCCTATACTGCAAGTCCAGGGAGAGAGGTGGACCCCTGGGTAGCTTGCTGGGGTCTGTAGCCCATAGGTGGAGGTCCAGGGGGTACCCTGGGGCCTATACTGCAAGTCCAGGGAGAGAGGTGGACCCCTGGGTAGCTTCCTAATGTCAGAGGTCCCTAGGTGGAGGGCCAGGGGGCACCCTGGGGCCTATCCTGCAAGTCCAGGGAGAGAGGTGGACCCCTGGGTAGCTTGCTGAGGTACGAGGCCCCTAGGTGGACAGCCAGGGGGCACCCTGGGTCCTCTACTGCAAGTCCAGGGAGAGAGGTGGACCCCTGGGTAGCTTCCTAAGGTCAGAGGCCCCTAGGTGGAGGGCCAGGGGGCACCCTGGGGCCTATCCTGCAAGTCCAGGGAGAGAGGTGGACCCCTGGGTAGCTAGCTGGGGTACGAGGACCCTAGGTGGAGGGCCAGGGGGCACCCTGGGGCCTCTACTGCAAGTCCAGGGAGAGAGGTGGACCCCTGGGTAGCTTCCTGGGGTCAGAGTCCCCTAGGTGGAGGGTCAGGAGGTACCCTAGGGCCTCTACTGCAAGTCCAGGGAGAGAGGTAGACCCCTGGGTAGCTTGCTGGGGTCAGAGGCAAATAGGTGGAGGGCCAGGGGGCACCCTAGGGTCTACACTGCAAGTCCAGGGAGAGAGGTGGACCCCTGGGTAGTTTCCTAAGGTCAGAGGCCCCTAGGTGGAGGGCCAGGGGGCACCCTGGGGCCTATCCTGCAAGTCCAGGGAGAGATGTGGACCCCTGGGTAGCTTGCTGGGGTACGAGGCCCCTAGGTGGAGGGCCAGGGGGCACCCTGGGGCCTCTACTGCAAGTCCAGGGAGAGAGGAGGACCCCTGGGTAGCTTGCTGGGGTCAGAGGCAACTAGGTGGAGGGACAGGGGTACCCTGGGGCCTAGACTGCAAGTCCAGGGAGAGAGGTGGACCCCTGGGTAGCTTCCTGAGGTCAAAGGCCCCTAGGTGGAGGGCCAGGGGGCACCCTGGGGCCTATCCTGCAAGTCCAAGGAGAGAGGTGGACCCCTGGGTTGCTTGCTGGGGTACGAGGCCCCTAGTTGGAGGGCCAGGGGGCACCCTGGGGCCTCTACTGCAAGCCCAGGGAGAGAGGTGGACCCCTGGTTAGCTTGCTGGGGTCGGAAGCCCCTTGGTCTATGGCCAGGGGGCACCCTGGGGCCTATACTGCAAGTCCAGGGAGAGAGGTGGACCCATGGGTAGCTTACTGGGGTCAGAGGCCCCTAGGTGGAGGGCCAGGGGCTTCCTGGGGCCTCTACTGCAAGTCTAGGCAGAGAGGTGGACCCCTGGGTAGCTTGCTGGGGTCAGAGGCCCCTAGGTGGAGGTCAAGGGGGCACCCTGGGGCCTTTACTGCAATCCCAGGGAGAGTTGTGGACCCTTGTGTAGCTTGCTGGGGTCAGAGGCCCCTTGGTGGAGGGTCAGGGGGCACCCTGGGGCCTATTCTGCAAGTCCAGGGAGAGAGGTGGACCTCTGGGTAGCTTGCTGGGGTCAGAGGCCCCTAGGTGGAGGGCCAGGGGGCACCCTGAGGCCTATCCTGCAAGTCCAGGGAGAGAAGTGGACCCCTGGGTAGCTTGCTGGGGTACGAGGCCCATAGGTGGAGGGCCAGGGGGCACCCTGGGGCCTCTAATGCAAGTCCAGGGAGAGAGGTGGACCCCTGGGTAGCTTGCTGGGGTGAGAGGCCCCTAGGTGGAGGGCCAGGGGGCACCCTGGGGCCTCTACTGCAAGTCTAAGGAAAGAGGTGGACCCCTGGGTAGCTTGCTGGGGTCAGAGGCCTCTAGGTAGAGGGCCAGGGGGCACCCTGGGGCCTCTACTGCAAGTCTAGGGAGAGAGGTGGACCCATGGGTAGCTAGCTGGGGTAAGAGGCCCCTAAGTGGAGGGCCAGGGGGCACCCTGGTGCCTCTCCTGCAAGTCCAGGGAGAGAGGTGGACCCCTGGGTAGCTTGCTGGGGTCTGCAGCCCATAGGTGGAGGGCCAGGGGGTACCCTGGGGCCTATACTTCAAGTCCAGGGAGAGAGGTGGACCCTTGGGTAGCTTCCTAAGGTTAGAGGCCCCTAGGTGGAGGGCCAGAGGGCACCCTGGGGACTATCGTGCAAGTCCAGGGAGAGAGGTGGACCCCTGGGTAGCTTGCTGGGGTACAAGGCCTCTAGGTGGAGGGCCAGGGGGCACGCTGGGGCCTATCTTGCAAGTCCAGGGAGTAAGTTGGACCCCTGAGTAGCTTGCTGGGGTACAAGGCCCCTAGGTGGAGGGCCAGGGGGCACCCTGGGGCCTCTACTGCAAGTCCAGGGAGACAGGTGGACGCCTGGGTAGCTTGCTGGGGTCTGAAGCCCATAGGTGGAGGGCCAGGGGGCACCCTGGGGCCTCTACTGCAAGTCATGGGAGAGAGGTGGACCCATGGGTAGCTAGCTGGGGTAAGAGGCCCCTAAGTGGAGGGCCAGGGGGCACCCTGGGGCCTCTACTGCAAGTCCAGGGAGAAAGGTGGACCCCTGGGTAGCTTGCTAGGGTCAGAGGCCCCAAGGTGGAGGTCAAGGGGGCACCCTGGGGCCTTTACTGCAATCCCAGGGAGAGTTGTTGTCCCTTGTGTAGCTTGCTGGGGTCAGAGGCCCCTTGGTGGAGGGTCAGGGGGCACCCTGGGGCCTATTCTGCAAGTCCAGGGAGAGAGGTGGACCTCTGGGTAGCTTGCTGGGGTCAGAGGCCCCTAGGTGGAGGGCCAGGGGGCACCCTGGGGCCTATCCTAAAAGTCCAGGGAGAGAGGTGGACCCCTGGGTAGCTAGCTGGGGTACGAGGCCCCTAGGTGGAGGGCCAGGGGGCACCCTGGGGCCTCTACTGCAAGTCCAGGGGAGAGGTGGACCCCTGGGTAGCTTGCTGGGGTCAGAGGCCCCTAGGTGGAGGGCCAGGGGGCACCCAAGGGCCTCTACTGCAAGTCTAGGGAAAGAGGTGGACCCCTAGGTAGCTTGCTGGGGTCAGAGGCCTCTAGGTGGAGGGCCAGGGGGCACCCTGGGGCCTCTACTGCAAGTCCAGGGAGAGAGGTGGACCCCTGGGTAGCTTGCTGGGGTCTGAAGCCCATAGGTGGAGGGCCAGAGGGTACCCCGGGGCCTATACTTCAAGTCCAGGGAGAGAGGTGGACCCTTGGGAAGCTTCCTAAGGTTAGAGGCCCCTAAGTGGAGGGCCAGAGGGCACCCTGGGGACTATCGTGCAAGTCCAGGGAGAGAGGTGGACCCCTGGGTAGCTTGCTGGGGTACAAGGCCTCTAGGTGGAGGGCCAGGGGGCACCCTGGGGCCTCTACTGCAAGGCTAGGGAGAGAGGTGGACCCCTTGGTAGCTTGCTTGAGTCAGAGACCCCTAGGTGGAGGGCCAGGGGGCACCTTGGGGCCTCTACTTCAAGTCCAGGGAGAGAGGTGGACCCTTGGGTAGCTTCCTAAGGTTAGAGGCCCCTAGGTGGAGGGCCAAAGGGCACCCAGGGGACTATCGTGCAAGTCCAGGGAGAGAGGTGGACCCCTGGGTAGCTCGCTGGGGTACAAGGCCTCTAGGTGGAGGGCCAGGGGGCACCCTGGGGCCTCTACTGCAAGTCTAGGGAGAGAGGTGGACCCATGGGTAGCTAGCTGGGGTAAGAGGCCCCTAAGTGGAGGGCAAGGGGGCACCCTGGGGCCTCTACTGCAAGTCCAGGGAGAGAGGTGGACCCCTGGGTAGTTTGCTAGGGTCAGAGGCCCCTAGGCGGAGGGACAGGGGGCTTCCTGGGGCCTCTACTGCAAGTCCAGGGAGAAAGGTGGACCCCTGGGTAGCTTGCTAGGGTCAGATTCCCCTAGATGGAGGTCAAGGGGGAACCCTGGGGCCTTTACTGCAATCCCAGGGAGAGTTGTGGACCCTTGTGTAGCTTGCTGGGGTCAGAGGCCCCTTGCTGGAGGGTCAGGGGGCACCCTGGGGCCTATCCTGCAAGTCCAGGGAGAGAAGTGGACCTCTGAATAGCTTGCTGGGGTCAGAGGCCCCTAGGTGGAGGGCCAGGGGGCACCCTGGGGCCTATCCTGCAAGTCCAGGGAGAGAGGTGGACCCCTGGGTAGCTTGCTGGGGTACGAGACCCCTAGGTGGAGGGCCAGGGGGCACCCTGGGGCCTCTACTGCAAGTCCAGGGAGAGAGGTGGACCCCTGGGTAGCTTGCTGGGGTCAGAGGCCCCTAGGTGGAGGGCCAGGGGGCACCCTGGGGCCTCTACTGCAAGTCCAGGGAAAGAGGTGGACCCCTGGGTAGCTTGCTGGGGTCAGAGGCCTCTAGGTGGAGGGCCAGGGGGCACCCTGGGGCCTCTACTGCAAGTCCAGGGAGAGAGGTGGACCCCTGGGTAGCTTGCTAGGGTCTGAAGCCAGTAGGTGGAGGGCCAGGGGGTACCCTGGGGCCTATACTTCAAGTCCAGGGAGAGAGGTGGACCCTTGGGTAGCTTCCTAAGGCTAGAGGCCCCTAGGTGGAGGGCCAGAGGGCACCCTGGGGACTATCGTGCAAGTCCAGGGAGAGAGGTGGACCCCTGGGTAGCTTGCTGGGGTACAAGGCCTCTAGGTGGAGGGCCAGGGGGCACCCTGGGGCCTCTACTGCAGGGCCAGGGAGAGAGGTGGACTCCTTGGTAGCTTGCTTGGGTCAGAGACCCCTAGGTGGAGGGCCAGGGGGCACCTTGGGGCCTCTACTGCAAGTCTAGGGAGAGAGGTGGACCCATGGTTAGCTAGCTGGGGTAAGAGGTCCCTAAGTGGAGGGCAAGGGGGCACCCTGGGGCCTCTACTGCAAGTCCAGGGAGAGAGGTGGACGCCTGGGTAGTTTGCTGGGGTCAGAGGCCCCAAGACGGAGGGACAGGGGGCTTCCTGGGGCCTCTACTGCAAGTCCAGGGAGAGAGGTGGACCCCTGGGTAGCTTGCTTTGGTCAGAGGCCTCTAGGTGGAGGGCCAAGGGGCACCCTGGGGCCTATACTGCAAGTCCGAGGAGAGAGGTGGACCCCTGGGTAGCTTGCTGGGGTCTGTAGCCCATAGGTGGAGGTCCAGGGGGTACCCTGGGGCCTATACTGCAAGTCCAGGGAGAGAGGTGGACCCCTGGGTAGCTTCCTAAGGTCAGAGGCCCCTAGGTAGAGGGCCAGGGGGCACCCTGGGGCCTATCCTGCAAGTCCAGGGAGAGAGGTGGACCCCTGGGTAGCTTGCTGGGGTACGAGGCCCCTATGTGGAGGGCCAGGGGGCACCCTGGGGCCTCTACTGCAAGTCCAGGGAGAGAGGTGGACCCCTGGGTAGCTTTCTGGGGTCAGAGTCCCCTAGGTGGAGGGTCAGGAGGTACCCTAGGGCCTCTACTGCAAGTCCAGGGAGAGAGGTGGACCCCTGGGTAGCTTGCTGGGGTCAGAGGCAACTAGGTGGAGGGCCAGGGGGCACCCTAGGGTCTACACTGCAAGTTCAGGGAGAGAGGTGGACCCCTGTATAGCTTCCTAAGGTCAGAGGCCCCTAGGTGGAGGGCCAGGGGGCACCCTGGGGCGTATCCTGCAAGTCCAGGGAGAGAGGTGGACCCCTGGGTAGCTTGCTGGGGTACGAGGCCCCTAGGTGGAGGGCCAGGGGGCACCCTGGGGCCTCTACTGCAAGTCCAGGGAGAGAGGAGGACCCCTGGGTAGCTTGCTGGGGTCAGAGGCAACTAGGTGGAGGGACAGGGGTACCCTGGGGCCTAGACTTTAAGTCCAGGGAGAGAGGTGGACCCCTGGGTAGCTTCCTGAGGTCAAAGGCCCCTAGGTGGAGGGCCAGGGGGCACACTGGGGCTTATCCTGCAAGTCCAAGGAGAGAGGTGGACCCCTGGGTAGTTTGCTGGGGTCAGAGGCCCCTAGGCGGAGGGACAGGGGGCTTCCTGGGGCCTCTACTTCAAGTCCTGGGAGAGAGGTGGACCCCTGGGTAGCTTGCTGGGGTCAGAGGCCACTAGGTGGAGAGCCAAGGGGCACCCTGGGGCCTATACTGCAAGTCCAGGGAGAGAGGTGGACCCCGAGGGTAGCTTGCTGGGGTCTGTAGCCCATAGGTGGAGGGCCAGGGGGTATCCTGGGGCCTATACTGCTAGTCCAGGGAGAGAGGTGGACCCCTGGGTAGCTTCCTAAGGTCAGAGGCCCCTAGGTGGAGGGCCAGGGGGCACCCTGGGGCCTATCCTGCAAGTCCAGGGAGAGAGGTGGACCCATGGGTAGCTTGCTGGGGAACGAGGCCCCTAGGTGGAGGGCCAGGGGGCACCCTGGGGCCTCTACTGCAAGTCCAGGGAGAGAGGTGGACCCCTGGGTAGCTTCCTAAGGTCAGAGGCCCCTAGGTGGAGGGCCAGGGGGCACCCTGGGGCCTATCCTGCAAGTCCAGGGAGAGAGGTGGACCCCTGGGTAGCTTGCTGGGGTACGAGTCCCCTAGGTGGAGGGCCAAGGGGCACTCTGGGGCCTCTACTGCAAGTCCAGGGAGAGAGGTGGACCCCTGGGTAGCTTGCTGGGGTCAGAGGCAACTAGGTGGAGGGCCAGGGGGCACCCTAGGGTCTACACTGCAAGTCCAGGGAGAGAGGTGGACCCCTGGGTAGCTTCCTAAGGTCAGAGGCCCCTAGGTGGAGGGCCAGGGGGCACCCTGGGGCCTATCCTGCAAGTCCAGGGAGAGAGGTGGACCCCTTGGTAGCTTGCTTGGGTCAGAGACCCCTAGGTGGAGGGCCAGGGGGCACCTTGGGGCCTCTACTGCAAGTCTAGGAAGAGAGGTGGACCCATGGGTAGCTAGCTGGGGTAAGAGGCCCCTAAGTGGAGGGCAAGGGGGCACCCTGGGGCCTCTACTGCAAGTCCAGGGAGAGAGGTGGACCCCTGGGTAGTTTGCTGGGGTCAGAGGCCCCTAGGCGGAGGGACAGGGGGCTTCCTGGGGCCTCTACTGCAAGTCCAGGGAGAAAGGTGGACCCCTGGGTAGCTTGCTAGGGTCAGATTCCCCTAGATGGAGGTCAAGGGGGCACCCTGGGGCCTTTACTGCAATCCCAGGGAGAGTTGTGGACCCTTGTGTAGCTTGCTGGGGTCAGAGGCCCCTTGCTGGAGGGTCAGGGGGCACCCTGGGGCCTATCCTGCAAGTCCAGGGAGAGAAGTGGACCTCTGAATAGCTTGCTGGGGTCAGAGGCCCCTAGGTGGAGGGCCAGGGGGCACCCTGGGGCCTATCCTGCAAGTCCAGGGAGAGAGGTGGACCCCTGGGTAGCTTGCTGGGGTACGAGACCCCTAGGTGGAGGGCCAGGGGGCACCCTGGGGCCTCTACTGCAAGTCCAGGGAGAGAGGTGGACCCCTGGGTAGCTTGCTGGGGTCAGAGGCCCCTAGGTGGAGGGCCAGGGGGCACCCTGGGGCCTCTACTGCAAGTCCAGGGAAAGAGGTGGACCCCTGGGTAGCTTGCTGGGGTCAGAGGCCTCTAGGTGGAGGGCCAGGGGGCACCCTGGGGCCTCTACTGCAAGTCCAGGGAGAGAGGTGGACCCCTGGGTAGCTTGCTAGGGTCTGAAGCCAGTAGGTGGAGGGCCAGGGGGTACCCTGGGGCCTATACTTCAAGTCCAGGGAGAGAGGTGGACCCTTGGGTAGCTTCCTAAGGTTAGAGGCCCCTAGGTGGAGGGCCAGAGGGCACCCTGGGGACTATCGTGCAAGTCCAGGGAGAGAGGTGGACCCCTGGGTAGCTTGCTAGGGTACAAGGCCTCTAGGTGGAGGGCCAGGGGGCACCCTGGGGCCTCTACTGCAGGGCCAGGGAGAGAGGTGGACTCCTTGGTAGCTTGCTTGGGTCAGAGACCCCTAGGTGGAGGGCCAGGGGGCACCTTGGGGCCTCTACTGCAAGTCTAGGGAGAGAGGTGGACCCATGGTTAGCTAGCTGGGGTAAGAGGCCCCTAAGTGGAGGGCAAGTGGGGCACCCTGGGGCCTCTACTGCAAGTCCAGGGAGAGAGGTGGACGCCTGGGTAGTTTGCTGGGGTCAGAGGCCCCAAGGCGGAGGGACAGGGGGCTTCCTGGGGCCTCTACTGCAAGTCCAGGGAGAGAGGTGGACCCCTGGGTAGCTTGCTTTGGTCAGAGGCCTCTAGGTGGAGGGCCAAGGGGCACCCTGGGGCCTATACTGCAAGTCCGAGGAGAGAGGTGGACCCCTGGGTAGCTTGCTGGGGTCTGTAGCCCATAGGTGGAGGTCCAGGGGGTACCCTGGGGCCTATACTGCAAGTCCAGGGAGAGAGGTGGACCCCTGGGTAGCTTCCTAAGGTCAGAGGCCCCTAGGTGGAGGGCCAGGGGGCACCCTGGGGCCTATCCTGCAAGTCCAGGGAGAGAGGTGGACCCCTGGGTAGCTTGCTGGGGTACGAGGCCCCTAGGTGGAGGGCCAGGGGGCACCCTGGGGCCTCTACTGCAAGTCCAGGGAGAGAGGTGGACCCCTGGGTAGCTTCCTAAGGTCAGAGGCCCCTAGGTGGAGGGCCAGGGGGCACCCTGGGGTCTATCCTGCAAGTCCAGGGAGAGAGGTGGACCCCTGGGTAGCTTGCTGGGGTACGAGTCCCCTAGGTGGAGGGCCAGGGGGCACCCTGGGGCCTCTACTGCAAGTCCAGGGAGAGAGGTGGACCCCTGGGTAGCTTCCTGGGGTCAGAGTCCCCTAGGTGGAGGGTCAGGAGGTACCCTAGGGCCTCTATTGCAAGTCCAGGGAGAGAGGTGGACCCCTGGGAAGCTTGCTGGGGTCAGAGGCAACTAGGTGGAGGGCCAGGGGGCACCCTAGTGTCTACACTGCAAGTCCAGGGAGAGAGGTGGACCCCTGTATAGCTTCCTAAGGTCAGAGGCCCCTAGGTGGAGGGCCAGGGGGCACCCTGGGGCGTATCCTGCAAGTCCAGGGAGAGAGGTGGACCCCTGGGTAGCTTGCTGGGGTACGAGGCCCCTAGGTGGAGGGCCAGGGGGCACCCTGGGGCCTCTACTGCAAGTCCAGGGAGAGAGGAGGACCCCTGGGTAGCTTGCTGGGGTCAGAGGCAACTAGGTGGGGGGACAGGGGTACCCTGGGGCCTAGACTGCAGTCCAGGGAGAGAGGTGGACCCCTGGGTAGCTTCCTGAGGTCAAAGGCCCCTAGGTGGAGGGCCAGGGGGCACACTGGGGCTTATCCTGCAAGTCCAAGGAGAGAGGTGGACCCCTGGGTAGTTTGCTGGGGTCAGAGGCCCCTAGGCGGAGGGACAGGGGGCTTCCTGGGGCCTCTACTTCAAGTCCTGGGAGAGAGGTGGACCCCTGGGTAGTTTGCTGGGGTCAGAGGCCTCTAGGTGGAGGGCCAAGGGGCACCCTGGGGCCTATACTGCAAGTCCAGGGAGAGAGGTGGACCCCGAGGGTAGCTTGCTGGGGTCTGTAGCCCATAGGTGGAGGGCCAGGGGGTATCCTGGGGCCTATACTGCAAGTCCAGGGAGAGAGGTGGACCCCTGGGTAGCTTCCTAAGGTCAGAGGCCCCTAGGTGGAGGGCCAGGGGGCACCCTGGGGCCTATCCTGCAAGTCCAGGGAGAGAGGTGGACCCATGGGTAGCTTGCTGGGGCACGAGGCCCCTAGGTGGAGGGCCAGGGGGCACCCTGGGGCCTCTACTGCAAGTCCAGGGAGAGAGGTGGACCCCTGGGTAGCTTCCTAAGGTCAGAGGCCCCTAGGTGGAGGGCCAGGGGGCACCCTGGGGCCTATCCTGCAAGTCCAGGGAGAGAGGTGGACCCCTGGGTAGCTTGCTGGGGTACGAGTCCCCTAGGTGGAGGGCCAAGGGGCACCCTGGGGCCTCTACTGCAAGTCCAGGGAGAGAGGTGGACCCCTGGGTAGCTTGCTGGGGTCAGAGGCAACTAGGTGGAGGGCCAGGGGGCACCCTAGGGTCTACACTGCAAGTCCAGGGAGAGAGGTGGACCCCTGGGTAGCTTCCTAAGGTCAGAGGCCCCTAGGTGGAGGGCCAGGGGGCACCCTGGGGCCTATCCTGCAAGTCCAGGGAGAGATGTGGACCCCTGGGTAGATTGCTGGGGTACGAGGCCCCTATGTGGAGGGCCAGGGGGCACCCTGGGGCCTCTACTGCAAGTCCAGGGAGAGAGGAGGACCCCTGGGTAGCTTGCTGGGGTCAGAGGCAACTAGGTGGAGGGACAGGGGTACCCTGGGGCCTAGACTGCAAGTCCAGGGAGAGAGGTGGACCCCTGCGTAGCTTCCTGAGGTCAAAGGCCCCTAGGTGGAGGGCCAGGGGGCACCCTGGGGCCTATCCTGCAAGTCCAAGGAGAGAGGTGGACCGCTGGGTTGCTTGCTGGGGTACGAGGCCCCTAGTTGGAGGGCCAGGGGGCACCCTGGGGCCTCTACTGCAAGCCCAGGGAGAGAGGTGGACCCCTGGTTAGCTTGCTGGGGTCGGAAGCCCCTTGGTCTATGGCCAGGGGGCACCCTGGGGCCTTTTCTGCAAGTCCAGTGAGAGAGGTGGACCCATGGGTAGCTTACTGGGGTCAGAGGCCCCTAGGTGGAGGGCCAGGGGCTTCCTGGGGCCTCTACTGCAAGTCCAGGGAGAGAGGTGGACCCCTGGGTAGCTTGCTGGTGTCAGAGGCAACTAGGTGGAGGGACAGGGGGTACCCTGGGGCCTATACTGCAAGTCCAGGGAGAGAGGTGGACCCCTGGGTAGCTTCCTGAGGTCTGAGGCCCCTAGGTGGAGGGCAAGAGCGCACCCTGGGGCCTATCCTGCAAGTCCAGGGAGAGAGGTGGACCCCTAGGTAGCTTGCTGGGGTACAAGGCCCCTAGGTGGAGGGCCAGGGGGCACCCTGGGGCCTCTACTGCAAGGCCAGGGAGAGAGGTGGACCCCTTGGTAGCTTGCTTGGGTCAGAGACCCCTAGGTGGAGGGCCAGGGGGCACCTTGGGGCCTCTACTTCAAGTCCAGGGAGAGAGGTTTACCCTTGGGTAGCTTCCTAGGGTTAGAGGCCCCTAGGTGGAGGGCCAGGGGGCACCCTGGGGCCCATTCTGCAAGTCCAGGGAGAGAGGTGGACCCCTAGGTAGCTTGCTGGGGTACAAGGCCCCTAGGTGGAGGGCCAGGGGGCACCCTGGGGCCTTTACTGCAAGTCCAGGGAGAGAGGTGGACCCCTGGGTACCTTCCTGGGGTCAGAGTCCCCTAGGTGGAGGGCCAGGAGGTACCCTAGGGCCTCTACTGCAAGTCCAGGGTGAGAGGTTGACCCCTGGGTAGCTAGCTGGGGTAAGAGGCCCCTAAGTGGAGGGCCAGGGGGCACCCTGGGAACTCTACTGCAAGTCCATGGAGAGAGGTGGACCCCTGGGTAGTTTGCTGGGGTCAGAGGCCCCTAAGTGGAGGGCCAGGGGGCACCCTTGGGCCTCTACTGCAAGTCCAGGGAGAAAGGTGGACCCCTTGGTAGCTTGCTTGGGTCAGAGGACTCTAGGTGGAGGTCAAGGGGGCACCCTGGGGCCTCTACTGCAATCCCAGAGAGAGTTGTGGACCCTTGTGTAGCTTGCTGGGGTCAGAGGCCCCTTGGTGGAGGGTCAGGGGGCACCCTGGGGCCTATTCTGCAAGTCCAGGGAGAGAGGTGGACCTCTGGGTAGCTTGCTAGGGTCAGAGGCCCCTAGGTGGAGGGCCAGGGGGCACCCTGGGGCCTATCTTGCAAGTCCAGGGAGTAAGGTAGACCCCTGGGTAGCTTGCTGGGGTACGAGGCCCCTAGGTGGAGGGCCAGGGGGCACCCTGGGGCCTCTACTGCAAGTCCAGGGAGAGAGGTGGACCCCTGGGTAGCTTGCTGGGGTCAGAGGCCCCTAGGTGGAGGGCCAGGGGGCACCCTGAGGCCTCTACTGCAAGTCCAGGGAGAGAGGTGGACCCCTGGGTAGCTTGCTGGGGTCTGAAGCCCAAAGGTGGAGGGCCAGAGGGCACCCTGGGGCCTCTACTGCAAGTCTAGGGAGAGAGGTGGACCCATGGGTAGCTAGCTGGGGTAAGAGGCCCCTAAGTGGAGGGCCAGGGGGCACCCTGGGGCCTCTATTGCAAGTCCAGGGAGAGAGGTGGACCCCTGGGTAGTTTGCTGGGGTCAGAGGCCCCTAGGCGGAGGGACAGGGGGCTTCCTGGGGCCTCTACTGCAAGTCCAGGGAGAAAGGTGTACCCCTGGGTAGCTTGCTAGGGTCAGAGGCCCCTAGGTGGAGGTCAAGGGGGCACCCTGGGGCCTTTACTGCAATCCCAGGGAGAGTTGTGGACCCTTGTGTAGCTTGCTGGGGTCAGAGGCCCCTTGGTGGAGGGTCAGGGGGCACCCTGGGGCGTATTCTGCAAGTCCAGGGAGAGAGGTGGACCTCTGGGTAGCTTGCTGGGGTCAGAGGCCCCTAGGTGGAGGGCCAGAGGGCACCCTGGGGCCTATCCTGCAAGTCCAGGGAGAGAGGTGGACCCCTGGGTAGCTTGCTGGGGTACGAGGCCCTTAGGTGGAGGGCCAGGGGGCACCCTGGTGGCTCTACTGCAAGTCCAGGGAGAGAGGTGGACCCCTGGGTAGCTTGCTGGGGTCAGAGGCCCCTAGGTGGAGGGCCAGGGGGCACCCTGGGGCCTCTACTGCAAGTCCAGGGAAAGAGGTGGACCTCTGGGTAGCTTGCTTGGGTCAGAGGCCTTTAGGTGGAGGGCCAGGGGGCACCCTGGGGCCTCTACTGCAAATCCAGGGAGAGAGGTTGACCCCTGGGTAGCTTGCTGGGGTCTGAAGCCCATAGGTGGAGGGCCAGGGGGTACCCTGGGGCCTATACTTCAAGTCCAGGGAGAGAGGTGGACCCTTGGGTAGCTTCCTAAGGTTAGAGGCCCCTAGGTGGAGGGCCAGAGGGCACCCTGGGGACTATCGTGCAAGTCCAGGGAGAGAGGTGGACCCCTGGGTAGCTTGCTGGGGTACAAGGCCTCTAGGTGGAGGGCCAGGGGGCACCCTGGGGCCTATCTTGCAAGTCCAGGGAGTAAGGTGGACCCCTGAGTAGCTTGCTGGGGTACGAGGCCCCTAGGTGGAGGGCCAGGGGGCACCCTGGGGCCTCTACTGCAAGTCCAGGGAGAGAGGTGGACCCCTGGGTAGCTTGCTGGGGTCTGAAGCCCACAGGTGGAGGGCCAGGGGGCACCCTGGGGCCTCTACTGCAAGTCTAGGGAGAGAGGTGGACCCATGGGTAGCTAGCTGGGGTAAGAGGCCCCTGAGTGGAGGGCCAGGGGGCACCCTGGGGCCTCTACTGCAAGTCCAGGGAGAGAGGTGGACCCCTGGGTAGTTTGCTGGGGTCAGAGGCCCCTAGGCGGAGGGAAAGTTGGCTTCCTGGGGCCTCTACTGCAAGTCCAGAGAGAAAGGTGGACCCCTGGGTAGCTTGCTAGGGTCAGAGGCCCCTAGGTGGAGGTCAAGGGGGCACCCTGGGGCCTTTACTGCAATCCCAGGGAGAGTTGTGGACCCTTGTGTAGCTTGCTGGGGTCAGAGGCCCCTTGGTGGAGGGTCAGGGGGCACCCTGGGGCCTCTACTGCAAATCCAGGAAGAGAGGTTGACCCCTGGGTAGCTTGCTGGGGTCTGAATCCCATAGGTGGAGGGCCAGGGGGTACCCTGGGGCCTATACTTCAAGTCCAGGGAGAGAGGTGGACCCTTGGGTAGCTTCCTAAGGTTAGAGGCCCCTAGGTGGAGGGCCAGAGGGCACCCTGGGGACTATCGTGCAAGTCCAGGGAGAGAGGTGGACCCCTGGGTAGCTTGCTGGGGTACAAGGCCTCTAGGTGGAGGGCCAGGGGGCACCCTGGGGCCTATCTTGCAAGTCCAGGGAGTAAGGTGGACCCCTGAGTAGCTTGCTGGGGTACGAGGCCCCTAGGTGGAGGGCCAGCGGGCACCCTGGGGCCTCTACTGCAAGTCCAGGGAGAGAGGTGGACCCCTGGGTAGCTTGCTGGGGTCTGAAGCCCATAGGTGGAGGGCCAGGGGGCACCCTGGGGCCTCTACTGCAAGTCTAGGGAGAAAGGTGGACCCATGGGTAGCTAGCTGGGGTAAGAGAACCCTGAGTGGAGGGCCAGGGGGCACCCTGGGGCCTCTACTGCAAGTCCAGGGAGAGAGGTGGACCCCTGGGTAGTTTGCTGGGGTCAGAGGCCCCTAGGCGGAGGGAAAGTTGGCTTCCTGGGGCCTCTACTGCATGTCCAGTGAGAAAGGTGGACCCCTGGGTAGCTTGCTAGGGTCAGAGGCCCCTAGGTGGAGGTCAAGGGGGCACCCTGGGGCCTTTACTGCAATCCCAGGGAGAGGTGTGGACCCTTGTGTAGCTTGCTGGGGTCAGAGGCCCCTTGGTGGAGGGTCAGGGGGCACCCTGGGGCCTATTCTGCAAGTCCAGGGAGAGAGGTGGACCTCTGGGTAGCTTGCTGGGGTCAGAGGCCCCTGGGTGGAGGGCCAGGGGGCACCCTGGGGCCTATCCTGCAAGTCCAGGGAGAGAAGTGGACCCCTGGGTAGCTTGCTGGGGTACGAGGCCCATAGGTGGAGGGCCAGGGGGCACCCTGGGGCCTCTACTGCAAGTCCAGGGAGAGAGGTGGACCCCTGGGTAGCTTGCTGGGGTGAGAGGCCCCTAGGTGGAGGGCCAGGGGGCTTCCTGGGGCCTCTACTGCAAGTCCAGGGAAAGAGGTGGACCCCTGGGTAGCTTGCTGGGGTCAGAGGCCTCTAGGTAGAGGGCCAGGGGGCACCCTAGGGTCTACACTGCAAGTCCAGGGAGAGAGGTGGACCCCTGTATAGCTTCCTAAGGTCAGAGGCCCCTAGGTGGAGGGCCAGGGGGCACCCTGGGGCGTATCCTGCAAGTCCAGGGAGAGAGGTGGACCCCTGGGTAGCTTGCTGGGGTACGAGGCCCCTAGGTGGAGGGCCAGGGGGCACCCTGGGGCCTCTACTGCAAGTCCAGGGAGAGAGGAGGACCCCTGGGTAGCTTGCTGGGGTCAGAGGCAACTAGGTGGGGGGACAGGGGTACCCTGGGGCCTAGACTGCAGTCCAGGGAGAGAGGTGGACCCCTGGGTAGCTTCCTGAGGTCAAAGGCCCCTAGGTGGAGGGCCAGGGGGCACACTGGGGCTTATCCTGCAAGTCCAAGGAGAGAGGTGGACCCCTGGGTAGTTTGCTGGGGTCAGAGGCCCCTTGGCGGAGGGACAGGGGGCTTCCTGGGGCCTCTACTTCAAGTCCTGGGAGAGAGGTGGACCCCTGGGTAGTTTGCTGGGGTCAGAGGCCTCTAGGTGGAGGGCCAAGGGGCACCCTGGGGCCTATACTGCAAGTCCAGGGAGAGAGGTGGACCCCGAGGGTAGCTTGCTGGGGTCTGTAGCCCATAGGTGGAGGGCCAGGGGGTATCCTGGGGCCTATACTGCAAGTCCAGGGAGAGAGGTGGACCCCTGGGTAGCTTCCTAAGGTCAGAGGCCCCTAGGTGGAGGGCCAGGGGGCACCCTGGGGCCTATCCTGCAAGTCCAGGGAGAGAGGTGGACCCATGGGTAGCTTGCTGGGGCACGAGGCCCCTAGGTGGAGGGCCAGGGGGCACCCTGGGGCCTCTACTGCAAGTCCAGGGAGAGAGGTGGACCCCTGGGTAGCTTCCTAAGGTCAGAGGCCCCTAGGTGGAGGGCCAGGGGGCACCCTGGGGCCTATCCTGCAAGTCCAGGGAGAGAGGTGGACCCCTGGGTAGCTTGCTGGGGTACGAGTCCCCTAGGTGGAGGGCCAAGGGGCACCCTGGGGCCTCTACTGCAAGTCCAGGGAGAGAGGTGGACCCCTGGGTAGCTTGCTGGGGTCAGAGGCAACTAGGTGGAGGGCCAGGGGGCACCCTAGGGTCTACACTGCAAGTCCAGGGAGAGAGGTGGACCCCTGGGTAGCTTCCTAAGGTCAGAGGCCCCTAGGTGGAGGGCCAGGGGGCACCCTGGGGCCTATCCTGCAAGTCCAGGGAGAGATGTGGACCCCTGGGTAGATTGCTGGGGTACGAGGCCCCTATGTGGAGGGCCAGGGGGCACCCTGGGGCCTCTACTGCAAGTCCAGGGAGAGAGGTGGACCCCTGGGTAGCTTGCTGGGGTACGAGGCCCCTAGTTGGAGGGCCAGGGGGCACCCTGGGGCCTCTACTGCAAGCCCAGGGAGAGAGGTGGACCCCTGGTTAGCTTGCTGGGGTCGGAAGCCCCTTGGTCTATGGCCAGGGGGCACCCTGGGGCCTTTTCTGCAAGTCCAGTGAGAGAGGTGGACCCATGGGTAGCTTACTGGGGTCAGAGGCCCCTAGGTGGAGGGCCAGGGGCTTCCTGGGGCCTCTACTGCAAGTCCAGGGAGAGAGGTGGACCCCTGGGTAGCTTGCTGGTGTCAGAGGCAACTAGGTGGAGGGACAGGGGGTACCCTGGGGCCTATACTGCAAGTCCAGGGAGAGAGGTGGACCCCTGGGTAGCTTCCTGAGGTCTGAGGCCCCTAGGTGGAGGGCAAGAGCGCACCCTGGGGCCTATCCTGCAAGTCCAGGGAGAGAGGTGGACCCCTAGGTAGCTTGCTGGGGTACAAGGCCCCTAGGTGGAGGGCCAGGGGGCACCCTGGGGCCTCTACTGCAAGGCCAGGGAGAGAGGTGGACCCCTTGGTAGCTTGCTTGGGTCAGAGACCCCTAGGTGGAGGGCCAGGGGGCACCTTGGGGCCTCTACTTCAAGTCCAGGGAGAGAGGTTTACCCTTGGGTAGCTTCCTAGGGTTAGAGGCCCCTAGGTGGAGGGCCAGGGGGCACCCTGGGGCCCATTCTGCAAGTCCAGGGAGAGAGGTGGACCCCTAGGTAGCTTGCTGGGGTACAAGGCCCCTAGGTGGAGGGCCAGGGGGCACCCTGGGGCCTTTACTGCAAGTCCAGGGAGAGAGGTGGACCCCTGGGTACCTTCCTGGGGTCAGAGTCCCCTAGGTGGAGGGCCAGGAGGTACCCTAGGGCCTCTACTGCAAGTCCAGGGTGAGAGGTTGACCCCTGGGTAGCTAGCTGGGGTAAGAGGCCCCTAAGTGGAGGGCCAGGGGGCACCCTGGGAACTCTACTGCAAGTCCATGGAGAGAGGTGGACCCCTGGGTAGTTTGCTGGGGTCAGAGGCCCCTAAGTGGAGGGCCAGGGGGCACCCTTGGGCCTCTACTGCAAGTCCAGGGAGAAAGGTGGACCCCTTGGTAGCTTGCTTGGGTCAGAGGACTCTAGGTGGAGGTCAAGGGGGCACCCTGGGGCCTCTACTGCAATCCCAGAGAGAGTTGTGGACCCTTGTGTAGCTTGCTGGGGTCAGAGGCCCCTTGGTGGAGGGTCAGGGGGCACCCTGGGGCCTATTCTGCAAGTCCAGGGAGAGAGGTGGACCTCTGGGTAGCTTGCTAGGGTCAGAGGCCCCTAGGTGGAGGGCCAGGGGGCACCCTGGGGCCTATCTTGCAAGTCCAGGGAGTAAGGTAGACCCCTGGGTAGCTTGCTGGGGTACGAGGCCCCTAGGTGGAGGGCCAGGGGGCACCCTGGGGCCTCTACTGCAAGTCCAGGGAGAGAGGTGGACCCCTGGGTAGCTTGCTGGGGTCAGAGGCCCCTAGGTGGAGGGCCAGGGGGCACCCTGAGGCCTCTACTGCAAGTCCAGGGAGAGAGGTGGACCCCTGGGTAGCTTGCTGGGGTCTGAAGCCCAAAGGTGGAGGGCCAGAGGGCACCCTGGGGCCTCTACTGCAAGTCTAGGGAGAGAGGTGGACCCATGGGTAGCTAGCTGGGGTAAGAGGCCCCTAAGTGGAGGGCCAGGGGGCACCCTGGGGCCTCTATTGCAAGTCCAGGGAGAGAGGTGGACCCCTGGGTAGTTTGCTGGGGTCAGAGGCCCCTAGGCGGAGGGACAGGGGGCTTCCTGGGGCCTCTACTGCAAGTCCAGGGAGAAAGGTGTACCCCTGGGTAGCTTGCTAGGGTCAGAGGCCCCTAGGTGGAGGTCAAGGGGGCACCCTGGGGCCTTTACTGCAATCCCAGGGAGAGTTGTGGACCCTTGTGTAGCTTGCTGGGGTCAGAGGCCCCTTGGTGGAGGGTCAGGGGGCACCCTGGGGCGTATTCTGCAAGTCCAGGGAGAGAGGTGGACCTCTGGGTAGCTTGCTGGGGTCAGAGGCCCCTAGGTGGAGGGCCAGAGGGCACCCTGGGGCCTATCCTGCAAGTCCAGGGAGAGAGGTGGACCCCTGGGTAGCTTGCTGGGGTACGAGGCCCTTAGGTGGAGGGCCAGGGGGCACCCTGGTGGCTCTACTGCAAGTCCAGGGAGAGAGGTGGACCCCTGGGTAGCTTGCTGGGGTCAGAGGCCCCTAGGTGGAGGGCCAGGGGGCACCCTGGGGCCTCTACTGCAAGTCCAGGGAAAGAGGTGGACCTCTGGGTAGCTTGCTTGGGTCAGAGGCCTTTAGGTGGAGGGCCAGGGGGCACCCTGGGGCCTCTACTGCAAATCCAGGGAGAGAGGTTGACCCCTGGGTAGCTTGCTGGGGTCTGAAGCCCATAGGTGGAGGGCCAGGGGGTACCCTGGGGCCTATACTTCAAGTCCAGGGAGAGAGGTGGACCCTTGGGTAGCTTCCTAAGGTTAGAGGCCCCTAGGTGGAGGGCCAGAGGGCACCCTGGGGACTATCGTGCAAGTCCAGGGAGAGAGGTGGACCCCTGGGTAGCTTACTGGGGTACAAGGCCTCTAGGTGGAGGGCCAGGGGGCACCCTGGGGCCTATCTTGCAAGTCCAGGGAGTAAGGTGGACCCCTGAGTAGCTTGCTGGGGTACAAGGCCCCTAGGTGGAGGGCCAGGGGGCACCCTGGGGCCTCTACTGCAAGTCCAGGGAGAGAGGTGGACCCCTGGGTAGCTTGCTGGGGTCTGAAGCCCACAGGTGGAGGGCCAGGGGGCACCCTGGGGCCTCTACTGCAAGTCTAGGGAGAGAGGTGGACCCATGGGTAGCTAGCTGGGGTAAGAGGCCCCTGAGTGGAGGGCCAGGGGGCACCCTGGGGCCTCTACTGCAAGTCCAGGGAGAGAGGTGGACCCCTGGGTAGTTTGCTGGGGTCAGAGGCCCCTAGGCGGAGGGAAAGTTGGCTTCCTGGGGCCTCTACTGCAAGTCCAGGGAGAAAGGTGGACCCCTGGGTAGCTTGCTAGGGTCAGAGGCCCCTAGGTGGAGGTCAAGGGGGCACCCTGGGGCCTTTACTGCAATCCCAGGGAGAGTTGTGGACCCTTGTGTAGCTTGCTGGGGTCAGAGGCCCCTTGGTGGAGGGTCAGGGGGCACCCTGGGGCCTCTACTGCAAATCCAGGAAGAGAGGTTGACCCCTGGGTAGCTTGCTGGGGTCTGAATCCCATAGGTGGAGGGCCAGGGGGTACCCTGGGGCCTATACTTCAAGTCCAGGGAGAGAGGTGGACCCTTGGGTAGCTTCCTAAGGTTAGAGGCCCCTAGGTGGAGGGCCAGAGGGCACCCTGGGGACTATCGTGCAAGTCCAGGGAGAGAGGTGGACCCCTGGGTAGCTTGCTGGGGTACAAGGCCTCTAGGTGGAGGGCCAGGGGGCACCCTGGGGCCTATCTTGCAAGTCCAGGGAGTAAGGTGGACCCCTGAGTAGCTTGCTGGGGTACGAGGCCCCTAGGTGGAGGGCCAGCGGGCACCCTGGGGCCTCTACTGCAAGTCCAGGGAGAGAGGTGGACCCCTGGGTAGCTTGCTGGGGTCTGAAGCCCATAGGTGGAGGGCCAGGGGGCACCCTGGGGCCTCTACTGCAAGTCTAGGGAGAAAGGTGGACCCATGGGTAGCTAGCTGGGGTAAGAGAACCCTGAGTGGAGGGCCAGGGGGCACCCTGGGGCCTCTACTGCAAGTCCAGGGAGAGAGGTGGACCCCTGGGTAGTTTGCTGGGGTCAGAGGCCCCTAGGCGGAGGGAAAGTTGGCTTCCTGGGGCCTCTACTGCATGTCCAGTGAGAAAGGTGGACCCCTGGGTAGCTTGCTAGGGTCAGAGGCCCCTAGGTGGAGGTCAAGGGGGCACCCTGGGGCCTTTACTGCAATCCCAGGGAGAGGTGTGGACCCTTGTGTAGCTTGCTGGGGTCAGAGGCCCCTTGGTGGAGGGTCAGGGGGCACCCTGGGGCCTATTCTGCAAGTCCAGGGAGAGAGGTGGACCTCTGGGTAGCTTGCTGGGGTCAGAGGCCCCTGGGTGGAGGGCCAGGGGGCACCCTGGGGCCTATCCTGCAAGTCCAGGGAGAGAAGTGGACCCCTGGGTAGCTTGCTGGGGTACGAGGCCCATAGGTGGAGGGCCAGGGGGCACCCTGGGGCCTCTACTGCAAGTCCAGGGAGAGAGGTGGACCCCTGGGTAGCTTGCTGGGGTGAGAGGCCCCTAGGTGGAGGGCCAGGGGGCTTCCTGGGGCCTCTACTGCAAGTCCAGGGAAAGAGGTGGACCCCTGGGTAGCTTGCTGGGGTCAGAGGCCTCTAGGTAGAGGGCCAGGGGGCACCCTGGGGCCTCTACTGCAAGTCTAGGGAGAGAGGTGGACCCATGGGTAGCTAGCTGGGGTAAGAGGCCCCTAAGTGGAGGGCCAGGGGGCACCCTGGGGCCTCTCCTGCAAGTCCAGGGAGAGAGGTGGACCCCTGGGTAGCTTGCTGGGGTCTGCAGCCCATAGGTGGAGGGCCAGGGGGTACCCTGGGGCCTCTACTTCAAGTCCAGGGAGAGAGGTGGACCCTTGGGTAGCTTCCTAAGGTTAGAGGCCCCTAGGTGGAGGGCCAGAGGGCACCCTGGGGACTATCGTGCAAGTCCAGGGAGAGAGGTGGACCCCTGGGTAGCTTGCTGGGGTACAAGGCCTCTAGGTGGAGGGCCAGGGGGCACGCTGGGGCCTATCTTGCAAGTCCAGGGAGTAAGTTGGACCCCTGAGTAGCTTGCTGGGGTACAAGGCCCCTAGGTGGAGGGCCAGGGGGCACCCTGGGGCCACTACTGCAAGTCCAGGGAGACAGGTGGACCCCTGGGTAGCTTGCTGGGGTCTGAAGCCCATAGGTGGAGGGCCAGGGGGCACCCTGGGGCCTCTACTGCAAGTCTAGGGAGAGAGGTGGACCCATGGGTAGCTAGCTGGGGTAAGAGGCCCCTAAGTGGAGGGCCAGGGGGCACCCTGGGGCCTCTACTGCAAGTCCAGGGATAAAGGTGGACCCCTGGGTAGCTTGCTAGGGTCAGAGGCCCCTAGGTGGAGGTCAAGGGGGCACCCTGGGGCCTTTACTGCAATCCCAGGGAGAGTTGTTGTCCCTTGTGTAGCTTGCTGGGGTCAGAGGCCCCTTGGTGGAGGGTCAGGGGGCACCCTGGGGCCTATTCTGCAAGTCCAGGGAGAGAGGTGGACCTCTGGGTAGCTTGCTGGGGTCAGGGGCCCCTAGGTGGAGGGCCAGGGGGCACCCTGGGGCCTATCCTAAAAGTCCAGGGAGAGAGGTGGACCCCTGGGTAGCTAGCTGGGGTACGAGGCCCCTAGGTGGAGGGCCAGGGGGCACCCTGGGGCCTCTACTGCAAGTCCAGGGGGAGAGGTGGACCCCTGGGTAGCTTGCTGGGGTCAGAGGCCCCTAGGTGGAGGGCCAGGGGGCACCCAAGGGCCTCTACTGCAAGTCCAGGGAAAGAGGTGGACCCCTAGATAGCTTGCTGGGGTCAGAGGCCTCTAGGTGGAGGGCCAGGGGGCACCCTGGGGCCTCTACTGCAAGTCCAGGGAGAGAGGTGGACCCCTGGGTAGCTTGCTGGGGTCTGAAGCCCATAGGTGGAGGGCCAGAGGGTACCCCGGGGCCTATACTTCAAGTCCAGGGAGAGAGGTGGACCCTTGGGTAGCTTCCTAAGGTTAGAGGCCCCTAAGTGGAGGGCCAGAGGGCACCCTGGGGACTATCGTGCAAGTCCAGGGAGAGAGGTGGACCCCTGGGTAGCTTGCTGGGGTACAAGGCCTCTAGGTGGAGGGCCAGGGGGCACCCTGGGGCCTCTACTGCAAGGCCAGGGAGAGAGGTGGACCCCTTGGTAGCTTGCTTGGGTCAGAGACCCCTAGGTGGAGGGCCAGGGGGCACCTTGGGGCCTCTACTTCAAGTCCAGGGAGAGAGGTTTACCCTTGGGTAGCTTCCTAAGGTTAGAGGCCCCTAGGTGGAGGGCCAAAGGGCACCCAGGGGACTATCGTGCAAGTCCAGGGAGAGAGGTGGACCCCTGGGTAGCTCGCTGGGGTACAAGGCCTCTAGGTGGAGGGCCAGGGGGCACCCTGGGGCCTCTACTGCAAGGCCAGGGAGAGAGGTGGACCCCTTGGTAGCTTGCTTGGGTCAGAGACCCCTAGGTGGAGGGCCAGGGGGCACCTTGGGGCCTCTACTGCAAGTCTAGGGAGAGAGGTGGACCCATGGGTAGCTAGCTGGGGTAAGAGGCCCCTAAGTGGAGGGCAAGGGGGCACCCTGGGGCCTCTACTGCAAGTCCAGGGAGAGAGGTGGACGCCTGGGTAGTTTGCTGGGGTCAGAGGCCCCAAGGCGGAGGGACAGGGGGCTTCCTGGGGCCTCTACTGCAAGTCCAGGGAGAGAGGTGGACCCCTGGGTAGCTTGCTTTGGTCAGAGGCCTCTAGGTGGAGGGCCAAGGGGCACCCTGGGGCCTATACTGCAAGTCCGAGGAGAGAGGTGGACCCCTGGGTAGCTTGCTGGGGTCTGTAGCCCATAGGTGGAGGTCCAGGGGGTACCCTGGGGCCTATACTGCAAGTCCAGGGAGAGAGGTGGACCCCTGGGTAGCTTCCTAAGGTCAGAGGCCCCTAGGTGGAGGGCCAGGGGGCACCCTGGGGCCTATCCTGCAAGTCCAGTTAGAGAGGTGGACCCCTGGGTAGCTTGCTGGGGTACGAGGCCCCTAGGTGGAGGGCCAGGGGGCACCCTGGGGCCTCTACTGCAAGTCCAGGGAGAGAAGTGGACCCCTGGGTAGCTTCCTAAGGTCAGAGGCCCCTAGGTGGAGGGCCAGGGGGCACCCTGGGGTCTATCCTGCAAGTCCAGGGAGAGAGGTGGACCCCTGGGTAGCTTGCTGGGGTACGAGTCCCCTAGGTGGAGGGCCAGGGGGCACCCTGGGGCCTCTACTGCAAGTCCAGGGAGAGAGGTGGACCCCTGGGTAGCTTGCTGGGGTCTGAAGCCCATAGGTGGAGGGCCAGGGGGTACCCCTGGGCCTATACTTCAAGTCCAGGGAGAGAAGTGGACCCTTGGGTAGCTTCCTAAGGTTAGAGGCCCCTAGGTGGAGGCCCAGAGGGCACCCTGGGGACTATCGTGCAAGTCCAGGGAGAGAGGTTGACCCCTGGGTAGCTTGCTGGGGTACAAGGCCTCTAGGTGGAGGGCCAGGGGGCACCCTGGGGCCTCTACTGCAAGGCCAGGGAGAGAGGTGGACCCCTTGGTAGCTTGCTTGGGTCAGAGACCCCTAGGTGGAGGGCCAGGGGGCACCTTGGGGCCTCTACTTCAAGTCCAGGGAGAGAGGTGGACCCTTGGGTAGCCTCCTAATGTTAGAGGCCCTTAGGTGGAGGGCCAGAGGGCACCCAGGGGACTATCGTGCAAGTCCAGGGAGAGAGGTGGACCCCTGGGTAGCTTGCTGGGGTACAAGGCCTCTAGGTGGAGGGCCAGGGGCACCCTGGGGCCTCTACTGCAAGGCCAGGGAGAGAGGTGGACCCCTGGGTAGCTTGCTGGGGTCAGAGGCCTCTATGTGGAGGGCCAAGGGGCACCCTGGGGCATATACTGCAAGTCCAGGGAGAGAGGTGGACCCCTGGGTAGCTTGCTGGGGTCTGTAGCCCATAGGTGGAGGGCCAGGGGGTACCCTGGGGCCTATACTGCAAGTCCAGGGAGAGAGGTGGACCCCTGGGTAGTTTCCTAAGGTCAGAGGCCCCTAGGTGGAGGGCCAGGGGTCACCCTGGGGCCTATCCTGCAAGTCCAGGGAGAGAGGTGGACCCGTGGGTAGCTTGCTGGGGCACGAGGCCCCTAGGTGGAGGGCCAGGGGGCACCCTGGGGCCTCTACTGCAAGTCCAGGGAGAGAGGTGGACCCCTGGGTAGCTTCCTAAGGTCAGAGGCCCCTAGGTGGAGGGCCAGGGGGCACCCTGGGGCCTATCCTGCAAGTCCAGGGAGAGAGGTGGACCCCTGGGTAGCTTGCTGGGGTACGAGTCCCCTAGGTGGAGGGCCAGGGGGCACCCTGGGGCCTCTACTGCAAGCCCAGGGAGAGAGGTGGACCCCTGGGTAGCTTCCTGGGGTCAGAGTCCCCAAGGTGGAGGGTCAGGAGGTACCCTAGGGCCTCTACTGCAAGTCCAGGGAGAGAGGTGGACCCCTGGGTAGCTTGCTGGGGTCAGAGGCAACTAGGTGGAGGGCCAGGGGGCACCCTAGGGTCTACACTGCAAGTCCAGGGAGAGAGGTGGACCCCTGGGTAGCTTCCTAAGGTCAGAGGCCCCTAGGTGGAGGGCCAGGGGGCACCCTGGGGCCTCTACTGCAAGTCCAGGGAGAGAGGTGGACCCATGGGTAGCTAGCTGGGGTAAGAGGCCCCTAAGTGGAGGGCCAGGGGGCACCCTGGGGCCTCTACTGCAAGTCCAGGGAGAGAGGTGGACCCTTGGGTAGCTTCCTAAGGTTAGAGGCCCCTAGGTGGAGGGCCAGAGGGCACCCTGGGGACTATCGTGCAAGTCCAGGGAGAGAGGTGGACCCCTGGGTAGCTTGCTGGGGTACAAGGCCTCTAGGTGGAGGGCCAGGGGGCACCCTGGGGCCTCTACTGCAAGGCCAGGGAGAGAGGTGGACCCCTTGGTAGCTTGCTTGGGTCAGAGACCCCTAGGTGGAGGGCCAGGGGGCACCTTGGGGCCTCTACTGCAAGTCTAGGTAGAGAGGTGGACCCATGGGTAGCTAGATGGGGTAAGAGGCCCCTAAGTGGAGGGCAAGGGGGCACCCTGGGGCCTCTACTGCAAGTCCAGGGAGAGAGGTGGACCCCTGGGTATTTTGCTGGGGTCAGAGGCCCCAAGGCGGAGGGACAGGGGGCTTCCTGGGGCCTCTACTGCAAGTCCAGGGAGAGAGGTGGACCCCTGTGTAGCTTGCTGGGGTCAGAAGCCTCTAGGTGGAGGGCCAAGGGGCACCCTGGAGCCTATACTGCAAGTCCAGGGAGAGAGGTGGACCCCTGGGTAGCTTGCTGGGGTCTGTAGCCCATAGGTGGAGGTCCAGGGGGTACCCTGGGGCCTATACTGCAAGTCCAGGGAGAGAGGTGGACCCCTGGGTAGCTTCCTAATGTCAGAGGCCCCTAGGTGGAGGGCCAGGGGGCACCCTGGGGCCTATCCTGCAAGTCCAGGGAGAGAGGTGGACCCCTGGGTAGCTTGCTGGGGTACGAGGCCCCTAGGTGGAGGGCCAGGGGGCACCCTGGGGCCTCTACTGCAAGTCCAGGGAGAGAGGTGGACCCCTGGGTAGCTTCCTAAGGTCAGAGGCCCCTAAGTGGAGGGCCAGGGGGCACCCTGGGGCCTATCCTGCAAGTCCAGGGAGAGAGGTGGACCCCTGGGTAGCTTGCTGGGGTACGAGACCCCTAGGTGGAGGGCCAGGGGGCACCCTGGGGCCTCTACTGCAAGTCCAGGGAGAGAGGTGGACCCCTGGGTAGCTTCCTGGGGTCAGAGTCCCCTAGGTGGAGGGTCAGGAGGTACCCTAGGGCCTCTACTGCAAGTCCAGGGAGAGAGGTGGACCCCTGGGTAGCTTGCTGGGGTCAGAGGCAAATAGGTGGAGGGCCAGGGGGCACCCTAGGGTCTACACTGCAAGTCCAGGGAGAGAGGTGGACCCCTGGGTAGCTTCCTAAGGTCAGAGGCCCCTAGGTGGAGGGCCAGGGGGCACCCTGGGGCCTATCCTGCAAATCCAGGGAGAGATGTGGACCCCTGGGTAGCTTGCTGGGGTACGAGGCCCCTAGGTGGAGGGCCAGGGGGCACCCTGGGGCCTCTACTGCAAGTCTAGGGAGAGAGGAGGACCCCTGGGTAGCTTGCTGGGGTCAGAGGCAACTAGGTGGAGGGACAGGGGTACCCTGGGGCCTAGACTGCAAGTCCAGGGAGAGAGGTGGACCCCTGGGTAGCTTCCTGAGGTCAAAGGCCCCTAGGTGGAGGGCCAGGGGGCACCCTGGGGCCTATCCTGCAAGTCCAAGGAGAGAGGTGGACCCCTGGGTTGCTTGCTGGGGTACAAGGCCCCTAGTTGGAGGTCAAGGGGGCACCCTGGGACCTTTACTGCAATCCCAGGGAGAGTTGTGGTCCCTTGTGTAGCTTGCTGGGGTCAGAGGCCCCTTGGTGGAGGGTCAGGGGGCACCCTGGGGCCTATTCTGCAAGTCCAGGGAGAGAGGTGGACCTCTGGGTAGCTTGCTGGGGTCAGAGGCCCCTAGGTGGAGGGCCAGGGGGCACCCTGGGGCCTATCCTGCAAGTCCAGGGAGAGAGGTGGACCCCTGGGTAGCTTGCTGGGGTACGAGGCCCATAGGTGGAGGGCCAGGGGGCACCCTGGGGCCTCTACTGCAAGTCCAGGGAGAGAGGTGGACCCCTGGGTAGCTTGCTGGGGTCAGAGACCCCTAGGTGGAGGGCCAGGGGGCACCCTGGGGCCTCTACTGCAAGACCAGGGAAAGAGGTGGACCCCTGGGTAGCTTGCTGGGGTCAGAGGCCTCTAGGTGGAGGGCCAGGGGGCACCCTGGGGCCTCTACTGCAAGTCTAGGGAGAGAGGTGGACCCATGGGTAGCTAGCTGGGGTAAGAGGCCCCTAAGTGGAGGGCCAGGGGGCACCCTGGGGCCTCTACTGCAAGTCCAGGGAGAGAGGTGGACCCCTGGGTAGCTTGCTGGGGTACGAGTCCCCTAGGTGGAGGGCCAGGGGGCACCCTGGGGCCTCTACTGCAAGTCCAGGGAGAGAGGTGGACCCCTGGGTAGCTTGCTGGGGTCTGAAGCCCATAGGTGGAGGGCCAGGGGGTACCCCTGGGCCTATACTTCAAGTCCAGGGAGAGAAGTGGACCCTTGGGTAGCTTCCTAAGGTTAGAGGCCCCTAGGTGGAGGCCCAGAGGGCACCCTGGGGACTATCGTGCAAGTCCAGGGAGAGAGGTTGACCCCTGGGTAGCTTGCTGGGGTACAAGGCCTCTAGGTGGAGGGCCAGGGGGCACCCTGGGGCCTCTACTGCAAGGCCAGGGAGAGAGGTGGACCCCTTGGTAGCTTGCTTGGGTCAGAGACCCCTAGGTGGAGGGCCAGGGGGCACCTTGGGGCCTCTACTTCAAGTCCAGGGAGAGAGGTGGACCCTTGGGTAGCTTCCTAATGTTAGAGGCCCTTAGGTGGAGGGCCAGAGGGCACCCAGGGGACTATCGTGCAAGTCCAGGGAGAGAGGTGGACCCCTGGGTAGCTTGCTGGGGTACAAGGCCTCTAGGTGGAGGGCCAGGGGCACCCTGGGGCCTCTACTGCAAGGCCAGGGAGAGAGGTGGACCCCTGGGTAGCTTGCTGGGGTCAGAGGCCTCTAGGTGGAGGGCCAAGGGGCACCCTGGGGCCTATACTGCAAGTCCAGGGAGAGAGGTGGACCCCTGGGTAGCTTGCTGGGGTCTGTAGCCCATAGGTGGAGGGCCAGGGGGTACCCTGGGGCCTATACTGCAAGTCCAGGGAGAGAGGTGGACCCCTGGGTAGCTTCCTAAGGTCAGAGGCCTCTAGGTGGAGGGCCAGGGGTCACCCTGGGGCCTATCCTGCAAGTCCAGGGAGAGAGGTGGACCCGTGGGTAGCTTGCTGGGGCACGAGGCCCCTAGGTGGAGGGCCAGGGGGCACCCTGGGGCCTCTACTGCAAGTCCAGGGAGAGAGGTGGACCCCTGGGTAGCTTCCTAAGGTCAGAGGCCCCTAGGTGGAGGGCCAGGGGGCACCCTGGGGCCTATCCTGCAAGTCCAGGGAGAGAGGTGGACCCCTGGGTAGCTTGCTGGGGTACGAGTCCCCTAGGTGGAGGGCCAGGGGGCACCCTGGGGCCTCTACTGCAAGCCCAGGGAGAGAGGTGGACCCCTGGGTAGCTTCCTGGGGTCAGAGTCCCCTAGGTGGAGGGTCAGGAGGTACCCTAGGGCCTCTACTGCATGTCCAGGGAGAGAGGTGGACCCCTGGGTAGCTTGCTGGGGTCAGAGGCAACTAGGTGGAGGGCCAGGGGGCACCCTAGGGTCTACACTGCAAGTCCAGGGAGAGAGGTGGACCCCTGGGTAGCTTCCTAAGGTCAGAGGCCCCTAGGTGGAGGGCCAGGGGGCACCCTGGGGCCTCTACTGCAAGTCCAGGGAGAGAGGTGGACCCATGGGTAGCTAGCTGGGGTAAGAGGCCCCTAAGTGGAGGGCCAGGGGGCACCCTGGGGCCTCTACTGCAAGTCCAGGGAGAGAGGTGGACCCTTGGGTAGCTTCCTAAGGTTAGAGGCCCCTAGGTGGAGGGCCAGAGGGCACCCTGGGGACTATCGTGCAAGTCCAGGGAGAGAGGTGGACCCCTGGGTAGCTTGCTGGGGTACAAGGCCTCTAGGTGGAGGGCCAGGGGGCACCCTGGGGCCTCTACTGCAAGGCCAGGGAGAGAGGTGGACCCCTTGGTAGCTTGCTTGGGTCAGAGACCCCTAGGTGGAGGGCCAGGGGGCACCTTGGGGCCTCTACTGCAAGTCTAGGTAGAGAGGTGGACCCATGGGTAGCTAGATGGGGTAAGAGGCCCCTAAGTGGAGGGCAAGGGGGCACCCTGGGGCCTCTACTGCAAGTCCAGGGAGAGAGGTGGACCCCTGGGTATTTTGCTGGGGTCAGAGGCCCCAAGGCGGAGGGACAGGGGGCTTCCTGGGGCCTCTACTGCAAGTCCAGGGAGAGAGGTGGACCCCTGTGTAGCTTGCTGGGGTCAGAAGCCTCTAGGTGGAGGGCCAAGGGGCACCCTGGAGCCTATACTGCAAGTCCAGGGAGAGAGGTGGACCCCTGGGTAGCTTGCTGGGGTCTGTAGCCCATAGGTGGAGGTCCAGGGGGTACCCTGGGGCCTATACTGCAAGTCCAGGGAGAGAGGTGGACCCCTGGGTAGCTTCCTAATGTCAGAGGCCCCTAGGTGGAGGGCCAGGGGGCACCCTGGGGCCTATCCTGCAAGTCCAGGGAGAGAGGTGGACCCCTGGGTAGCTTGCTGGGGTACGAGGCCCCTAGGTGGAGGGCCAGGGGGCACCCTGGGGCCTCTACTGCAAGTCCAGGGAGAGAGGTGGACCCCTGGGTAGCTTCCTAAGGTCAGAGGCCCCTAAGTGGAGGGCCAGGGGGCACCCTGGGGCCTATCCTGCAAGTCCAGGGAGAGAGGTGGACCCCTGGGTAGCTTGCTGGGGTACGAGACCCCTAGGTGGAGGGCCAGGGGGCACCCTGGGGCCTCTACTGCAAGTCCAGGGAGAGAGGTGGACCCCTGGGTAGCTTCCTGGGGTCAGAGTCCCCTAGGTGGAGGGTCAGGAGGTACCCTAGGGCCTCTACTGCAAGTCCAGGGAGAGAGGTGGACCCCTGGGTAGCTTGCTGGGGTCAGAGGCAAATAGGTGGAGGGCCAGGGGGCACCCTAGGGTCTACACTGCAAGTCCAGGGAGAGAGGTGGACCCCTGGGTAGCTTCCTAAGGTCAGAGGCCCCTAGGTGGAGGGCCAGGGGGCACCCTGGGGCCTATCTTGCAAATCCAGGGAGAGATGTGGACCCCTGGGTAGCTTGCTGGGGTACGAGGCCACTAGGTGGAGGGCCAGGGGGCACCCTGGGGCCTCTACTGCAAGTCTAGGGAGAGAGGAGGACCCCTGGGTAGCTTGCTGGGGTCAGAGGCAACTAGGTGGAGGGACAGGGGTACCCTGGGGCCTAGACTGCAAGTCCAGGGAGAGAGGTGGACCCCTGGGTAGCTTCCTGAGGTCAAAGGCCCCTAGGTGGAGGGCCAGGGGGCACCCTGGGGCCTATCCTGCAAGTCCAAGGAGAGAGGTGGACCCCTGGGTTGCTTGCTGGGGTACAAGGCCCCTAGTTGGAGGTCAAGGGGGCACCCTGGGACCTTTACTGCAATCCCAGGGAGAGTTGTGGTCCCTTGTGTAGCTTGCTGGGGTCAGAGGCCCCTTGGTGGAGGGTCAGGGGGCACCCTGGGGCCTATTCTGCAAGTCCAGGCAGAGAGGTGGACCTCTGGGTAGCTTGCTGGGGTCAGAGGCCCCTAGGTGGAGGGCCAGGGGGCACCCTGGGGCCTATCCTGCAAGTCCAGGGAGAGAGGTGGACCCCTGGGTAGCTTGCTGGGGTACGAGGCCCATAGGTGGAGGGCCAGGGGGCACCCTGGGGCCTCTACTGCAAGTCCAGGGAGAGAGGTGGACCCCTGGGTAGCTTGCTGGGGTCAGAGACCCCTAGGTGGAGGGCCAGGGGGCACCCTGGGGCCTCTACTGCAAGACCAGGGAAAGAGGTTGACCCCTGGGTAGCTTGCTGGGGTCAGAGGCCTCTAGGTGGAGGGCCAGGGGGCACCCTGGGGCCTCTACTGCAAGTCTAGGGAGAGAGGTGGACCCATGGGTAGCTAGCTGGGGTAAGAGGCCCCTAAGTGGAGGGCCAGGGGGCACCCTGGGGCCTCTACTGCAAGTCCAGGGAGAGAGGTGGACCCCTGGGTAGCTTGCTGGGGTACGAGGCCCCTATGTGGAGGGCCAGGGGGCACCCTGGGGCCTCTACTGCAAGTCCAGGGAGAGAGGAGGACCCCTGGGTAGCTTGCTGGGGTCAGAGGCAACTAGGTGGAGGGACAGGGGTACCCTGGGGCCTAGACTGCAAGTCCAGGGAGAGAGGTGGACCCCTGCGTAGCTTCCTGAGGTCAAAGGCCCCTAGGTGGAGGGCCAGGGGGCACCCTGGGGCCTATCCTGCAAGTCCAAGGAGAGAGGTGGACCGCTGGGTTGCTTGCTGGGGTACGAGGCCCCTAGTTGGAGGGCCAGGGGGCACCCTGGGGCCTCTACTGCAAGCCCAGGGAGAGAGGTGGACCCCTGGTTAGCTTGCTGGGGTCGGAAGCCCCTTGGTCTATGGCAGGGGGCACCCTGGGGCCTATACTGCAAGTCCAGTGAGAGAGGTGGACCCATGTGTAGCTTACTGGGGTCAGAGGCCCCTAGGTGGAGGGCCAGGGGCTTCCTGGGGCCTCTACTGCAAGTCCAGGGAGAGAGGTGGACCCCTGGGTAGCTTGCTGGTGTCAGAGGCAACTAGGTGGAGGGACAGGGGGTACCCTGGGGCCTATACTGCAAGTCCAGGGAGAGAGGTGGACCCCTGGGTATTTCCTGAGGTCAGAGGCCCCTAGGTGGAGGGCCAGGGGGCACCCTGGGGCCTATCCTGCAAGTCCAAGGAGAGAGGTGGACCCCTGGGTAGCTTGCTGGGGTCTGAAGCCCAAAGGTGGAGGGCCAGAGGGCACCCTGGGGCCTCTACTGCAAGTCTAGGGAGAGAGGTGGACCCATGGGTAGCTAGCTGGGGTAAGAGGCCCCTAAGTGGAGGGCCAGGGGGCACCCTGGGGCCTCTATTGCAAGTCCAGGGAGAGAGGTGGACCCCTGGGTAGTTTGCTGGGGTCAGAGGCCCCTAGGCGGAGGGACAGGGGGCTTCCTGGGGCCTCTACTGCAAGTCCAGGGAGAAAGGTGTACCCCTGGGTAGCTTGCTAGGGTCAGAGGCCCCTAGGTGGAGGTCAAGGGGGCACCCTGGGGCCTTTACTGCAATCCCAGGGAGAGTTGTGGACCCTTGTGTAGCTTGCTGGGGTCAGAGGCCCCTTGGTGGAGGGTCAGGGGGCACCCTGGGGCGTATTCTGCAAGTCCAGGGAGAGAGGTGGACCTCTGGGTAGCTTGCTGGGGTCAGAGGCCCCTAGGTGGAGGGCCAGAGGGCACCCTGGGGCCTATCCTGCAAGTCCAGGGAGAGAGGTGGACCCCTGGGTAGCTTGCTGGGGTACAAGGCCCCTAGGTGGAGGGCCAGGGGGTACCCTGGGGCCTATCCTGCAAGTCCACGGAGAGTTGTGGACCCTTGTGTAGCTTGCTGGGGTCAGAGGCCCCTAGGTGGAGGGCCAGGGGGCACCCTGGGGCCTATCCTGCAAGTCCAGGGAGAGAGGTGGACCCCTGGGTAGCTTGCTGGGGTCTGTAGCCCATAGATGGAGGGCCAGGGGGTACCCTGGGGCCTATACTGCAAGTCCAGGGAGAGAGGTGGACCCCTGGGTAGCTTCCTAAGGTCAGAGGCCCCTAGGTGGAGGGCCAGGGGTCACCCTGGGGCCTATCCTGCAAGTCCAGGGAGAGAGGTGGACCCGTGGGTAGCTTGCTGGGGCACGAGTCCCCTAGGTGGAGGGCCAGGGGGCACCCTGGGGCCTCTACTGCAAGTCCAGGGAGAGAGGTGGACCCCTGGGTAGCTTCCTAAGGTCAGAGGCCCCTAGGTGGAGGGCCAGGGGGCACCCTGGGGCCTATCCTGCAAGTCCAGGGAGAGAGGTGGACCCCTGGGTAGCTTGCTGGGGTACGAGTCCCCTAGGTGGAGTGCCAGGGGGCACCCTGGGGCCTCTACTGCAAGCCCAGGGAGAGAGGTGGACCCCTGGGTAGCTTCCTGGGGTCAGAGTCCCCTAGGTGGAGGGTCAGGAGGTACCCTAGGGCCTCTACTGCAAGTCCAGGGAGAGAGGTGGACCCCTGGGTAGCTTGCTGGGGTCAGAGGCAACTAGGTGGAGGGCCAGGGGGCACCCTAGGGTCTACACTGCAAGTCCAGGGAGAGAGGTGGACCCCTGGGTAGCTTCCTAAGGTCAGAGGCCCCTAGGTGGAGGGCCAGGGGGCACCCTGGGGCCTCTACTGCAAGTCCAGGGAGAGAGGTGGACCCATGGGTAGCTAGATGGGGAAAGAGGCCCCTAAGTGGAGGGCCAGGGGGCACCCTGGGGCCTCTACTGCAAGTCCAGGGAGAGAGGTGGACCCTTGGGTAGCTTCCTAAGGTTAGAGGCCCCTAGGTGGAGGGCCAGAGGGCACCCTGGGGACTATCGTGCAAGTCCAGGGAGAGAGGTGGACCCCTGGGTAGCTTGCTGGGGTACAAGGCCTCTAGGTGGAGGGCCAGGGGGCACCCTGGGGCCTCTACTGCAAGGCCAGGGAGAGAGGTGGACCCCTTGGTAGCTTGCTTGGGTCAGAGACCCCTAGGTGGAGGGCCAGGGGGCACCTTGGGGCCTCTACTGCAAGTCTAGGTAGAGAGGTGGACCCATGGGTAGCTAGATGGGGTAAGAGGCCCCTAAGTGGAGGGCAAGGGGGCACCCTGGGGCCTCTACTGCAAGTCCAGGGAGAGAGGTGGACCCCTGGGTATTTTGCTGGGGTCAGAGGCCCCAAGGCGGAGGGACAGGGGGCTTCCTGGGGCCTCTACTGCAAGTCCAGGGAGAGAGGTGGACCCCTGTGTAGCTTGCTGGGGTCAGAGGCCTCTAGGTGGAGGGCCAAGGGGCACCCTGGAGCCTATACTGCAAGTCCAGGGAGAGAGGTGGACCCCTGGGTAGCTTGCTGGGGTCTGTAGCCCATAGGTGGAGGTCCAGGGGGTACCCTGGGGCCTATACTGCAAGTCCAGGGAGAGAGGTGGACCCCTGGGTAGCTTCCTAATGTCAGAGGCCCCTAGGTGGAGGGCCAGGGGGCACCCTGGGGCCTCTACTGCAAGTCCAGGGAGAGAGGAGGACCCCTGGGTAGCTTGCTGGGGTCAGAGGCAACTAGGTGGAGGGACAGGGGTACCCTGGGGCCTAGACTGCAAGTCCAGGGAGAGAGGTGGATCCCTGCGTAACTTCCTGAGGTCAAAGGCCCCTAGGTGGAGGGCCAGGGGGCACCCTGGGGCCTATCCTGCAAGTCCAAGGAGAGAGGTGGACCGCTGGGTTGCTTGCTGGGGTACGAGGCCCCTAGTTGGAGGGCCAGGGGGCACCCTGGGGCCTCTACTGCAAGCCCAGGGAGAGAGGTGGACCCCTGGTTAGATTGCTGGGGTCGGAAGCCCCTTGGTCTATGGCCAGGGGGCACCCTGGGGCCTATACTGCAAGTCCAGTGAGAGAGGTGGACCCATGGGTAGCTTACTGGGGTCAGAGGCCCCTAGGTGGAGGGCCAGGGGCTTCCTGGGGCCTCTACTGCAAGTCCAGGGAGAGAGGTGGACCCCTGGGTAGCTTGCTGGTGTCAGAGGCAACTAGGTGGAGGGACAGGGGGTACCCTGGGGCCTATACTGCAAGTCCAGGGAGAGAGGTGGACCCCTGGGTAGCTTCCTGAGGTCAGAGGCCCCTAGGTGGAGGGCCAGAGCGCACCCTGGGGCCTATCCTGCAAGTCCAGGGAGAGAGGTGGACCCTTGGGTAGCTTGCTGGGGTACGAGGCCCCTAGGTGGAAGGCCAGGGGGCAGCCTGGGTCCTCTACTGCAAGTCCAGGGAGAGAGGTGGACCCCTGGGTAGCTTGCTGGGGTCAGAGGCCCCTAGGTGGAGGGCCAGGGGGCACCCTGGGGCCTCTACTGCAAGGCCAGGGAGAGAGGTGGACCCCTTGGTAGCTTGCTTGGGTCAGAGACCCCTAGGTGGAGGGCCAGGGGGCACCTTGGGGCCTCTACTTCAAGTCCAGGGAGAGAGGTTTACCCTTGGGTAGCTTCCTAAGGTTAGAGGCCCCTAGGTGGAGGGCCAAAGGGCACCCAGGGGACTATCGTGCAAGTCCAGGGAGAGAGGTGGACCCCTGGGTAGCTCGCTGGGGTACAAGGCCTCTAGGTGGAGGGCCAGGGGGCACCCTGGGGCCTCTACTGCAAGGCCAGGGAGAGAGGTGGACCCCTTGGTAGCTTGCTTGGGTCAGAGACCCCTAGGTGGAGGGCCAGGGGGCACCTTGGGGCCTCTACTGCAAGTCTAGGGAGAGAGGTGGACCCATGGGTACCTAGCTGGGGTAAGAGGCCCCTAAGTGGAGGGCAAGGGGGCACCCTGGGGCCTCTACTGCAAGTCCAGGGAGAGAGGTGGACGCCTGGGTAGTTTGCTGGGGTCAGAGGCCCCAAGGCGGAGGGACAGGGGGCTTCCTGGGGCCTCTACTGCAAGTCCAGGGAGAGAGGTGGACCCCTGGGTAGCTTGCTTTGGTCAGAGGCCTCTAGGTGGAGGGCCAAGGGGCACCCTGGGGCCTATACTGCAAGTCCGAGGAGAGAGGTGGACCCCTGGGTAGCTTGCTGGGGTCTGTAGCCCATAGGTGGAGGTCCAGGGGGTACCCTGGGGCCTATACTGCAAGTCCAGGGAGAGAGGTGGACCCCTGGGTAGCTTCCTAAGGTCAGAGGCCCCTAGGTGGAGGGCCAGGGGGCACCCTGGGGCCTATCCTGCAATTCCAGGGAGAGAGGTGGACCCCTGGGTAGCTTGCTGGGGTACGAGGCCCCTAGGTGGAGGGCCAGGGGGCACCCTGGGGCCTCTACTGCAAGTCCAGGGAGAGAAGTGGACCCCTGGGTAGCTTCCTAAGGTCAGAGGCCCCTAGGTGGAGGGCCAGGGGGCACCCTGGGGTCTATCCTGCAAGTCCAGGGAGAGAGGTGGACCCCTGGGTAGCTTGCTGGGGTACGAGTCCCCTAGGTGGAGGGCCAGGGGGCACCCTGGGGCCTCTACTGCAAGTCCAGGGAGAGAGGTGGACCCCTGGGTAGCTTGCTGGGGTCTGAAGCCCATAGGTGGAGGGCCAGGGGGTACCCCTGGGCCTATACTTCAAGTCCAGGGAGAGAAGTGGACCCTTGGGTAGCTTCCTAAGGTTAGAGGCCCCTAGGTGGAGGCCCAGAGGGCACCCTGGGGACTATCGTGCAAGTCCAGGGAGAGAGGTTGACCCCTGGGTAGCTTGCTGGGGTACAAGGCCTCTAGGTGGAGGGCCAGGGGGCACCCTGGGGCCTCTACTGCAAGGCCAGGGAGAGAGGTGGACCCCTTGGTAGCTTGCTTGGGTCAGAGACCCCTAGGTGGAGGGCCAGGGGGCACCTTGGGGCCTCTACTTCAAGTCCAGGGAGAGAGGTGGACCCTTGGGTAGCTTCCTAATGTTAGAGGCCCTTAGGTGGAGGGCCAGAGGGCACCCAGGGGACTATCGTGCAAGTCCAGGGAGAGAGGTGGACCCCTGGGTAGCTTGCTGGGGTACAAGGCCTCTAGGTGGAGGGCCAGGGGCACCCTGGGGCCTCTACTGCAAGGCCAGGGAGAGAGGTGGACCCCTGGGTAGCTTGCTGGGGTCAGAGGCCTCTAGGTGGAGGGCCAAGGGGCACCCTGGGGCCTATACTGCTAGTCCAGGGAGAGAGGTGGACCCCTGGGTAGCTTGCTGGGGTCTGTAGCCCATAGGTGGAGGGCCAGGGGGTACCCTGGGGCCTATACTGCAAGTCCAGGGAGAGAGGTGGACCCCTGGGTAGCTTCCTAAGGTCAGAGGCCTCTAGGTGGAGGGCCAGGGGTCACCCTGGGGCCTATCCTGCAAGTCCAGGGAGAGAGGTGGACCCGTGGGTAGCTTGCTGGGGCACGAGGCCCCTAGGTGGAGGGCCAGGGGGCACCCTGGGGCCTCTACTGCAAGTCCAGGGAGAGAGGTGGACCCCTGGGTAGCTTCCTAAGGTCAGAGGCCCCTAGGTGGAGGGCCAGGGGGCACCCTGGGGCCTATCCTGCAAGTCCAGGGAGAGAGGTGGACCCCTGGGTAGCTTGCTGGGGTACGAGTCCCCTAGGTGGAGGGCCAGGGGGCACCCTGGGGCCTCTACTGCAAGCCCAGGGAGAGAGGTGGACCCCTGGGTAGCTTCCTGGGGTCAGAGTCCCCTAGGTGGAGGGTCAGGAGGTACCCTAGGGCCTCTACTGCATGTCCAGGGAGAGAGGTGGACCCCTGGGTAGCTTGCTGGGGTCAGAGGCAACTAGGTGGAGGGCCAGGGGGCACCCTAGGGTCTACACTGCAAGTCCAGGGAGAGAGGTGGACCCCTGGGTAGCTTCCTAAGGTCAGAGGCCCCTAGGTGGAGGGCCAGGGGGCACCCTGGGGCCTCTACTGCAAGTCCAGGGAGAGAGGTGGACCCATGGGTAGCTAGCTGGGGTAAGAGGCCCCTAAGTGGAGGGCCAGGGGGCACCCTGGGGCCTCTACTGCAAGTCCAGGGAGAGAGGTGGACCCTTGGGTAGCTTCCTAAGGTTAGAGGCCCCTAGGTGGAGGGCCAGAGGGCACCCTGGGGACTATCGTGCAAGTCCAGGGAGAGAGGTGGACCCCTGGGTAGCTTGCTGGGGTACAAGGCCTCTAGGTGGAGGGCCAGGGGGCACCCTGGGGCCTCTACTGCAAGGCCAGGGAGAGAGGTGGACCCCTTGGTAGCTTGCTTGGGTCAGAGACCCCTAGGTGGAGGGCCAGGGGGCACCTTGGGGCCTCTACTGCAAGTCTAGGTAGAGAGGTGGACCCATGGGTAGCTAGATGGGGTAAGAGGCCCCTAAGTGGAGGGCAAGGGGGCACCCTGGGGCCTCTACTGCAAGTCCAGGGAGAGAGGTGGACCCCTGGGTATTTTGCTGGGGTCAGAGGCCCCAAGGCGGAGGGACAGGGGGCTTCCTGGGGCCTCTACTGCAAGTCCAGGGAGAGAGGTGGACCCCTGTGTAGCTTGCTGGGGTCAGAAGCCTCTAGGTGGAGGGCCAAGGGGCACCCTGGAGCCTATACTGCAAGTCCAGGGAGAGAGGTGGACCCCTGGGTAGCTTGCTGGGGTCTGTAGCCCATAGGTGGAGGTCCAGGGGGTACCCTGGGGCCTATACTGCAAGTCCAGGGAGAGAGGTGGACCCCTGGGTAGCTTCCTAATGTCAGAGGCCCCTAGGTGGAGGGCCAGGGGGCACCCTGGGGCCTATCCTGCAAGTCCAGGGAGAGAGGTGGACCCCTGGGTAGCTTGCTGGGGTACGAGGCCCCTAGGTGGAGGGCCAGGGGGCACCCTGGGGCCTCTACTGCAAGTCCAGGGAGAGAGGTGGACCCCTGGGTAGCTTCCTAAGGTCAGAGGCCCCTAAGTGGAGGGCCAGGGGGCACCCTGGGGCCTATCCTGCAAGTCCAGGGAGAGAGGTGGACCCCTGGGTAGCTTGCTGGGGTACGAGACCCCTAGGTGGAGGGCCAGGGGGCACCCTGGGGCCTCTACTGCAAGTCCAGGGAGAGAGGTGGACCCCTGGGTAGCTTCCTGGGGTCAGAGTCCCCTAGGTGGAGGGTCAGGAGGTACCCTAGGGCCTCTACTGCAAGTCCAGGGAGAGAGGTGGACCCCTGGGTAGCTTGCTGGGGTCAGAGGCAAATAGGTGGAGGGCCAGGGGGCACCCTAGGGTCTACACTGCAAGTCCAGGGAGAGAGGTGGACCCCTGGGTAGCTTCCTAAGGTCAGAGGCCCCTAGGTGGAGGGCCAGGGGGCACCCTGGGGCCTATCCTGCAAATCCAGGGAGAGATGTGGACCCCTGGGTAGCTTGCTGGGGTACGAGGCCACTAGGTGGAGGGCCAGGGGGCACCCTGGGGCCTCTACTGCAAGTCTAGGGAGAGAGGAGGACCCCTGGGTAGCTTGCTGGGGTCAGAGGCAACTAGGTGGAGGGACAGGGGTACCCTGGGGCCTAGACTGCAAGTCCAGGGAGAGAGGTGGACCCCTGGGTAGCTTCCTGAGGTCAAAGGCCCCTAGGTGGAGGGCCAGGGGGCACCCTGGGGCCTATCCTGCAAGTCCAAGGAGAGAGGTGGACCCCTGGGTTGCTTGCTGGGGTACAAGGCCCCTAGTTGGAGGTCAAGGGGGCACCCTGGGACCTTTACTGCAATCCCAGGGAGAGTTGTGGTCCCTTGTGTAGCTTGCTGGGGTCAGAGGCCCCTTGGTGGAGGGTCAGGGGGCACCCTGGGGCCTATTCTGCAAGTCCAGGCAGAGAGGTGGACCTCTGGGTAGCTTGCTGGGGTCAGAGGCCCCTAGGTGGAGGGCCAGGGGGCACCCTGGGGCCTATCCTGCAAGTCCAGGGAGAGAGGTGGACCCCTGGGTAGCTTGCTGGGGTACGAGGCCCATAGGTGGAGGGCCAGGGGGCACCCTGGGGCCTCTACTGCAAGTCCAGGGAGAGAGGTGGACCCCTGGGTAGCTTGCTGGGGTCAGAGACCCCTAGGTGGAGGGCCAGGGGGCACCCTGGGGCCTCTACTGCAAGACCAGGGAAAGAGGTTGACCCCTGGGTAGCTTGCTGGGGTCAGAGGCCTCTAGGTGGAGGGCCAGGGGCACCCTGGGGCCTCTACTGCAAGTCTAGGGAGAGAGGTGGACCCATGGGTAGCTAGCTGGGGTAAGAGGCCCCTAAGTGGAGGGCCAGGGGGCACCCTGGGGCCTCTACTGCAAGTCCAGGGAGAGAGGTGGACCCCTGGGTAGCTTGCTGGGGTACGAGGCCCCTATGTGGAGGGCCAGGGGGCACCCTGGGGCCTCTACTGCAAGTCCAGGGAGAGAGGAGGACCCCTGGGTAGCTTGCTGGGGTCAGAGGCAACTAGGTGGAGGGACAGGGGTACCCTGGGGCCTAGACTGCAAGTCCAGGGAGAGAGGTGGACCCCTGCGTAGCTTCCTGAGGTCAAAGGCCCCTAGGTGGAGGGCCAGGGGGCACCCTGGGGCCTATCCTGCAAGTCCAAGGAGAGAGGTGGACCGCTGGGTTGCTTGCTGGGGTACGAGGCCCCTAGTTGGAGGGCCAGGGGGCACCCTGGGGCCTCTACTGCAAGCCCAGGGAGAGAGGTGGACCCCTGGTTAGCTTGCTGGGGTCGGAAGCCCCTTGGTCTATGGCAGGGGGCACCCTGGGGCCTATACTGCAAGTCCAGTGAGAGAGGTGGACCCATGTGTAGCTTACTGGGGTCAGAGGCCCCTAGGTGGAGGGCCAGGGGCTTCCTGGGGCCTCTACTGCAAGTCCAGGGAGAGAGGTGGACCCCTGGGTAGCTTGCTGGTGTCAGAGGCAACTAGGTGGAGGGACAGGGGGTACCCTGGGGCCTATACTGCAAGTCCAGGGAGAGAGGTGGACCCCTGGGTATTTCCTGAGGTCAGAGGCCCCTAGGTGGAGGGCCAGGGGGCACCCTGGGGCCTATCCTGCAAGTCCAAGGAGAGAGGTGGACCCCTGGGTAGCTTGCTGGGGTCTGAAGCCCAAAGGTGGAGGGCCAGAGGGCACCCTGGGGTCTCTACTGCAAGTCTAGGGAGAGAGGTGGACCCATGGGTAGCTAGCTGGGGTAAGAGGCCCCTAAGTGGAGGGCCAGGGGGCACCCTGGGGCCTCTATTGCAAGTCCAGGGAGAGAGGTGGACCCCTGGGTAGTTTGCTGGGGTCAGAGGCCCCTAGGCGGAGGGACAGGGGGCTTCCTGGGGCCTCTACTGCAAGTCCAGGGAGAAAGGTGTACCCCTGGGTAGCTTGCTAGGGTCAGAGGCCCCTAGGTGGAGGTCAAGGGGGCACCCTGGGGCCTTTACTGCAATCCCAGGGAGAGTTGTGGACCCTTGTGTAGCTTGCTGGGGTCAGAGGCCCCTTGGTGGAGGGTCAGGGGGCACCCTGGGGCGTATTCTGCAAGTCCAGGGAGAGAGGTGGACCTCTGGGTAGCTTGCTGGGGTCAGAGGCCCCTAGGTGGAGGGCCAGAGGGCACCCTGGGGCCTATCCTGCAAGTCCAGGGAGAGAGGTGGACCCCTGGGTAGCTTGCTGGGGTACAAGGCCCCTAGGTGGAGGGCCAGGGGGTACCCTGGGGCCTATCCTGCAAGTCCACGGAGAGTTGTGGACCCTTGTGTAGCTTGCTGGGGTCAGAGGCCCCTAGGTGGAGGGCCAGGGGGCACCCTGGGGCCTATCCTGCAAGTCCAGGGAGAGAGGTGGACCCCTGGGTAGCTTGCTGGGGTCTGTAGCCCATAGGTGGAGGGCCAGGGGGTACCCTGGGGCCTATACTGCAAGTCCAGGGAGAGAGGTGGACCCCTGGGTAGCTTCCTAAGGTCAGAGGCCCCTAGGTGGAGGGCCAGGGGTCACCCTGGGGCCTATCCTGCAAGTCCAGGGAGAGAGGTGGACCCGTGGGTAGCTTGCTGGGGCACGAGGCCCCTAGGTGGAGGGCCAGGGGGCACCCTGGGGCCTCTACTGCAAGTCCAGGGAGAGAGGTGGACCCCTGGGTAGCTTCCTAAGGTCAGAGGCCCCTAGGTGGAGGGCCAGGGGGCACCCTGGGGCCTATCCTGCAAGTCCAGGGAGAGAGGTGGACCCCTGGGTAGCTTGCTGGGGTACGAGTCCCCTAGGTGGAGTGCCAGGGGGCACCCTGGGGCCTCTACTGCAAGCCCAGGGAGAGAGGTGGACCCCTGGGTAGCTTCCTGGGGTCAGAGTCCCCTAGGTGGAGGGTCAGGAGGTACCCTAGGGCCTCTACTGCAAGTCCAGGGAGAGAGGTGGACCCCTGGGTAGCTTGCTGGGGTCAGAGGCAACTAGGTGGAGGGCCAGGGGGCACCCTAGGGTCTACACTGCAAGTCCAGGGAGAGAGGTGGACCCCTGGGTAGCTTCCTAAGGTCAGAGGCCCCTAGGTGGAGGGCCAGGGGGCACCCTGGGGCCTCTACTGCAAGTCCAGGGAGAGAGGTGGACCCATGGGTAGCTAGCTGGGGTAAGAGGCCCCTAAGTGGAGGGCCAGGGGGCACCCTGGGGCCTCTACTGCAAGTCCAGGGAGAGAGGTGGACCCTTGGGTAGCTTCCTAAGGTTAGAGGCCCCTAGGTGGAGGGCCAGAGGGCACCCTGGGGACTATCGTGCAAGTCCAGGGAGAGAGGTGGACCCCTGGGTAGCTTGCTGGGGTACAAGGCCTCTAGGTGGAGGGCCAGGGGGCACCCTGGGGCCTCTACTGCAAGGCCAGGGAGAGAGGTGGACCCCTTGGTAGCTTGCTTGGGTCAGAGACCCCTAGGTGGAGGGCCAGGGGGCACCTTGGGGCCTCTACTGCAAGTCTAGGTAGAGAGGTGGACCCATGGGTAGCTAGATGGGGTAAGAGGCCCCTAAGTGGAGGGCAAGGGGGCACCCTGGGGCCTCTACTGCAAGTCCAGGGAGAGAGGTGGACCCCTGGGTATTTTGCTGGGGTCAGAGGCCCCAAGGCGGAGGGACAGGGGGCTTCCTGGGGCCTCTACTGCAAGTCCAGGGAGAGAGGTGGACCCCTGTGTAGCTTGCTGGGGTCAGAGGCCTCTAGGTGGAGGGCCAAGGGGCACCCTGGAGCCTATACTGCAAGTCCAGGGAGAGAGGTGGACCCCTGGGTAGCTTGCTGGGGTCTGTAGCCCATAGGTGGAGGTCCAGGGGGTACCCTGGGGCCTATACTGCAAGTCCAGGGAGAGAGGTGGACCCCTGGGTAGCTTCCTAATGTCAGAGGCCCCTAGGTGGAGGGCCAGGGGGCACCCTGGGGCCTCTACTGCAAGTCCAGGGAGAGAGGAGGACCCCTGGGTAGCTTGCTGGGGTCAGAGGCAACTAGGTGGAGGGACAGGGGTACCCTGGGGCCTAGACTGCAAGTCCAGGGAGAGAGGTGGATCCCTGCGTAACTTCCTGAGGTCAAAGGCCCCTAGGTGGAGGGCCAGGGGGCACCCTGGGGCCTATCCTGCAAGTCCAAGGAGAGAGGTGGACCGCTGGGTTGCTTGCTGGGGTACGAGGCCCCTAGTTGGAGGGCCAGGGGGCACCCTGGGGCCTCTACTGCAAGCCCAGGGAGAGAGGTGGACCCCTGGTTAGATTGCTGGGGTCGGAAGCCCCTTGGTCTATGGCCAGGGGGCACCCTGGGGCCTATACTGCAAGTCCAGTGAGAGAGGTGGACCCATGGGTAGCTTACTGGGGTCAGAGGCCCCTAGGTGGAGGGCCAGGGGCTTCCTGGGGCCTCTACTGCAAGTCCAGGGAGAGAGGTGGACCCCTGGGTAGCTTGCTGGTGTCAGAGGCAACTAGGTGGAGGGACAGGGGGTACCCTGGGGCCTATACTGCAAGTCCAGGGAGAGAGGTGGACCCCTGGGTAGCTTCCTGAGGTCAGAGGCCCCTAGGTGGAGGGCCAGAGCGCACCCTGGGGCCTATCCTGCAAGTCCAGGGAGAGAGGTGGACCCTTGGGTAGCTTGCTGGGGTACGAGGCCCCTAGGTGGAAGGCCAGGGGGCAGCCTGGGTCCTCTACTGCAAGTCCAGGGAGAGAGGTGGACCCCTGGGTAGCTTGCTGGGGTCAGAGGCCCCTAGGTGGAGGGCCAGGGGGCACCCTGGGGCCTCTACTGCAAGTCCAGGGAAAGAGGTGGACCCCTAGGTAGCTTGCTTGGGTCAGAGACCCCTAGGTGGAGGGCCAGGGGGCACCTTGGGGCCTCTACTTCAAGTCCAGGGAGAGAGGTGGACCCTTGGGTAGCTTCCTAAGGTTAGAGGCCCCTAGGTAAAGGGCCAGAGGGCACCCAGGGGACTATCGTGCAAGTCCAGGGAGAGAGGTGGACCCCTGGGTAGCTTGCTGGGGTACAAGGCCTCTAGGTGGAGGGCCAGGGGGCACCCTGGGGCCTCTACTGCAAGGCCAGGGAGAGAGGTGGACCCCTTGGTTGCTTGCTTGGGTCAGAGACCCCTAGGTGGAGGGCCAGGGGGCACCTTGGGGCCTCTACTGCAAGTCTAGGGAGAGAGGTGGACCCATGGGTAGCTAGCTGGGGTAAGAGGCCCCTAAGTGGAGGGCAAGGGGGCACCCTGGGGCCTCTACTGCAAAACCAGGGAGAGAGGTGGACCCCTGGGTAGTTTGCTGGGGTCAGAGGCCCCTAGGCGGAGGGACAGGGGGCTTCCTGGGGCCTCTACTTCAAGTCCTGGGAGAGAGGTGGACCCCTGGGTAGCTTGCTGGAGTCAGAGGCCTCTAGGTGGAGGGCCAAGGGGCACCCTGGGGCCTATACTGCAAGTCCAGGGAGAGAGGTGGACCCCGAGGGTAGCTTGCTGGGGTCTGTAGCCCATAGGTGGAGGGCCAGGGGGTATCCTGGGGCCTATACTGCAAGTCCAGGGAGAAAGGTGGACCCCTGGGTAGCTTCCTAAGGTCAGAGGCCCCTAGGTGGAGGGCCAGGGGGCACCCTGTGGCCTATCCTGCAAGTCCAGGGAGAGAGGTGGACCCATGGGTAGCTTGCTGGGGCACGAGGCCCCTAGGTGGAGGGCCAGGGGGCACCCTGGGGCCTCTACTGCAAGTCCAGGGAGAGAGGTGGACCCCTGGGTAGCTTCCTAAGGTCAGAGGCCCCTAGGTGGAGGGCCAGGGGGCACCCTGGGGCCTATCCTGCAAGTCCAGGGAGAGAGGTGGACCCCTGGGTAGCTTGCTGGGGTACGAGTCCCCTAGGTGGAGGGCCAAGGGGCACCCTGGGGCCTCTACTGCAAGTCCAGGGAGAGAGGTGAACCCCTGGGTAGCTTGCTGGGGTCAGAGGCAACTAGGTGGAGGGCCAGGGGGCACCCTAGGGTCTACACTGCAAGTCCAGGGAGAGAGGTGGACCCCTGGGTATTTTCCTAAGGTCAGAGGCCCCTAGGTGGAGGGCCAGGGGGCACCCTGGGGCCTATCCTGCAAGTCCAGGGAGAGATGTGGACCCCTGGGTAGCTTGCTGGGGTACGAGGCCCCTATGTGGAGGGCCAGGGGGCACCCTGGGGCCTCTACTGCAAGTCCAGGGAGAGAGGAGGACCCCTGGGTAGCTTGCTGGGGTCAGAGGCAACTAGGTGGAGGGACAGGGGTACCCTGGGGCCTAGACTGCAAGTCCAGGGAGAGAGGTGGACCCCTGCGTAGCTTCCTGAGGTCAAAGGCCCCTAGGTGGAGGGCCAGGGGGCACCCTGGGGCCTATCCTGCAAGTCCAAGGAGAGAGGTGGACCGCTGGGTTGCTTGCTGGGGTACGAGGCCCCTAGTTGGAGGGCCAGGGGGCACCCTGGGGCCTCTACTGCAAGCCCAGGGAGAGAGGTGGACCCCTGGTTAGCTTGCTGGGGTCGGAAGCCCCTTGGTCTATGGCAGGGGGCACCCTGGGGCCTATACTGCAAGTCCAGTGAGAGAGGTGGACCCATGTGTAGCTTACTGGGGTCAGAGGCCCCTAGGTGGAGGGCCAGGGGCTTCCTGGGGCCTCTACTGCAAGTCCAGGGAGAGAGGTGGACCCCTGGGTAGCTTGCTGGTGTCAGAGGCAACTAGGTGGAGGGACAGGGGGTACCCTGGGGCCTATACTGCAAGTCCAGGGAGAGAGGTGGACCCCTGGGTATTTCCTGAGGTCAGAGGCCCCTAGGTGGAGGGCCAGAGCGCACCCTGGGGCCTATCCTGCAAGTCCAAGGAGAGAGGTGGACCCCTGGGTAACATGCTGGGGTACGAGGCCCCTAGGTGGAGGGCCAGGGGGCAGCCTGGGTCCTCTACTGCAAGTCCAGGGAGAGAGGTGGACCCCTGGGTACCTTCTTGGGGTCAGAGTCCCCTAGGTGGAGGGCCAGGAGGTACCCTAGGGCCTCTACTGCAAGTCCAGGGTGAGAGGTGGACCCCTGGGTAGCTTGCTGGGGTACAAGGCCCCTAGGTGGAGGGCCAGGGGGTACCCTGGGGCCTATCCTGCAAGTCCACGGAGAGATGTGGACCCTTGGGTAGCTTCCTAGGGTTAGAGGCCCCTAGGTGGAGGGCCAGGGGGCACCCTGGGGCCCATCCTGCAAGTCCAGGGAGAGAGGTGGACCCCTAGGTAGCTTGCTGGGGTACAAGGCCCCTAGGTGGAGGGCCAGGGGGCACCCTGGGGCCTTTACTGCAAGTCCAGGGAGAGAGGTGGACCCCTGGGTACCTTCCTGGGGTCAGAGTCCCCTAGGTGGAGGGCCAGGAGGTACCCTAGGGCCTCTACTGCAAGTCCAGGGTGAGAGGTGGACCCCTGGGTAGCTAGCTGGGGTAAGAGGCCCCTAAGTGGAGGGCCAGGGGGCACCCTGGGAACTCTACTGCAAGTCCATGGAGAGAGGTGGACCCCTGGGTAGTTTGCTGGGGTCAGAGGCCCCTAAGTGGAGGGCCAGGGGGCACCCTTGGGCCTCTACTGCAAGTCCAGGGAGAAAGGTGGACCCCTTGGTAGCTTGCTTGGGTCAGAGGCCTCTAGGTGGAGGTCAAGGGGGCACCCTGGGGCCTCTACTGCAATCCCAGAGAGAGTTGTGGACCCTTGTGTAGCTTGCTGGGGTCAAAGGCCCCTTGGTGGAGGGTCAGGGGGCACCCTGGGGCCTATTCTGCAAGTCCAGGGAGAGAGGTGGACCTCTGGGTAGCTTGCTGGGGTCAGAGGCCCCTAGGTGGAGGGCCAGGGGGCACCCTGGGGCCTAACTTGCAAGTCCAGGGAGTAAGGTAGACCCCTGGGTAGCTTGCTAGGGTACGAGGCCCCTAGGTGGAGGGCCAGGGGGCACCCTGGGGCCTCTACTGCAAGTCCAGGGAGAGAGGTGGACCCCTGGGTAGCTTGCTGGGGTCAGAGGCCCCTAGGTGGAGGGCCAGGGGGCACCCTGGGGCCTCTACTGCAAGTCCAGGGAGAGAGGTGGACCCCTGGGTAGCTTGCTGGGGTCTGAAGCCCAAAGGTGGAGGGCCAGAGGGCACCCTGGGGCCTCTACTGCAAGTCTAGGGAGAGAGGTGGACCCATGGGTAGCTAGCTGGGGTAAGAGGCCCCTAAGTGTAGGGCCAGGGGGCACCCTGGGGCCTCTATTGCAAGTCCAGGGAGAGAGGTGGACCCCTGGGTAGTTTGCTGGGGTCAGAGGCCCCTAGGCGGAGGGACAGGGGGCTTCCTGGGGCCTCTACTGCAAGTCCAGGGAGAAAGGTGTACCCCTGGGTAGCTTGCTAGGGTCAGAGGCCCCTAGGTGGAGGTCAAGGGGGCACCCTGGGGCCTTTACTGCAATCCCAGGGAGAGTTGTGGACCCTTGTGTAGCTTGCTGGGGTCAGAGGCCCCTTGGTGGAGGGTCAGGGGGCACCCTGGGGCGTATTCTGCAAGTCCAGGGAGAGAGGTGGACCTCTGGGTAGCTTGCTGGGGTCAGAGGCCCCTAGGTGGAGGGCCAGAGGGCACCCTGGGGCCTATCCTGCAAGTCCAGGGAGAGATGTGGACCCCTGGGTAGCTTGCTGGGGTACAAGGCCCCTAGGTGGAGGGCCAGGGGGTACCCTGGGGCCTATCCTGCAAGTCCACGGAGAGTTGTGGACCCTTGTGTAGCTTGCTGGGGTCAGAGGCCCCTAGGTGGAGGGCCAGGGGGCACCCTGGGGCCTATCCTGCAAGTCCAGGGAGAGAGGTGGACCCCTGGGTAGCTTGCTGGGGTACGAGGCCCCTATGTGGAGGGCCAGGGGGCTCCCTGGGGCCTCTACTGCAAGTCCAGGGAGAGAGGTGGACCCCTGGGTAGCTTGCTGGGGTCAGAGGCCCCTAGGTGGAGGGCCAGGGGTCACCCTGGGGCCTCTACTGCAAGTCCAGGGAAAGAGGTGGACCCCTGGGTAGCTTGCTGGGGTCAGAGGCCTTTAGGTGTAGGGCCAGGGGGCACCCTGGGGCCTCTACTGCAAATCCAGGGAGAGAGGTGGACCCCTGGGTAGCTTGCTGGGGTCTGAAGCCCATTGGTGGAGGGCCAGGGGGTACCCTGGGGCCTATACTTCAAGTCCAGGGAGAGAGGTGGACCCTTGGGTAGCTTCCTAAGGTTAGAGGCCCCTAGGTGGACGGCCAGAGGGCACCCTGGGGACTATCGTGCAAGTCCAGGGAGAGAGGTGGACCCCTGGGTAGCTTGCTGGGGTACAAGGCCTCTAGGTGGAGGGCCAGGGGGCACCCTGGGGCCTATCCTGCAAGTCCAAGGAGAGAGGTGGACCCCTGGGTTGCTTGCTGGGGTACGAGGCCCCTAGTTGGAGGGCCAGGGGGCACCCTGGGGCCTCTACTGCAAGCCCAGGGAGAGAGGTGGACCCCTGGTTAGCTTGCTGGGGTCGGAAGCCCCTTGGTCTATGGCCAAGGGGCACCCTGAGGCCTTCACTGCAAGTCCAGGGAGAGAGGTGGACCCATGGGTAGCTTACTGGGGTCAGAGGCCCCTAGGTGGAGGGCCAGGGGCTTCCTGGGGCCTCTAATGCAAGTCTAGGCAGAGAGGTGGACCCCTGGGTAGCTTGCTGGGGTCAGAGGCCCCTTGGTGGAGGTCAAGGGGGCACCCTGGGGCCTTTACTGCAATCCCAGGGAGAGTTGTGGACCCTTGTGTAGCTTGCTGGGGTCAGCGGCCCCTTGGTGGAGGGTCAGGGGGCACCCTGGGGCCTATTCTGCAAGTCCAGGGAGAGAGGTGGACCTCTGGGTAGCTTGCTGGGATGAGAGGCCCCTAGGTGGAGGGCCAGGGGGCACCCTGGGGCCTATCCTGCAAGTCCAGGGAGAGAGGTGGACCCCTGGGTAGCTTGCTGGGGTACGAGGCCCATAGGTGGAGGGCCAGGGGGCACCCTGGGGCCTCTACTGCAAGTCCAGGGAGAGAGGTGGACCCCTGGGTAGCTTGCTGGGGTGAGAGGCCCCTAGGTGGAGGGCCAGGGGGCACCCTGGGGCCTCTACTGCAAGTCCAGGGAAAGAGGTGGACCCCTGGGTAGCTTGCTGGGGTCAGAGGCCTCTAGGTAGAGGGCCAGGGGGCACCCTGGGGCCTCTACTGCAAGTCTAGGGAGAGAGGTGGACCCATGGGTAGCTCGCTGGGGTAAGAGGCCCCTAAGTGGAGGGCCAGGGGGCACCCTGGGGCCTCTACTGCAAGTCCAGGGAGAGAGGTGGACCCCTGGGTAGCTTGCTGGGGTCTGAAGCCCATAGGTGGAGGGCCAGGGGGTACCCTGGGGCCTATACTTCAAGTCCAGGCAGAGAGGTGGACCCTTGGGTAGCTTCCTAAGGTTAGAGGCCCCTAGGTGGAGGGCCAGAGGGCACCCTGGGGACTATCGTGCAAGTCCAGGGAGAAAGGTGGACCCCTGGGTAGCTTGCTGGGGTACAAGGCCTCTAGGTGGAGGGCCAGGGGGCACCCTGGGGCCTATCTTGCAAGTCCAGGGAGTAAGGTGGACCCCTGAGTAGCTTGCTGGGGTACAAGGCCCCTAGGTGGAGGGCCAGGGGGAACCCTGGGGCCTCTACTGCAAGCCCAGGGAGAGAGGTGGACCCCTGGGTAGCTTGCTGGGGTCTGAAGCCCATAGGTGGAGGGCCAGGGGGCACCCTGGGGCCTCTACTGCAAGTCTAGGGAGAGAGGTGGACCCATGGGTAGCTAGCTGGGGTAAGAGGCCCCTAAGTGGAGGGCCAGGGGGCACCCTGGGGCCTCTACTGCAAGTCCAGGGAGAAAGGTGGACCCCTGGGTAGCTTGCTAGGGTCAGAGGCCCCTAGGTGGAGGTCAAGGGGGCACCCTGGGGCCTTTACTGCAATCCCAGGGAGAGTTGTGGACCCTTGTGTAGTTTGCTGGGGTCAGACGCCCCTTGGTGGAGGGTCAGGGGGCACCCTGGGGCCTATTCTGCAAGTCCAGGGAGAGAGGTGGACCTCTGGGTAGCTTGCTGGGGTCAGAGGCCCCTAGGTGGAGGGCCAGGGGGCACCCTGGGGCCTATTTTAAAAGTCCAGGGAGAGAGGTGGACCCCTGGGTAGCTTGCTGGGGTACGAGGCCCCTAGGTGGAGGGCCAGGGGGCACCCTGGGGCCTCTACTGCAAGTCCAGGGAGAGAGGTGGACCCTTGGGTAGCTTCCTAAGGTTAGAGGCCCCTAGGTGGAGGGCCAGAGGGCACCCTGGGGACTATCGTGCAAGTCCAGGGAGAAAGGTGGACCCCTGGGTAGCTTGCTGGGGTACAAGGCCTCTAGGTGGAGGGTCAGGGGGCACCCTGGGGCCTATCTTGCAAGTCCAGGGAGTAAGGTGGACCCCTGAGTAGCTTGCTGGGGTACAAGGCCCCTAGGTGGAGGGCCAGGGGGCACCCTGGGGCCTCTACTGCAAGTCCAGGGAGAGAGGTGGACCCCTGGGTAGCTTGCTGGGGTCTGAAGCCCATAGGTGGAGGGCCAGGGGGCACCCTGGGGCCTCTACTGCAAGTCTAGGGAGAGAGGTGGACCCATGGGTAGCTAGCTGGGGTAAGAGGCCCCTAAGTGGAGGGCCAGGGGGCACCCTGGGGCCTCTACTGCAAGTCCAGGGAGAAAGGTGGACCCCTGGGTAGCTTGCTAGGGTCAGAGGCCCCTAGTTGGAGTTCAAGGGGGCACCCTGGGGCCTTTACTGCAATCCCAGGGAGAGTTGTGGACCCCTGTGTAGTTGGCTGGGGTCAGAGGCCCCTTGGTGGAGGGTCAGGGGGCACCCTGGGGCCTATTCTGCAAGTCCAGGGAGAGAGGTGGACCTCTGGGTAGCTTGCTGGGGTCAGAGGCCCCTAGGTGGAGGGCCAGCGGGCACCCTGGGGCCTATCCTAAAAGTCCAGGGAGAGAGGTGGACCCCTGGGTAGCTTGCTGGGGTACGAGGCCCCTAGGTGGAGGGCCAGGGGGCACCCTGGGGCCTCTACTGCAAGTCCAGGGAGAGAGGTGGACCCCTGGGTAGCTTGCTAGGGTCAGAGGCCCCTAGGTGGAGGGCCAGGGGGCACCCTGGGGCCTCTACTGCAAGTCCAGGGAAAGAGGTGGACCCCTTGGTGGTCTGCTTGGGTCAGAGACCCCTAGGTGGAGGGCCAGGGGGCACCTTGGGGCCTCTACTTCAAGTCCAGGGAGAGAGGTGGACCCTTGGGTAGCTTCCTAAGGTTAGAGGCCCCTAGGTGGAGGGCCAGAGGGCACCCAGGTGACTATCGTGCAAGTCCAGGGAGAGAGGTGGACCCCTGGGTAGCTTGCTGGGGTACAAGGCCTCTAGGTGGAGGGCCAGGGGGCACCCTGGGGCCTCTACTGCAAGGCCAGGGAGAGAGGTGGACCCCTTGGTAGCTTGCTTGGGTCAGAGACCCCTAGGTGGAGGGCCAGGGGGCACCTTGGGGCCTCTACTGCAAGTCTAGGGAGAGAGGTGGACCCATGGGTAGCTAGCTGGGGTAAGAGGCCCCTAAGTGGAGGGCAAGGGGGCACCCTGGGGCCTCTACTGCAAGTCCAGGGAGAGAGGTGGACCCCTGGGTAGTTTGCTGGGGTCAGTGGCCCCTAGGCGGAGGGACAGGGGGCTTCCTGGGGCCTCTACTGCAAGTCCAGGGAGAGAGGTGGACCCCTGGGTAGCTTGCTGGGGTCAGAGGCCTCTAGGTGGAGGGCCAAGGGGCACCCTGGGGCCTATACTGCAAGTCCAGGGAGAGAGGTGGACCCCTGGGTAGCTTGCTGGGGTCTGTAGCCCATAGGTGGAGAGCCAGGGGGTACCCCCGGGCCTATATTGCAAGTTCAGGGAGAGAGGTGGACCCCTGGGTAGCTTCCTAAGGTCAGAGGCCCCTAGGTGGAGGGCCAGGGGGCACCCTGGGGCTTATCCTGCAAGTCCAGGGAGAGAGGTGGACCCATGGGTAGCTTGCTGGGGCACGAGGCCCCTAGGTGGAGGGCAAGGGGGCACCCTGGGGCCTCTACTGCAAGTCCAGTGAGAGAGGTGGACCCCTGGGTAGCTTCCTAAGGTCAGAGGCCCCTAGGTGGAGGGCCAAGGGGGCACCCTGGGGCCTCTACTGCAAGTCCAGGGAGAGAGGTGGACCCCTGGGTACCTTCCTGGGGTCAGAGTCCCCTAGGTGGAGGGCCAGGAGGTACCCTAGGGCCTCTACTGCAAGTCCAGGGTGAGAGGTGGACCCCTGGGTAGCTTGCTGGGGTACAAGGCCCCTAGGTGGAGGGCCAGGGGGTACCCTGGGGCCTATCCTGCAAGTCCACGGAGAGATGTGGACCCTTGGGTAGCTTCCTAGGGTTAGAGGCCCCTAGGTGGAGGGCCAGGGGGCACCCTGGGGCCTATCCTGCAAGTCCAGGGAGAGAGGTGGATCCCTAGGTAGCTTGCTGGGGTACAAGGCCCCTAGGTAGAGGGCCAGGAGGCACCCTGGGGCCTCTACTGCAAGGCCAGGGAGAAAAGTGGACCCCTTGGTAGCTTGCTGGGGTCAGAGACCCCTAGGTGGAGGGCCAGGGGGCACCATGGGGCCTCTACTGCAAGTCTAGGGAGAGAGGTGGACCCATGGGTAGCTAGCTGGGGTAAGAGGCCCCTAAGTGGAGGGACAGGGGGCACCCTGGGAACTCTACTGCAAGTCCATGGAGAGAGGTGGACCCCTGGGTAGCTTGCTGGGGTCTGAAGCCCATAGGTGGAGGGCCAGGGGGTACCCTGGGGCCTCTACTGCAAATCCAGGGAGAGAGGTGGACCCCTGGGTAGCTTGCTGGGGTCTGAAGCCCATAGGTGGAGGGCCAGGGGGTACCCTGGGGCCTATACTTCAAGTCCAGGGAGAGAGGTGGACCCTTGGGTAGCTTCCTAAGGTTAGAGGCCCCTAGGTGGAGGGCCAGAGGGCACCCTGGGGACAATCGTGCAAGTCCAGGGAGAGAGGTGGACCCTTGGGTAGCTTGCTGGGGTACAAGGCCTCTAGGTGGAGGGCCAGGGGGCACCCTGGGGCCTCTACTGCAAGGCCAGGGAGAGAGGTTGACCCCTTGGTTGCTTGCTTGGGTCAGAGACCCCTAGGTGGAGGGCCAGGGGGCACCTTGGGGCCTCTACTGCAAGTCTAGGGAGAGAGGTGGACCCATGGGTAGCTAGCTGGGGTAAGAGGCCCCTAAGTGGAGGGCAAGGGGGCACCCTGGGGCCTCTACTGCAAGTCCAGGGAGAGAGGTGGACCCCTGGGTAGTTTGCTGGGGTCAGAGGCCCCTAGGCGGAGGGACAGGGGGCTTCCTGGGGCCTTTACTTCAAGTCCTGGGAGAGAGGTGGACCCCTGGGTAGCTTGCTGGGGTCAGAGGCCTCTAGGTGGAGGGCCAAGGGGCACCCTGGGGCCTCTACTGCAAGTCCAGGGAGAGAGGTGGACCCCTGGGTAGCTTGCTGGGGTCTGAAGCCCATAGGTGGAGGGCCAGGGGGCACCCTGGGGCCTCTACTGCAAGTCTAGGGAGAGAGGTGGACCCATGGGTAGCTAGCTGGGGTAAGAGGCCCCTAAGTGGAGGGCCAGGGGGCACTCTGGGGCCTCTACTGCAAGTCCAGGGAGAGAGGTGGACCCCTGGGTAGTTTGCTGGGGTCAGAGGCCCCTAGGCAGAGGGACAGGGGGCTTCCTGGGGCCTCTACTGCAAGTCCAGGGAGAGAGGTGGACCCCTGGGTAGCTTGCTAGGGTCAGAGGCCTCTAGGTGGAGGGCCAAGGGGCACCCTGGGGCCTATACTGCAAGTCCAGGGAGAGAGGTGGACCCATGGGTAGCTTGCTGGGGTCTGTAGCCCATAGGTGGAGGGCCAGGGGGTACCCTGGGGCCTATACTGCAAGTCCAGGGAGAGAGGTGGACCCCTGGGTAGCTTGCTGGGGTCAGAGGCAACTAGGTGGAGGGAAGGGGGTACCCTGGGGCCTATCTTGCAAGTCCAGGGAGTAAGGTGGACCCCTGAGTAGCTTGCTGGGGTACGAGGCCCCTAGGTGGAGGGCCAGGGGGCACTCTGGGGCCTCTACTGCAAGTCCAGGGAGAGAGGTGGACCCCTGGGTAGCTTGCTGGGGTCTGAAGCCCATAGGTGGAGGGCCAGGGGGCACCCTGGGGCCTCTACTGCAAGTCTAGGGAGAGAGGTGGACCCATGGGTAGCTAGCTGGGGTAAGAGTCCCCTAAGTGGAGGGCAAGGGGGCACCCTGGGGCCTCTACTGCAAGTCTAGGGAGAGAGGTGGACCCATGGGTAGCTAGCTGGGGTAAGAGGCCCCTAAGTGGAGGGCCAGGGGGCACCCTGGGCTCTCTACTGCAAGTCCAGGGAGAGAGGTGGACCCCTGGGTAGCTTACTGGGGTCTGAAGCCCATAGGTGGAGGGCCAGGGGGTACCCTGGGGCCTATACTTCAAGTCCAGGGAGAGAGGTGGACCCTTGGGTACCTTCCTAAGGTTAGAGGCCCCTAGGTGGAGGGCCAGAGGGCACCCTGGGGACTATCGTGCAAGTCCAGGGAGAGAGGTGGACCCCTGGGTAGCTTGCTGGGGTACAAGGCCTCTAGGTGGAGGGCCAGGGGGCACTCTGGGGCCTTACTTGCAAGTCCAGGGAGTAAGGTGGACCCCTGAGTAGCTTTCTGCGGGGTACAAAGCCCCTTGGTGGAGGGCCAGGGGGCACCCTGGGGCCTCTACTGCAAGTCCAGGGAGAGAGGTGGACCCCTGGGTAGCTTGCTGGGGTCTGAAGCCCATAGGTGGAGGGCCAGGGGGCACCCTGGGGCCTCTACTGCAAGTCTAGGGAGAGAGGTGGACCCATGGGTAGCTAGCTGGGGTAAGAGGCCCCTAAGTGGAGGGCCAGGGGGCACTCTGGGGCCTCTACTGCAAGTCCAGGGAGAGAGGTGGACCCCTGGGTAGTTTGCTGGGGTCAGAGGCCCCTAGGCGGAGGGACAGGGGGCTTCCTGGGGCCTCTACTGCAAGTCCAGGGAGAGAGGTGGACCCCTGGGTAGCTTGCTGGGGTCAGAGGCCTCTAGGTGGAGGGCCAAGGGGCACCCTGGGGCCTATACTGCAAGTCCAGGGAGACAGGTGGACCCCTGGGTAGCTTGCTGGGGTCTGTAGCCCATAGGTGGAGGGCCAGGGGGTACCCTGGGGCCTATACTGCAAGTCCAGGGAGAGAGGTGGACCCCTGGGTAGCTTCCTAAGGTCAGAGGCCCCTAGGTGGAGGGCCAGGGGGCACCCTGGGGCCTCTACTGCAAGTCCAGGGAGAGAGGTGGACCCCTGGGTAGCTTCCTAAGGTCAGAGGCCCCTAGGTGGAGGGCCAGGGGGCACCCTGGGGCCTATCCTGCAAGTCCAGGGAGAGAGGTGGACCCCTGGGTAGCTTGCTGGGGTACGAGTCCCCTAGGTGGAGGGCCAGGGGGCACCCTGGGGCCTATCCTGCAAGTCCAGGGAGAGATGTGGACCCCTGGGTAGCTTGCTGGGGTACAAGGCCCCTAGGTGGAGGGCCAGGGGGCACCCTGGGGCCTCTACTGCAAGTCCAGGGAGAGAGGAGGACCCCTGGGTAGCTTGCTGGGGTCAGAGGCAACTAGGTGGAGGGAAGGGGGTACCCTGGGGCCTATCTTGCAAGTCCAGGGAGTAAGGTGGACCCCTGAGTAGCTTGCTGGGGTACGAGGCCCCTAGGTGGAGGGCCAGGGGGCACTCTGGGGCCTCTACTGCAAGTCCAGGGAGAGAGGTGGACCCCTGGGTAGCTTGCTGGGGTCTGAAGCCCATAGGTGGAGGGCCAGGGGGCACCCTGGGGCCTCTACTGCAAGTCTAGGGAGAGAGGTGGACCCATGGGTAGCTAGCTGGGGTAAGAGGCCCCTGAGTGGAGGGCCAGGGGGCACCCTGGGGCCTCTACTGCAAGTCCAGGGAGAGAGGTGGACCCCTGGGTAGTTTGCTGGGGTCAGAGGCCCCTAGGTGGAGGGCCAGGGGCATCCTGGGGCCTCTACTGCAAGTCCAGGGAGAGAGGTGGACCCCTGGGTAGCTTGCTGGTGTCAGAGGCAACTAGGTGGAGGGACAGGGGGTACCCTGGGGCCTATACTTCAAGTCCAGGGAGAGAGGTGGACCCCTGGGTAGCTTCCTGAGGTCAGAGGCCCCTAGGTGGAGGGCCAGAGCGCACCCTGGGGCCTCTACTGCAAGTCCAGGGAGAGAGGTGGACCCCTGGGTAGCTTGCTGGGGTACGAGTCCCCTAGGTGGAGGGCCAGGGGGCACCCTGGGGCCTATCCTGCAAGTCCACGGAGAGATGTGGACCCTTGGGTAGCTTCCTAGGGTTAGAGGCCCCTAGGTGGAGGGCCAGGGGGCACCCTGGGGCCTATCCTGCAAGTCCAGGGAGAGAGGTGGATCCCTAGGTAGCTTGCTGGGGTACAAGGCCCCTAGGTAGAGGGCCAGGGGGCACCCTGGGGCCTCTACTGCAAGGCCAGGGAGAAAGGTGGACCCCTTGGTAGCTTGCTGGGGTACAAGGCCTCTAGGTGGAGGGCCAGGGGGCACCCTGGGGCCTATCTTGCAAGTCCAGGGAGTAAGGTGGACCCCTGAGTAGCTTGCTGGGGTACGAGGCCCCTAGGTGGAGGGCCAGGGGGCACCCTGGGGCCTCTACTGCAAGTCCAGGGAGAGAGGTGGACCCCTGGGTAGCTTGCTGGGGTCTGAAGCCCATAGGTGGAGGGCCAGGGGGCACCCTGGGGCCTCTACTGCAAGTCTAGGGAGAGAGGTGGACCCATGGGTAGCTAGCTGGTGTAAGAGGCCCCTGAGTGGAGGGCCAGGGGGCACCCTGGGGCCTCTACTGCAAGTCCAGGGAGAGAGGTGGACCCTTGGGTAGCTTCCTAAGGTTAGAGGCCCCTAGGTGGAGGGCCAGAGGGCACCCTGGGGACTATCGTGCAAGTCCAGGGAGAGAGGTGGACCCCTGGGTAGCTTCCTAAGGTCAGAGGCCCCTAGGTGGAGGGCCAGGGGGCACCCTGGGGCCTATCCTGCAAGTCCAGGGAGAGAGGTGGACCCATGGGTAGCTTGCTGGGGCACGAGGCCCCTAGCTGGAGGGCCAGGGGGCACCCTGGGGCCTCTACTGCAAGTCCAGGGAGAGAGGTGGACCCCTGGGTAGCTTCCTGAGGTCAGAGGCTCCTAGGTGGAGGGCCAGGGGGCACCCTGGGGCCTATCCTGCAAGTCCAGGGAGAGAGGTGGACCCCTGGGTAGCTTGCTGGGGTACGAGTCCCCTAGGTGGAGGGCCAGGGGGCACCCTGGGGCCTCTACTGCAAGGCCAGGGAGAGAGGTGGACCCCTGGGTAGCTTGCTGGGGTCAGAGGCAACTAGGTGGAGGGCCAGGGGGCACCCTAGGGTCTACACTGCAAGTCCAGGGAGAGAGGTGGACCCCTGGGTAGCTTCCTAAGGTCAGAGGCCCCTAGGTGGAGGGCCAGGGGGCACCCTGGGGCCTATCCTGCAAGTCCAGGGAGAGATGTGGACCCCTGGGTAGCTTGCTGGGGTACGAGGCCCCTAGGTGGAGGGCCAGGGGGCACCCTGGGACCTCTACTGCAAGTCCAGGGAGAGAGGAGGACCCCTGGGTAGCTTGCTGGGGTCAGAGGCAACTAGGTGGAGGGACAGGGGTACCCTGGGGCCTAGACTGCAAGTCCAGGGAGAGAGGTGGACCCCTGCGTAACTTCCTGAGGTCAAAGGCCCCTAGGTGGAGGGCCAGGGGGCACCCTGGGGCCTATCCTGCAAGTCCAAGGAGAGAGGTGGACCGCTGGGTTGCTTGCTGGGGTACGAGGCCCCTAGTTGGAGGGCCAGGGGGCACCCTGGGGCCTCTACTGCAAGCCCAGGGAGAGAGGTGGACCCCTGGTTAGATTGCTGGGGTCGGAAGCCCCTTGGTCTATGGCCAGGGGGCACCCTGGGGCCTATACTGCAAGTCCAGTGAGAGAGGTGGACCCATGGGTAGCTTACTGGGGTCAGAGGCCCCTAGGTGGAGGGCCAGGGGCTTCCTGGGGCCTCTACTGCAAGTCCAGGGAGAGAGGTGGACCCCTGGGTAGCTTGCTGGTGTCAGAGGCAACTAGGTGGAGGGACAGGGGGTACCCTGGGGCCTATACTGCAAGTCCAGGGAGAGAGGTGGACCCCTGGGTAGCTTCCTGAGGTCAGAGGCCCCTAGGTGGAGGGCCAGAGCGCACCCTGGGGCCTATCCTGCAAGTCCAGGGAGAGAGGTGGACCCTTGGGTAGCTTGCTGGGGTACGAGGCCCCTAGGTGGAAGGCCAGGGGGCAGCCTGGGTCCTCTACTGCAAGTCCAGGGAGAGAGGTGGACCCCTGGGTAGCTTGCTGGGGTCAGAGGCCCCTAGGTGGAGGGCCAGGGGGCACCCTGGGGCCTCTACTGCAAGTCCAGGGAAAGAGGTGGACCCCTAGGTAGCTTGCTTGGGTCAGAGACCCCTAGGTGGAGGGCCAGGGGGCACCTTGGGGCCTCTACTTCAAGTCCAGGGAGAGAGGTGGACCCTTGGGTAGCTTCCTAAGGTTAGAGGCCCCTAGGTAAAGGGCCAGAGGGCACCCAGGGGACTATCGTGCAAGTCCAGGGAGAGAGGTGGACCACTGGGTAGCTTGCTGGGGTACAAGGCCTCTAGGTGGAGGGCCAGGGGGCACCCTGGGGCCTCTACTGCAAGGCCAGGGAGAGAGGTGGACCCCTTGGTTGCTTGCTTGGGTCAGAGACCCCTAGGTGGAGGGCCAGGGGGCACCTTGGGGCCTCTACTGCAAGTCTAGGGAGAGAGGTGGACCCATGGGTAGCTAGCTGGGGTAAGAGGCCCCTAAGTGGAGGGCAAGGGGGCACCCTGGGGCCTCTACTGCAAGTCCAGGGAGAGAGGTGGACCCCTGGGTAGTTTGCTGGGGTCAGAGGCCCCTAGGCGGAAGGACAGGGGGCTTCCTGGGGCCTCTACTTCAAGTCCTGGGAGAGAGGTGGACCCCTGGGTAGCTTGCTGGGGTCAGAGGCCTCTAGGTGGAGGGCCAAGGGGCACCCTGGGGCCTATACTGCTAGTCCAGGGAGAGAGGTGGACCCCGAGGGTAGCTTGCTGGGGTCTGTAGCCCATAGGTGGAGGGCCAGGGGGTATCCTGGGGCCTATACTGCAAGTCCAGGGAGAAAGGTGGACCCCTGGGTAGCTTCCTAAGGTCAGAGGCCCCTAGGTGGAGGGCCAGGGGGCACCCTGTGGCCTATCCTGCAAGTCCAGGGAGAGAGGTGGACCCATGGGTAGCTTGCTGGGGCACGAGGCCCCTAGGTGGAGGGCCAGGGGGCACCCTGGGGCCTCTACTGCAAGTCCAGGGAGAGAGGTGGACCCCTGGGTAGCTTCCTAAGGTCAGAGGCCCCTAGGTGGAGGGCCAGGGGGCACCCTGGGGCCTATCCTGCAAGTCCAGGGAGAGAGGTGGACCCCTGGGTAGCTTGCTGGGGTACGAGTCCCCTAGGTGGAGGGCCAAGGGGCACCCTGGGGCCTCTACTGCAAGTCCAGGGAGAGAGGTGGACCCCTGGGTAGCTTGCTGGGGTCAGAGGCAACTAGGTGGAGGGCCAGGGGGCACCCTAGGGTCTACACTGCAAGTCCAGGGAGAGAGGTGGACCCCTGGGTATTTTCCTAAGGTCAGAGGCCCCTAGGTGGAGGGCCAGGGGGCACCCTGGGGCCTATCCTGCAAGTCCAGGGAGAGATGTGGACCCCTGGGTAGCTTGCTGGGGTACGAGGCCCCTATGTGGAGGGCCAGGGGGCACCCTGGGGCCTCTACTGCAAGTCCAGGGAGAGAGGAGGACCCCTGGGTAGCTTGCTGGGGTCAGAGGCAACTAGGTGGAGGGACAGGGGTACCCTGGGGCCTAGACTGCAAGTCCAGGCAGAGAGGTGGACCCTTGGGTAGCTTCCTAAGGTTAGAGGCCCCTAGGTGGAGGGCCAGAGGGCACCCTGGGGACTATCGTGCAAGTCCAGGGAGAAAGGTGGACCCCTGGGTAGCTTGCTGGGGTACAAGGCCTCTAGGTGGAGGGCCAGGGGGCACCCTGGGGCCTATCTTGCAAGTCCAGGGAGTAAGGTGGACCCCTGAGTAGCTTGCTGGGGTACAAGGCCCCTAGGTGGAGGGCCAGGGGGAACCCTGGGGCCTCTACTGCAAGTCCAGGGAGAGAGGTGGACCCCTGGGTAGCTTGCTGGGGTCTGAAGCCCATAGGTGGAGGGCCAGGGGGCACCCTGGGGCCTCTACTGCAAGTCTAGGGAGAGAGGTGGACCCATGGGTAGCTAGCTGGAGTAAGATGCCCCTAAGTGGAGGGCCAGGGGGCACCCTGGGGCCTCTACTGCAAGTCCAGGGAGAAAGGTGGACCCCTGGGTAGCTTGCTAGGGTCAGAGGCCCCTAGGTGGAGGTCAAGGGGGCACCCTGGGGCCTTTACTGCAATCCCAGGGAGAGTTGTGGACCCTTGTGTAGTTTGCTGGGGTCAGAGGCCCCTTGGTGGAGGGTCAGGGGGCACCCTGGGGCCTATTCTGCAAGTCCAGGGAGAGAGGTGGACCTCTGGGTAGCTTGCTGGGGTCAGAGGCCCCTAGGTGGAGGGCAAGGGGGCACCCTGGGGCCTATCTTAAAAGTCCAGGGAGAGAGGTGGACCCCTGGGTAGCTTGCTGGGGTACGAGGCCCCTAGGTGGAGGGCCAGGGGGCACCCTGGGGCCTCTACTGCAAGTCCAGGGAGAGAGGTGGACCCTTGGGTAGCTTCCTAAGGTTAGAGGCCCCTAGGTGGAGGGCCAGAGGGCACCCTGGGGACTATCGTGCAAGTCCAGGGAGAAAGGTGGACCCCTGGGTAGCTTGCTGGGGTACAAGGCCTCTAGGTGGAGGGTCAGGGGGCACCCTGGGGCCTATCTTGCAAGTCCAGGGAGTAAGGTGGACCCCTGAGTAGCTTGCTGGGGTACAAGGCCCCTAGGTGGAGGGCCAGGGGGCACCCTGGGGCCTCTACTGCAAGTCCAGGGAGAGAGGTGGACCCCTGGGTAGCTTGCTGGGGTCTGAAGCCCATAGGTGGAGGGCCAGGGGGCACCCTGGGGCCTCTACTGCAAGTCTAGGGAGAGAGGTTGACCCATGGGTAGCTAGCTGGGGTAAGAGGCCCCTAAGTGGAGGGCCAGGGGGCACCCTGGGGCCTCTACTGCAAGTCCAGGGAGAAAGGTGGACCCCTGGGTAGCTTGCTAGGGTCAGAGGCCCCTAGGTGGAGTTCAAGGGGGCACCCTGGGGCCTTTACTGCAATCCCAGGGAGAGTTGTGGACCCCTGTGTAGTTGGCTGGGGTCAGATGCCCCTTGGTGGAGGGTCAGGGGGCACCCTGGGGCCTATTCTGCAAGTCCAGGGAGAGAGGTGGACCTCTGGGTAGCTTGCTGGGGTCAGAGGCCCCTAGGTGGAGGGCCAGCGGGCACCCTGGGGCCTATCCTAAAAGTCCAGGGAGAGAGGTGGACCCCTGGGTAGCTTGCTGGGGTACAAGGCCCCTAGGTGGAGGGCCAGGGGGCACCCTGGGGCCTCTACTGCAAGTCCAGGGAGAGAGGTGGACCCCTGGGTAGCTTGCTAGGGTCAGAGGCCCCTAGGTGGAGGGCCAGGGGGCACCCTGGGGCCTCTACTGCAAGTCCAGGGAAAGAGGTGGACCCCTTGGTGGTCTGCTTGGGTCAGAGACCCCTAGGTGGAGGGCCAGGGGGCACCTTGGGGCCTCTACTTCAAGTCCAGGGAGAGAGGTGGACCCTTGGGTAGCTTCCTAAGGTTAGAGGCCCCTAGGTGGAGGGCCAGAGGGCACCCAGGTGACTATCGTGCAAGTCCAGGGAGAGAGGTGGACCCCTGGGTAGCTTGCTGGGGTACAAGGCCTCTAGGTGGAGGGCCAGGGGGCACCCTGGGGCCTCTACTGCAAGGCCAGGGAGAGAGGTGGACCCCTTGGTAGCTTGCTTGGGTCAGAAACCCCTAGGTGGAGGGCCAGGGGGCACCTTGGGGCCTCTACTGCAAGTCTAGGGAGAGAGGTGGACCCATGGGTAGCTAGCTGGGGTAAGAGGCCCCTAAGTGGAGGGCAAGGGGGCACCCTGGGGCCTCTACTGCAAGTCCAGGGAGAGAGGTGGACCCCTGGGTAGTTTGCTGGGGTCAGTGGCCCCTAGGCGGAGGGACAGGGGGCTTCCTGGGGCCTCTACTGCAAGTCCAGGGAGAGAGGTGGACCCCTGGGTAGCTTGCTGGGGTCAGAGGCCTCTAGGTGGAGGGCCAAGGGGCACCCTGGGGCCTATACTGCAAGTCCAGGGAGAGAGGTGGACCCCTGGGTAGCTTGCTGGGGTCTGTAGCCCATAGGTGGAGAGCCAGGGGGTACCCCCGGGCCTATATTGCAAGTCCAGGGAGAGAGGTGGACCCCTGGGTAGCTTCCTAAGGTCAGAGGCCCCTAGGTGGAGGGCCAGGGGGCACCCTGGGGCTTATCCTGCAAGTCCAGGGAGAGAGGTGGACCCATGGGTAGCTTGCTGGGGCACGAGGCCCCTACGTGGAGGGCAAGGGGGCACCCTGGGGCCTCTACTGCAAGTCCAGTGAGAGAGGTGGACCCCTGGGTAGCTTCCTAAGGTCAGAGGCCCCTAGGTGGAGGGCCAAGGGGGCACCCTGGGGCCTCTACTGCAAGTCCAGGGAGAGAGGTGGACCCCTGGGTACCTTCCTGGGGTCAGAGTCCCCTAGGTGGAGGGCCAGGAGGTACCCTAGGGCCTCTACTGCAAGTCCAGGGTGAGAGGTGGACCCCTGGGTAGCTTGCTGGGGTACAAGGCCCCTAGGTGGAGGGCCAGGGGGTACCCTGGGGCCTATCCTGCAAGTCCACGGAGAGATGTGGACCCTTGGGTAGCTTCCTAGGGTTAGAGGCCCCTAGGTGGAGGGCCAGGGGGCACCCTGGGGCCTATCCTGCAAGTCCAGGGAGAGAGGTGGATCCCTAGGTAGCTTGCTGGGGTACAAGGCCCCTAGGTAGAGGGCCAGGAGGCACCCTGGGGCCTCTACTGCAAGGCCAGGGAGAAAGGTGGACCCCTTGGTAGCTTGCTGGGGTCAGAGACCCCTAGGTGGAGGGCCAGGGGGCACCATGGGGCCTCTACTGCAAGTCTAGGGAGAGAGGTGGACCCATGGGTAGCTAGCTGGGGTAAGAGGCCCCTAAGTGGAGGGCCAGGGGGCACCCTGGGAACTCTACTGCAAGTCCATGGAGAGAGGTGGACCCCTGGGTAGCTTGCTGGGGTCTGAAGCCCATAGGTGGAGGGCCAGGGGGTACCCTGGGGCCTCTACTGCAAATCCAGGGAGAGAGGTGGACCCCTGGGTAGCTTGCTGGGGTCTGAAGCCCATAGGTGGAGGGCCAGGGGGTACCCTGGGGCCTATACTTCAAGTCCAGGGAGAGAGGTGGACCCTTGGGTAGCTTCCTAAGGTTAGAGGCCCCTAGGTGGAGGGCCAGAGGGCACCCTGGGGACTATCGTGCAAGTCCAGGGAGAGAGGTGGACCCTTGGGTAGCTTGCTGGGGTACAAGGCCTCTAGGTGGAGGGCCAGGGGGCACCCTGGGGCCTCTACTGCAAGGCCAGGGAGAGAGGTGGACCCCTTGGTTGCTTGCTTGGGTCAGAGACCCCTAGGTGGAGGGCCAGGGGGCACCTTGGGGCCTCTACTGCAAGTCTAGGGAGAGAGGTGGACCCATGGGTAGCTAGCTGGGGTAAGAGGCCCCTAAGTGGAGGGCAAGGGGGCACCCTGGGGCCTCTACTGCAAGTCCAGGGAGAGAGGTGGACTTCTGGGTAGTTTGCTGGGGTCAGAGGCCCCTAGGCGGAGGGACAGGGGGCTTCCTGGGGCCTTTACTTCAAGTCCTGGGAGAGAGGTGGACCCCTGGGTAGCTTGCTGGGGTCAGAGGCCTCTAGGTGGAGGGCCAAGGGGCACCCTGGGGCCTCTACTGCAAGTCCAGGGAGAGAGGTGGACCCCTGGGTAGCTTGCTGGGGTCTGAAGCCCATAGGTGGAGGGCCAGGGGCACCCTGGGGCCTCTACTGCAAGTCTAGGGAGAGAGGTGGACCCATGGGTAGCTAGCTGGGGTAAGAGGCCCCTAAGTGGAGGGCCAGGGGGCACTCTGGGGCCTCTACTGCAAGTCCAGGGAGAGAGGTGGACCCCTGGGTAGTTTGCTGGGGTCAGAGGCCCCTAGGCAGAGGGACAGGGGGCTTCCTGGGGCCTCTACTGCAAGTCCAGGGAGAGAGGTGGACCCCTGGGTAGCTTGCTGGGGTCAGAGGCCTCTAGGTGGAGGGCCAAGGGGCACCCTGGGGCCTATACTGCAAGTCCAGGGAGAGAGGTGGACCCCTGGGTAGCTTGCTGGGGTCTGTAGCCCATAGGTGGAGGGCCAGGGGGTACCCTGGGGCCTATACTGCAAGTCCAGGGAGAGAGGTGGACCCCTGGGTAGCTTGCTGGGGTCAGAGGCAACTAGGTGGAGGGAAGGGGGTACCCTGGGGCCTATCTTGCAAGTCCAGGGAGTAAGGTGGACCCCTGAGTAGCTTGCTGGGGTACGAGGCCCCTAGGTGGAGGGCCAGGGGGCACTCTGGGGCCTCTACTGCAAGTCCAGGGAGAGAGGTGGACCCCTGGGTAGCTTGCTGGGGTCTGAAGCCCATAGGTGGAGGGCCAGGGGGCACCCTGGGGCCTCTACTGCAAGTCTAGGGAGAGAGGTGGACCCATGGGTAGCTAGCTGGGGTAAGAGTCCCCTAAGTGGAGGGCAAGGGGGCACCCTGGGGCCTCTACTGCAAGTCTAGGGAGAGAGGTGGACCCATGGGTAGCTAGCTGGGGTAAGAGGCCCCTAAGTGGAGGGCCAGGGGGCACCCTGGGGCCTCTACTACAAGTCCAGGGAGAGAGGTGGACCCCTGGGTAGCTTACTGGGGTCTGAAGCCCATAGGTGGAGGGCCAGGGGGTACCCTGGGGCCTATACTTCAAGTCCAGGGAGAGAGGTGGACCCTTGGGTACCTTCCTAAGGTTAGAGGCCCCTAGGTGGAGGGCCAGAGGGCACCCTGGGGACTATCGTGCAAGTCCAGGGAGAGAGGTGGACCCCTGGGTAGCTTGCTGGGGTACAAGGCCTCTAGGTGGAGGGCCAGAGGGCACCCTGGGGCCTTACTTGCAAGTCCAGGGAGTAAGGTGGACCCCTGAGTAGCTTTCTGCGGGGTATAAAGCCCCTTGGTGGAGGGCCAGGGGGCACCCTGGGGCCTCTACTGCAAGTCCAGGGAGAAAGGTGGACCCCTGGGTAGCTTGCTGGGGTCTGAAGCCCATAGGTGAAGGGCCAGGGGGCACCCTGGGGCCTCTACTGCAAGTCTAGGGAGAGAGGTGGACCCATGGGTAGCTAGCTGGGGTAAGAGGCCCCTAAGTGGAGGGCCAGGGGGCACTCTGGGGCCTCTACTGCAAGTCCAGGGAGAGAGGTGGACCCCTGGGTAGTTTGCTGGGGTCAGAGGCCCCTAGGCGGAGGGACAGGGGGCTTCCTGGGGCCTCTACTGCAAGTCCAGGGAGAGAGGTGGACCCCTGGGTAGCTTGCTGGGGTCAGAGGCCTCTAGGTGGAGGGCCAAGGGGCACCCTGGGGCCTATACTGCAAGTCCAGGGAGACAGGTGGACCCCTGGGTAGCTTGCTGGGGTCTGTAGCCCATAGGTGGAGGGCCAGGGGGTACCCTGGGGCCTATACTGCAAGTCCAGGGAGAGAGGTGGACCCCTGGGTAGCTTCCTAAGGTCAGAGGCCCCTAGGTGGAGGGCCAGGGGGCACCCTGGGGCCTATCCTGCAAGTCCAGGGAGAGAGGTGGACCCATGGGTAGCTTGCTGGGGCACGAGGCCCCTAGGTGGAGGGCCAGGGGGCACCCTGGGGCCTCTACTGCAAGTCCAGGGAGAGAGGTGGACCCCTGGGTAGCTTCCTAAGGTCAGAGGCCCCTAGGTGGAGGGCCAGGGGGCACCCTGGGGCCTATCCTGCAAGTCCAGGGAGAGAGGTGGACCCCTGGGTAGCTTGCTGGGGTACGAGTCCCCTAGGTGGAGGGCCAGGGGGCACCCTGGGGCCTATCCTGCAAGTCCAGGGAGAGATGTGGACCCCTGGGTAGCTTGCTGGGGTACAAGGCCCCTAGGTGGAGGGCCAGGGGGCACCCTGGGGCCTCTACTGCAAGTCCAGGGAGAGAGGAGGACCCCTGGGTAGCTTGCTGGGGTCAGAGGCAACTAGGTGGAGGGAAGGGGGTACCCTGGGGCCTATCTTGCAAGTCCAGGGAGTAAGGTGGACCCCTGAGTAGCTTGCTGGGGTACGAGGCCCCTAGGTGGAGGGCCAGGGGGCACTCTGGGGCCTCTACTGCAAGTCCAGGGAGAGAGGTGGACCCCTGGGTAGCTTGCTGGGGTCTGAAGCCCATAGGTGGAGGGCCAGGGGGCACCCTGGGGCCTCAACTGCAAGTCTAGGGAGAGAGGTGGACCCATGGGTAGCTAGCTGGGGTAAGAGGCCCCTGAGTGGAGGGCCAGGGGGCACCCTGGGGCCTCTACTGCAAGTCCAGGGAGAGAGGTGGACCCCTGGGTAGTTTGCTGGGGTCAGAGGCCCCTAGGTGGAGGGCCAGGGGCATCCTGGGGCCTCTATCGCAAGTCCAGGGAGAGAGGTGGACCCCTGGGTAGCTTGCTGGTGTCAGAGGCAACTAGGTGGAGGGACAGGGGGTACCCTGGGGCCTATACTTCAAGTCCAGGAAGAGAGGTGGACCCCTGGGTAGCTTCCTGAGGTCAGAGGCCCCTAGGTGGAGGGCCAGAGCGCACCCTGGGGCCTCTACTGCAAGTCCAGGGAGAGAGGTGGACCCCTGGGTAGCTTGCTGGGGTATGAGTCCCCTAGGTGGAGGGCCAGGGGGCACCCTGGGGCCTATCCTGCAAGTCCACGGAGAGATGTGGACCCTTGGGTAGCTTCCTAGGGTTAGAGGCCCCTAGGTGGAGGGCCAGGGGGCACCCTGGGGCCTATCCTGCAAGTCCAGGGAGAGAGGTGGATCCCTAGGTAGCTTGCTGGGGTACAAGGCCCCTAGGTAGAGGGCCAGGGGGCACCCTGGGGCCTCTACTGCAAGGCCAGGGAGAAAGGTGGACCCCTTGGTAGCTTGCTGGGGTACAAGGCCTCTAGGTGGAGGGCCAGGGGGCACCCTGGGGCCTATCTTGCAAGTCCAGGGAGTAAGGTGGACCCCTGAGTAGCTTGCTGGGGTACGAGGCCCCTAGGTGGAGGGCCAGGGGGCACCCTGGGGCCTCTACTGCAAGTCCAGGGAGAGAGGTGGACCCCTGGGTAGCTTGCTGGGGTCTGAAGCCCATAGATGGAGGGCCAGGGGGCACCCTGGGGCCTCTACTGCAAGTCTAGGGAGAGAGGTGGACCCATGGGTAGCTAGCTGGGGTAAGAGGCCCCTGAGTGGAGGGCCAGGGGGCACCCTGGGGCCTCTACTGCAAGTCCAGGGAAAGAGGTGGACCCTTGGGTAGCTTCCTAAGGTTAGAGGCCCCTAGGTGGAGGGCCAGAGGGCACCCTGGGGACTATCGTGCAAGTCCAGGGAGAGAGGTGGACCCCTGGGTAGCTTCCTAAGGTCAGAGGCCCCTAGGTGGAGGGCCAGGGGGCACCCTGGGGCCTTTCCTGCAAGTCCAGGGAGAGAGGTGGACCCATGGGTAGCTTGCTGGGGCACGAGGCCCCTAGCTGGAGGGCCAGGGGGCACCCTGGGGCCTCTACTGCAAGTCCAGGGAGAGAGGTGGACCCCTGGGTAGCTTCCTAATGTCAGAGGCTCCTAGGTGGAGGGCCAGGGGGCACCCTGGGGCCTATCCTGCAAGTCCAGGGAGAGAGGTGGACCCCTGGGTAGCTTGCTGGGGTACGAGTCCCCTAGGTGGAGGGCCAGGGGGCACCCTGGGGCCTCTACTGCAAGGCCAGGGAGAGAGGTGGACCCCTGGGTAGCTTGCTGGGGTCAGAGGCAACTAGGTGGAGGGCCAGGGGGCACCCTAGGGTCTACACTGCAAGTCCAGGGAGAGAGGTGGACCCCTGGGTAGCTTCCTAAGGTCAGAGGCCCCTAGGTGGAGGGCCAGGGGGCACCCTGGGGCCTATCCTGCAAGTCCAGGGAGAGATGTGGACCCCTGGGTAGCTTGCTGGGGTACGAGGCCCCTAGGTGGAGGGCCAGGGGGCACCCTGGGGCCTCTACTGCAAGTCCAGGGAGAGAGGAGGACCCCTGGGTAGCCTGCTGGGGTCAGAGGCAACTAGGTGGAGGGACAGGGGTACCCTGGGGCCTAGACTGCAAGTCCAGGGAGAGAGGTGGACCCCTGCGTAACTTCCTGAGGTCAAAGGCCCCAAGGGTCTAAAGGGCCAGGGGGCACCCTGGGGCCTATCCTGCAGGTCCAAGGAGAGAGGTGGACCGCTGGGTTACTTGCTGGGGTACGAGGCCCCTAGTTGGAGGGCCAGGGGGCACCCTGGGGCCTCTACTGCAAGCCCAGGGAGAGAGGTGGACCCCTGGTTAGATTGCTGGGGTCGGAAGCCCCTTGGTCTATGGCCAGGGGGCACCCTGGGGCCTATACTGCAAGTCCAGTGAGAGAGGTGGACCCATGGGTAGCTTACTGGGGTCAGAGGCCCCTAGGTGGAGGGCCAGGGGCTTCCTGGGGCCTCTACTGCAAGTCCAGGGAGAGAGGTGGACCCCTGGGTAGCTTGCTGGTGTCAGAGGCAACTAGGTGGAGGGACAGGGGGTACCCTGGGGCCTATACTGCAAGTCCAGGGAGAGAGGTGGACCCCTGGGTAGCTTCCTGAGGTCAGGGGCCCCTAGGTGGAGGGCCAGAGCGCACCCTGGGGCCTATCCTGCAAGTCCAGGGAGAGAGGTGGACCCTTGGGTAGCTTGCTGGGGTACGAGGCCCCTAGGTGGAAGGCCAGGGGGCAGCCTGGGTCCTCTACTGCAAGTCCAGGGAGAGAGGTGGACCCCTGGGTAGCTTGCTGGGGTCAGAGGCCCCTAGGTGGAGGGCCGGGGGGCACCCTGGGGCCTCTACTGCAAGTCCAGGGAAAGAGGTGGACCCCTAGGTAGCTTGCTTGGGTCAGAGACCCCTAGGTGGAGGGCCAGGGGGCACCTTGGGGCCTCTACTTCAAGTCCAGGGAGAGAGGTGGACCCTTGGGTAGCTTCCTAAGGTTAGAGGCCCCTAGGTAAAGGGCCAGAGGGCACCCAGGGGACTATCGTGCAAGTCCAGGGAGAGAGGTGGACCCCTGGGTAGCTTGCTGGGGTACAAGGCCTCTAGGTGGAGGGCCAGGGGGCACCCTGGGGCCTCTACTGCAAGGCCAGGGAGAGAGGTGGACCCCTTGGTTGCTTGCTTGGGTCAGAGACCCCTAGGTGGAGGGCCAGGGGGCACCTTGGGGCCTCTACTGCAAGTCTAGGGAGAGAGGTGGACCCATGGGTAGCTAGCTGGGGTAAGAGGCCCCTAAGTGGAGGGCAAGGGGGCACCCTGGGGCCTCTACTGCAAGTCCAGGGAGAGAGGTGGACCCCTGGGTAGTTTGCTGGGGTCAGAGGCCCCTAGGCGGAGGGACAGGGGGCTTCCTGGGGCCTCTACTTCAAGTCCTGGGAGAGAGGTGGACCCCTGGGTAGCTTGCTGGGGTCAGAGGCCTCTAGGTGGAGGGCCAAGGGGCACCCTGGGGCCTATACTGCAAGTCCAGGGAGAGAGGTGGACCCCGAGGGTAGCTTGCTGGGGTCTGTAGCCCATAGGTGGAGGGCCAGGGGGTATCCTGGGGCCTATACTGCAAGTCCAGGGAGAAAGGTGGACCCCTGGGTAGCTTCCTAAGGTCAGAGGCCCCTAGGTGGAGGGCCAGGGGGCACCCTGTGGCCTATCCTGCAAGTCCAGGGAGAGAGGTGGACCCATGGGTAGCTTGCTGGGGCACGAGGCCCCTAGGTGGAGGGCCAGGGGGCACCCTGGGGCCTCTACTGCAAGTCCAGGGAGAGAGGTGGACCCCTGGGTAGCTTCCTAAGGTCAGAGGCCCCTAGGTGGAGGGCCAGGGGGCACCCTGGGGCCTATCCTGCAAGTCCAGGGAGAGAGGTGGACCCCTGGGTAGCTTGCTGGGGTACGAGTCCCCTAGGTGGAGGGCCAAGGGGCACCCTGGGGCCTCTACTGCAAGTCCAGGGAGAGAGGTGGACCCCTGGGTAGCTTGCTGGGGTCAGAGGCAACTAGGTGGAGGGCCAGGGGGCACCCTAGGGTCTACACTGCAAGTCCAGGGAGAGAGGTGGACCCCTGGGTATTTTCCTAAGGTCAGAGGCCCCTAGGTGGAGGGCCAGGGGGCACCCTGGGGCCTATCCTGCAAGTCCAGGGAGAGATGTGGACCCCTGGGTAGCTTGCTGGGGTACGAGGCCCCTATGTGGAGGGCCAGGGGGCACCCTGGGGCCTCTACTGCAAGTCCAGGGAGAGAGGAGGACCCCTGGGTAGCTTGCTGGGGTCAGAGGCAACTAGGTGGAGGGACAGGGGTACCCTGGGGCCTAGACTGCAAGTCCAGGGAGAGAGGTGGACCCCTGCGTAGCTTCCTGAGGTCAAAGGCCCCTAGGTGGAGGGCCAGGGGGCACCCTGGGGCCTATCCTGCAAGTCCAAGGAGAGAGGTGGACCGCTGGGTTGCTTGCTGGGGTACGAGGCCCCTAGTTGGAGGGCCAGGGGGCACCCTGGGGCCTCTACTGCAAGCCCAGGGAGAGAGGTGGACCCCTGGTTAGCTTGCTGGGGTCGGAAGCCCCTTGGTCTATGGCAGGGGGCACCCTGGGGCCTATACTGCAAGTCCAGTGAGAGAGGTGGACCCATGGGTAGCTTACTGGGGTCAGAGGCCCCTAGGTGGAGGGCCAGGGGCTTCCTGGGGCCTCTACTGCAAGTCCAGGGAGAGAGGTGGACCCCTGGGTAGCTTGCTGGTGTCAGAGGCAACTAGGTGGAGGGACAGGGGGTACCCTGGGGCCTATACTGCAAGTCCAGGGAGAGAGGTGGACCCCTGGGTATTTCCTGAGGTCAGAGGCCCCTAGGTGGAGGGCCAGAGCGCACCCTGGGGCCTATCCTGCAAGTCCAGGGAGAGAGGTGGACCCCTGGGTAACATGCTGGGGTACGAGGCCCCTAGGTGGAGGGCCAGGGGGCAGCCTGTGTCCTCTACTGCAAGTCCAGGGAGAGAGGTGGACCCCTGGGTACCTTCCTGGGGTCAGAGTCCCCTAGGTGGAGGGCCAGGAGGTACCCTAGGGCCTCTACTGCAAGTCCAGGGTGAGAGGTGGACCCCTGGGTAGCTTGCTGGCTTACAAGGCCCCTAGGTGGAGGGCCAGGGGGTACCCTGGGGCCTATCCTGCAAGTCCACGGAGAGATGTGGACCCTTGGGTAGCTTCCTAGGGTTAGAGGCCCCTAGGTGGAGGGCCAGGGGGCACCCTGGGGCCCATCCTGCAAGTCCAAGGAGAGAGGTGGACCGCTGGGTTACTTGCTGGGGTACGAGGCCCCTAGTTGGAGGGCCAGGGGGCACCCTGGGGCCTCTACTGCAAGCCCAGGGAGAGAGGTGGACCCCTGGTTAGATTGCTGGGGTCGGAAGCCCCTTGGTCTATGGCCAGGGGGCACCCTGGGGCCTATACTGCAAGTCCAGTGAGAGAGGTGGACCCATGGGTAGCTTACTGGGGTCAGAGGCCCCTAGGTGGAGGGCCAGGGGCTTCCTGGGGCCTCTACTGCAAGTCCAGGGAGAGAGGTGGACCCCTGGGTAGCTTGCTGGTGTCAGAGGCAACTAGGTGGAGGGACAGGGGGTACCCTGGGGCCTATACTGCAAGTCCAGGGAGAGAGGTGGACCCCTGGGTAGCTTCCTGAGGTCAGGGGCCCCTAGGTGGAGGGCCAGAGCGCACCCTGGGGCCTATCCTGCAAGTCCAGGGAGAGAGGTGGACCCTTGGGTAGCTTGCTGGGGTACGAGGCCCCTAGGTGGAAGGCCAGGGGGCAGCCTGGGTCCTCTACTGCAAGTCCAGGGAGAGAGGTGGACCCCTGGGTAGCTTGCTGGGGTCAGAGGCCCCTAGGTGGAGGGCCGGGGGGCACCCTGGGGCCTCTACTGCAAGTCCAGGGAAAGAGGTGGACCCCTAGGTAGCTTGCTTGGGTCAGAGACCCCTAGGTGGAGGGCCAGGGGGCACCTTGGGGCCTCTACTTCAAGTCCAGGGAGAGAGGTGGACCCTTGGGTAGCTTCCTAAGGTTAGAGGCCCCTAGGTAAAGGGCCAGAGGGCACCCAGGGGACTATCGTGCAAGTCCAGGGAGAGAGGTGGACCCCTGGGTAGCTTGCTGGGGTACAAGGCCTCTAGGTGGAGGGCCAGGGGGCACCCTGGGGCCTCTACTGCAAGGCCAGGGAGAGAGGTGGACCCCTTGGTTGCTTGCTTGGGTCAGAGACCCCTAGGTGGAGGGCCAGGGGGCACCTTGGGGCCTCTACTGCAAGTCTAGGGAGAGAGGTGGACCCATGGGTAGCTAGCTGGGGTAAGAGGCCCCTAAGTGGAGGGCAAGGGGGCACCCTGGGGCCTCTACTGCAAGTCCAGGGAGAGAGGTGGACCCCTGGGTAGTTTGCTGGGGTCAGAGGCCCCTAGGCGGAGGGACAGGGGGCTTCCTGGGGCCTCTACTTCAAGTCCTGGGAGAGAGGTGGACCCCTGGGTAGCTTGCTGGGGTCAGAGGCCTCTAGGTGGAGGGCCAAGGGGCACCCTGGGGCCTATACTGCAAGTCCAGGGAGAGAGGTGGACCCCGAGGGTAGCTTGCTGGGGTCTGTAGCCCATAGGTGGAGGGCCAGGGGGTATCCTGGGGCCTATACTGCAAGTCCAGGGAGAAAGGTGGACCCCTGGGTAGCTTCCTAAGGTCAGAGGCCCCTAGGTGGAGGGCCAGGGGGCACCCTGTGGCCTATCCTGCAAGTCCAGGGAGAGAGGTGGACCCATGGGTAGCTTGCTGGGGCACGAGGCCCCTAGGTGGAGGGCCAGGGGGCACCCTGGGGCCTCTACTGCAAGTCCAGGGAGAGAGGTGGACCCCTGGGTAGCTTCCTAAGGTCAGAGGCCCCTAGGTGGAGGGCCAGGGGGCACCCTGGGGCCTATCCTGCAAGTCCAGGGAGAGAGGTGGACCCCTGGGTAGCTTGCTGGGGTACGAGTCCCCTAGGTGGAGGGCCAAGGGGCACCCTGGGGCCTCTACTGCAAGTCCAGGGAGAGAGGTGGACCCCTGGGTAGCTTGCTGGGGTCAGAGGCAACTAGGTGGAGGGCCAGGGGGCACCCTAGGGTCTACACTGCAAGTCCAGGGAGAGAGGTGGACCCCTGGGTATTTTCCTAAGGTCAGAGGCCCCTAGGTGGAGGGCCAGGGGGCACCCTGGGGCCTATCCTGCAAGTCCAGGGAGAGATGTGGACCCCTGGGTAGCTTGCTGGGGTACGAGGCCCCTATGTGGAGGGCCAGGGGGCACCCTGGGGCCTCTACTGCAAGTCCAGGGAGAGAGGAGGACCCCTGGGTAGCTTGCTGGGGTCAGAGGCAACTAGGTGGAGGGACAGGGGTACCCTGGGGCCTAGACTGCAAGTCCAGGGAGAGAGGTGGACCCCTGCGTAGCTTCCTGAGGTCAAAGGCCCCTAGGTGGAGGGCCAGGGGGCACCCTGGGGCCTATCCTGCAAGTCCAAGGAGAGAGGTGGACCGCTGGGTTGCTTGCTGGGGTACGAGGCCCCTAGTTGGAGGGCCAGGGGGCACCCTGGGGCCTCTACTGCAAGCCCAGGGAGAGAGGTGGACCCCTGGTTAGCTTGCTGGGGTCGGAAGCCCCTTGGTCTATGGCAGGGGGCACCCTGGGGCCTATACTGCAAGTCCAGTGAGAGAGGTGGACCCATGGGTAGCTTACTGGGGTCAGAGGCCCCTAGGTGGAGGGCCAGGGGCTTCCTGGGGCCTCTACTGCAAGTCCAGGGAGAGAGGTGGACCCCTGGGTAGCTTGCTGGTGTCAGAGGCAACTAGGTGGAGGGACAGGGGGTACCCTGGGGCCTATACTGCAAGTCCAGGGAGAGAGGTGGACCCCTGGGTATTTCCTGAGGTCAGAGGCCCCTAGGTGGAGGGCCAGAGCGCACCCTGGGGCCTATCCTGCAAGTCCAGGGAGAGAGGTGGACCCCTGGGTAACATGCTGGGGTACGAGGCCCCTAGGTGGAGGGCCAGGGGGCAGCCTGTGTCCTCTACTGCAAGTCCAGGGAGAGAGGTGGACCCCTGGGTACCTTCCTGGGGTCAGAGTCCCCTAGGTGGAGGGCCAGGAGGTACCCTAGGGCCTCTACTGCAAGTCCAGGGTGAGAGGTGGACCCCTGGGTAGCTTGCTGGCTTACAAGGCCCCTAGGTGGAGGGCCAGGGGGTACCCTGGGGCCTATCCTGCAAGTCCACGGAGAGATGTGGACCCTTGGGTAGCTTCCTAGGGTTAGAGGCCCCTAGGTGGAGGGCCAGGGGGCACCCTGGGGCCCATCCTGCAAGTCCAGGGAGAGAGGTGGACCCCTAGGTAGCTTGCTGGGGTACAAGGCCCCTAGGTGGAGGGCCAGGGGGCACCCTGGGGCCTTTACTGCAAGTCCAGGGAGTGAGGTGGACCCCTGGGTACCTTCCTGGGGTCAGAGTCCCCTAGGTGGAGGGCCAGGAGGTACCCTAGGGCCTCTACTGCAAGTCCAGGGTGAGAGGTGGACCCCTGGGTAGCTAGCTGGGGTAAGAGGCCCCTAAGTGGAGGGCCAGGGGGCACCCTGGGAACTCTACTGCAAGTCCATGGAGAGAGGTGGACCCCTGGGTAGTTTACTGGGGTCAGAGGCCCCTAAGTGGAGGGCCAGGGGGCACCCTTGGGCCTCTACTGCAAGTCCAGGGAGAAAGGTGGACCCCTTGGTAGCTTGCTTGGGTCAGAGGCCTCTAGGTGGAGGTCAAGGGGGCACCCTGGGGCCTCTACTGCAATCCCAGAGAGAGTTGTGGACCCTTGTGTAGCTTGCTGGGGTCAGAGGCCCCTTGGTGGAGGGTCAGGGGGCACCCTGGGGCCTATTCTGCAAGTCCAGGGAGAGAGGTGGACCTCTGGGTAGCTTGCTGGGGTCAGAGGCCCCTAGGTGGAGGGCCAGGGGGCACCCTGGGGCCTATCTTGCAAGTCCAGGGAGTAAGGTAGACCCCTGGGTAGCTTGCTAGGGTACGAGGCCCCTAGGTGGAGGGTCAGGGGGCACCCTGGGGCCTCTACTGCAAGTCCAGGGAGAGAGGTGGACCCCTGGGTAGCTTGCTGGGGTCAGAGGCCCCTAGGTGGAGGGCCAGGGGGCACCCTGGGGCCTCTACTGCAAGTCCAGGGAGAGAGGTGGACCCCTGGGTAGCTTGCTGGGGTCTGAAGCCCAAAGGTGGAGGGCCAGAGGGCACCCTGGGACCTCTACTGCAAGTCTAGGGAGAGAGGTGGACCCATGGGTAGCTAGCTGGGGTAAGAGGCCCCTAAGTGGAGGGCCAGGGGGCACCCTGGGGCCTCTATTGCAAGTCCAGGGAGAGAGGTGGACCCCTGGGTAGTTTGCTGGGGTCAGAGGCCCCTAGGCGGAGGGACAGGGGGCTTCCTGGGGCCTCAACTGCAAGTCCAGGGAGAAAGGTGTACCCCTGGGTAGCTTGCTAGGGTCAGAGGCCCCTAGGTGGAGGTCAAGGGGGCACCCTGGGGCCTTTACTGCAATCCCAGGGAGAGTTGTGGACCCTTGTGTAGCTTGCTGGGGTCAGAGGCCCCTTGGTGGAGGGTCAGGGGGCACCCTGGGGCCTATTCTGCAAGTCCAGGGAGAGAGGTGGACCTCTGGGTAGCTTGCTGGGGTCAGAGGCCCCTAGGTGGAGGGCCAGAGGGCACCCTGGGGCCTATCCTGCAAGTCCAGGGAGAGAGGTGGACCCCTGGGTAGCTTGCTGGGGTACGAGGCCCCTAGGTGGAGGGCCAGGGGGCACCCTGGTGGCTCTACTGCAAGTCCAGGGAGAGAGGTGGACCCCTGGGTAGCTTGCTGGGGTCAGAGGCCCCTAGGTGGAGGGCCAGGGGGCACCCTGGGGCCTCTACTGCAGGTCCAGGGAAAGAGGTGGACCTCTGGGTAGCTTGCTGGGGTCAGAGGCCTTTAGGTGGAGGGCCAGGGGGCACCCTGGGGCCTCTACTGCAAATCCAGGGAGAGAGGTTGACCCCTGGGTAGCTTGCTGGGGTCTGAAGCCCATAGGTGGAGGGCCAGGGGGTACCCTGGGGCCTATACTTCAAGTCCAGGGAGAGAGGTGGACCCTTGGGTAGCTTCCTAAGGTTAGAGGCCCCTAGGTGGAGGGCCAGAGGGCACCCTGGGGACTATCGTGCAAGTCCAGGGAGAGAGGTGGACCCCTGGGTAGCTTGCTGGGGTACAAAGCCTCTAGGTGGAGGGCCAGGGGGCACCCTGGGGCCTATCTTGCAAGTCCAGGGAGTAAGGTGGACCCCTGAGTAGCTTGCTGGGGTACGAGGCCCCTAGGTGGAGGGCCAGGGGGCACCCTGGGGCCTCTACTGCAAGTCCAGGGAGAGAGGTGAACCCCTGGGTAGCTTGCTGGGGTCTGAAGCCCATAGGTGGAGGGCCAGGGGGCACCCTGGGGCCTCTACTGCAAGTCTAGGGAGAGAGGTGGACCCATGGGTAGCTAGCTGGGGTAAGAGGCCCCTGAGTGGAGGGCCAGGGGGCACCCTGGGGCCTCTACTGCAAGTCCAAGGAGAGAGGTGGACCCCTGGGTAGTTTGCTGGGGTCAGAGGCCCCTAGGCGGAGGGAAAGTTGGCTTCCTGGGGCCTCTACTGCAAGTCCAGGGAGAAAGGTGGACCCCTGGGTAGCTTGCTAGGGTCAGAGGCCCCTAGGTGGAGGTCAAGGGGGCACCCTGGGGCCTTTACTGCAATCCCAGGGAGAGTTGTGGACCCTTGTGTAGCTTGCTGGGGTCAGAGGCCCCTTGGTGGAGGGTCAGGGGGCACCCTGGGGCCTATTCTGCAAGTCCAGGGAGAGAGGTGGACCTCTGGGTAGCTTGCTGGGGTCAGAGGCCCCTAGGTGGATGGCCAGGGGGCACCCTGGGGCCTATCCTGCAAGTCCAGGGAGAGAAGTGGACCCCTGGGTAGCTTGCTGGGGTACGAGGCCCATAGGTGGAGGGCCAGGGGGCACCCTGGGGCCTCTAATGCAAGTCCAGGGAGAGAGGTGGACCCCTGGGTAGCTTGCTGGGGTGAGAGGCCCCTAGGTGGAGGGCCAGGGGGCACCCTGGGGCCTCTACTGCAAGTCCAGGGAAAGAGGTGGACCCCTGGGTAGCTTGCTGGGGTCAGAGGCCTCTAGGTAGAGGGCCAGGGGGCACCCTGGGGCCTCTACTGCAAGTCTAGGGAGAGAGGTAGACCCATGGGTAGCTAGCTGGGGTAAGAGGCCCCTAAGTGGAGGGCCAGGGGGCACCCTGGGGCCTCTCCTGCAAGTCCAGGGAGAGAGGTGGACCCCTGGGTAGCTTGCTGGGGTCTGCAGCCCATAGGTGGAGGGCCAGGGGGTACCCTGGGGCCTATACTTCAAGTCCAGGGAGAGAGGTGGACCCTTGGGTAGCTTCCTAAGGTTAGAGGCCCCTAGGTGGAGGGCCAGAGGGCACCCTGGGGACTATCGTGCAAGTCCAGGGAGAGAGGTGGACCCCTGGGTAGCTTGCTGGGGTACAAGGCCTCTAGGTGGAGGGCCAGGGGGCACGCTGGGGCCTATCTTGCAAGTCCAGGGAGTAAGTTGGACCCCTGAGTAGCTTGCTGGGGTACAAAGCCCCTAGGTGGAGGGCCAGGGGGCACCCTGGGGCCTCTACTGCAAGTCCAGGGAGACAGGTGGACCCCTGGGTAGCTTGCTGGGGTCTGAAGCCCATAGGTGGAGGGCCAGGGGGCACCCTGGGGCCTCTACTGCAAGTCTAGGGAGAGAGGTGGACCCCTGGGTAGTTTGCTGGGGTCAGAGGCCCCTAGGCGGAGGGACAGGGGGCTTCCTGGGGCCTCTACTGCAAGTCCAGGGAGAAAGGTGTACCCCTGGGTAGCTTGCTAGGGTCAGAGGCCCCTAGGTGGAGGTCAAGCTGGCACCCTGGGGCCTTTACTGCAATCCCAGGGAGAGTTGTGGACCCTTGTGTAGCTTGCTGGGGTCAGAGGCCCCTTGGTGGAGGGTCAGGGGGCACCCTGAGGCCTATTTTGCAAGTCCAGGGAGAGAGGTGGACCTCTGGGTAGCTTGCTGGGGTCAGAGGCCCCTAGGTGGAGGGCCAGAGGGCACCCTGGGGCCTATCCTGCAAGTCCAGGGAGAGAGGTGGACCCCTGGGTAGCTTGCTGGGGTACGAGGCCCCTAGGTGGAGGGCCAGGGGGCACCCTGGTGGCTCTACTGCAAGTCCAGGGAGAGAGGTGGACCCCTGGGTAGCTTGCTGGGGTCAGAGGCCCCTAGGTGGAGGGCCAGGGGGCACCCTGGGGCCTCTACTGCAAGTCCAGGGAAAGAGGTGGACCTCTGGGTAGCTTGCTGGGGTCAGAGGCCTTTAGGTGGAGGGCCAGGGGGCACCCTGGGGCCTCTACTGCAAATCCAGGGAGAGAGGTTGACCCCTGGGTAGCTTGCTGGGGTCTGAAGCCCATAGGTGGAGGGCCAGGGGGTACCCTGGGGCCTATACTTCAAGTCCAGGGAGAGAGGTGGACCCTTGGGTAGCTTCCTAAGGTTAGAGGCCCCTAGGTGGAGGGCCAGAGGGCACCCTGGGGACTATCGTGCAAGTCCAGGGAGAGAGGTGGACCCCTGGGTAGCTTGCTGGGGTACAAGGCCTCTAGGTGGAGGGCCAGGGGGCACCCTGGGGCCTATCTTGCAAGTCCAGGGAGTAAGGTGAACCCCTGAGTAGCTTGCTGGGGTACGAGGCCCCTAGGTGGAGGGCCAGGGGGCACCCTGGGGCCTCTACTGCAAGTCCAGGGAGAGAGGTGAACCCCTAGGTAGCTTGCTGGGGTCTGAAGCCCATAGGTGGAGGGCCAGGGCTCACCCTGGGGCCTCTACTGCAAGTCTAGGGAGAGAGGTGGACCCATGGGTAGCTAGCTGGGGTAAGAGGCCCCTGAGTGGAGGGCCAGGAGGCACCCTGGGGCCTCTACTGCAAGTCCAAGGAGAGAGGTGGACCCCTGGGTAGTTTGCTGGGGTCAGAGGCCCCTAGGCGGAGGGAAAGTTGGCTTCCTGGGGCCTCTATTGCAAGTCCAGGGAGAAAGGTGGACCCCTGGGTAGCTTGCTAGGGTCAGAGGCCCCTAGGTGGAGGTCAAGGGGGCACCCTGGGGCCTTTACTGCAATCCCAGGGAGAGTTGTGGACCCTTGTGTAGCTTGCTGGGGTCAGAGGCCCCTTGGTGGAGGGTCAGGGGGCACCCTGGGGCCTATTCTGCAAGTCCAGGGAGAGAGGTAGACCTCTGGGTAGCTTGCTGGGGTCAGAGGCCCCTAGGTGGAGGGCCAGGGGGCACCCTGAGGCCTATCCTGCAAGTCCAGGGAGAGAAGTGGACCCCTGGGTAGCTTGCTGGGGTACGAGGCCCATAGGTGGAGGGCCAGGGGGCACCCTGGGGCCTCTAATGCAAGTCCAGGAAGAGAGGTGGACCCCTGGGTAGCTTGCTGGGGTGAGAGGCCCCTAGGTGGAGGGCCAGGGGGCACCCTGGGGCCTCTACTGCAAGTCCAAGGAAAGAGGTGGACCCCTGGGTAGCTTGCTGGGGTCAGAGGCCTCTAGGTAGAGGGCCAGGGGGCACCCTGGGGCCTCTACTGCAAGTCTAGGGAGAGAGGTGGACCCATGGGTAGCTAGCTGGGGTAAGAGGCATCTAAGTGGAGGGCCAGGGGGCACCCTGGTGCCTCTCCTGCAAGTCCAGGGAGAGAGGTGGACCCCTGGGTAGCTTGCTGGGGTCTGCAGCCCATAGGTGGAGGGCCAGGGGGTACCCTGGGGCCTATACTTCAAGTCCAGGGAGAGAGGTGGACCCTTGGGTAGCTTCCTAAGGTTAGAGGCCCCTAGGTGGAGGGCCAGAGGGCACCCTGGGGACTATCGTGCAAGTCCAGGGAGAGAGGTGGACCCCTGGGTAGCTTGCTGGGGTACAAGGCCTCTAGGTGGAGGGCCAGGGGGCACGCTGGGGCCTATCTTGCAAGTCCAGGGAGTAAGTTGGACCCCTGAGTAGCTTGCTGGGGTACAAGGCCCCTAGGTGGAGGGCCAGGGGGCACCCTGGGGCCTCTACTGCAAGTCCAGGGAGACAGGTGGACGCCTGGGTAGCTTGCTGGGGTCTGAAGCCCATAGGTGGAGGGCCAGGGGGCACCCTGGGGCCTCTACTGCAAGTCATGGGAGAGAGGTGGACCCATGGGTAGCTAGCTGGGGTAAGAGGCCCCTAAGTGGAGGGCCAGGGGGCACCCTGGGGCCTATCCTGCAAGTCCAGGGAGAGAGGTGGACCCCTGGGTAGCTTGCTGGGGTACGAGGCCCCTAGGTGGAGGGCCAGGGGGCACCCTGGTGGCTCTACTGCAAGTCCAGGGAGAGAGGTGGACCCCTGGGTAGCTTGCTGGGGTCAGAGGCCCCTAGGTGGAGGGCCAGGGGGCACCCTGGGGCCTCTACTGCAGGTCCAGGGAAAGAGGTGGACCTCTGGGTAGCTTGCTGGGGTCAGAGGCCTTTAGGTGGAGGGCCAGGGGGCACCCTGGGGCCTCTACTGCAAATCCAGGGAGAGAGGTTGACCCCTGGGTAGCTTGCTGGGGTCTGAAGCCCATAGGTGGAGGGCCAGGGGGTACCCTGGGGCCTATACTTCAAGTCCAGGGAGAGAGGTGGACCCTTGGGTAGCTTCCTAAGGTTAGAGGCCCCTAGGTGGAGGGCCAGAGGGCACCCTGGGGACTATCGTGCAAGTCCAGGGAGAGAGGTGGACCCCTGGGTAGCTTGCTGGGGTACAAAGCCTCTAGGTGGAGGGCCAGGGGGCACCCTGGGGCCTATCTTGCAAGTCCAGGGAGTAAGGTGGACCCCTGAGTAGCTTGCTGGGGTACGAGGCCCCTAGGTGGAGGGCCAGGGGGCACCCTGGGGCCTCTACTGCAAGTCCAGGGAGAGAGGTGAACCCCTGGGTAGCTTGCTGGGGTCTGAAGCCCATAGGTGGAGGGCCAGGGGGCACCCTGGGGCCTCTACTGCAAGTCTAGGGAGAGAGGTGGACCCATGGGTAGCTAGCTGGGGTAAGAGGCCCCTGAGTGGAGGGCCAGGGGGCACCCTGGGGCCTCTACTGCAAGTCCAAGGAGAGAGGTGGACCCCTGGGTAGTTTGCTGGGGTCAGAGGCCCCTAGGCGGAGGGAAAGTTGGCTTCCTGGGGCCTCTACTGCAAGTCCAGGGAGAAAGGTGGACCCCTGGGTAGCTTGCTAGGGTCAGAGGCCCCTAGGTGGAGGTCAAGGGGGCACCCTGGGGCCTTTACTGCAATCCCAGGGAGAGTTGTGGACCCTTGTGTAGCTTGCTGGGGTCAGAGGCCCCTTGGTGGAGGGTCAGGGGGCACCCTGGGGCCTATTCTGCAAGTCCAGGGAGAGAGGTGGACCTCTGGGTAGCTTGCTGGGGTCAGAGGCCCCTAGGTGGATGGCCAGGGGGCACCCTGGGGCCTATCCTGCAAGTCCAGGGAGAGAAGTGGACCCCTGGGTAGCTTGCTGGGGTACGAGGCCCATAGGTGGAGGGCCAGGGGGCACCCTGGGGCCTCTAATGCAAGTCCAGGGAGAGAGGTGGACCCCTGGGTAGCTTGCTGGGGTGAGAGGCCCCTAGGTGGAGGGCCAGGGGGCACCCTGGGGCCTCTACTGCAAGTCCAGGGAAAGAGGTGGACCCCTGGGTAGCTTGCTGGGGTCAGAGGCCTCTAGGTAGAGGGCCAGGGGGCACCCTGGGGCCTCTACTGCAAGTCTAGGGAGAGAGGTAGACCCATGGGTAGCTAGCTGGGGTAAGAGGCCCCTAAGTGGAGGGCCAGGGGGCACCCTGGGGCCTCTCCTGCAAGTCCAGGGAGAGAGGTGGACCCCTGGGTAGCTTGCTGGGGTCTGCAGCCCATAGGTGGAGGGCCAGGGGGTACCCTGGGGCCTATACTTCAAGTCCAGGGAGAGAGGTGGACCCTTGGGTAGCTTCCTAAGGTTAGAGGCCCCTAGGTGGAGGGCCAGAGGGCACCCTGGGGACTATCGTGCAAGTCCAGGGAGAGAGGTGGACCCCTGGGTAGCTTGCTGGGGTACAAGGCCTCTAGGTGGAGGGCCAGGGGGCACGCTGGGGCCTATCTTGCAAGTCCAGGGAGTAAGTTGGACCCCTGAGTAGCTTGCTGGGGTACAAAGCCCCTAGGTGGAGGGCCAGGGGGCACCCTGGGGCCTCTACTGCAAGTCCAGGGAGACAGGTGGACCCCTGGGTAGCTTGCTGGGGTCTGAAGCCCATAGGTGGAGGGCCAGGGGGCACCCTGGGGCCTCTACTGCAAGTCTAGGGAGAGAGGTGGACCCCTGGGTAGTTTGCTGGGGTCAGAGGCCCCTAGGCGGAGGGACAGGGGGCTTCCTGGGGCCTCTACTGCAAGTCCAGGGAGAAAGGTGTACCCCTGGGTAGCTTGCTAGGGTCAGAGGCCCCTAGGTGGAGGTCAAGCTGGCACCCTGGGGCCTTTACTGCAATCCCAGGGAGAGTTGTGGACCCTTGTGTAGCTTGCTGGGGTCAGAGGCCCCTTGGTGGAGGGTCAGGGGGCACCCTGGGGCCTATTTTGCAAGTCCAGGGAGAGAGGTGGACCTCTGGGTAGCTTGCTGGGGTCAGAGGCCCCTAGGTGGAGGGCCAGAGGGCACCCTGGGGCCTATCCTGCAAGTCCAGGGAGAGAGGTGGACCCCTGGGTAGCTTGCTGGGGTACGAGGCCCCTAAGTGGAGGGCCAGGGGGCACCCTGGTGGCTCTACTGCAAGTCCAGGGAGAGAGGTGGACCCCTGGGTAGCTTGCTGGGGTCAGAGGCCCCTAGGTGGAGGGCCAGGGGGCACCCTGGGGCCTCTACTGCAAGTCCAGGGAAAGAGGTGGACCTCTGGGTAGCTTGCTGGGGTCAGAGGCCTTTAGGTGGAGGGCCAGGGGGCACCCTGGGGCCTCTACTGCAAATCCAGGGAGAGAGGTTGACCCCTGGGTAGCTTGCTGGGGTCTGAAGCCCATAGGTGGAGGGCCAGGGGGTACCCTGGGGCCTATACTTCAAGTCCAGGGAGAGAGGTGGACCCTTGGGTAGCTTCCTAAGGTTAGAGGCCCCTAGGTGGAGGGCCAGAGGGCACCCTGGGGACTATCGTGCAAGTCCAGGGAGAGAGGTGGACCCCTGGGTAGCTTGCTGGGGTACAAGGCCTCTAGGTGGAGGGCCAGGGGGCACCCTGGGGCCTATCTTGCAAGTCCAGGGAGTAAGGTGAACCCCTGAGTAGCTTGCTGGGGTACGAGGCCCCTAGGTGGAGGGCCAGGGGGCACCCTGGGGCCTCTACTGCAAGTCCAGGGAGAGAGGTGAACCCCTAGGTAGCTTGCTGGGGTCTGAAGCCCATAGGTGGAGGGCCAGGGCTCACCCTGGGGCCTCTACTGCAAGTCTAGGGAGAGAGGTGGACCCATGGGTAGCTAGCTGGGGTAAGAGGCCCCTGAGTGGAGGGCCAGGGGGCACCCTGGGGCCTCTACTGCAAGTCCAAGGAGAGAGGTGGACCCCTGGGTAGTTTGCTGGGGTCAGAGGCCCCTAGGCGGAGGGAAAGTTGGCTTCCTGGGGCCTCTACTGCAAGTCCAGGGAGAAAGGTGGACCCCTGGGTAGCTTGCTAGGGTCAGAGGCCCCTAGGTGGAGGTCAAGGGGGCACCCTGGGGCCTTTACTGCAATCCCAGGGAGAGTTGTGGACCCTTGTGTAGCTTGCTGGGGTCAGAGGCCCCTTGGTGGAGGGTCAGGGGGCACCCTGGGGCCTATTCTGCAAGTCCAGGGAGAGAGGTAGACCTCTGGGTAGCTTGCTGGGGTCAGAGGCCCCTAGGTGGAGGGCCAGGGGGCACCCTGAGGCCTATCCTGCAAGTCCAGGGAGAGAAGTGGACCCCTGGGTAGCTTGCTGGGGTACGAGGCCCATAGGTGGAGGGCCAGGGGGCACCCTGGGGCCTCTAATGCAAGTCCAGGAAGAGAGGTGGACCCCTGGGTAGCTTGCTGGGGTGAGAGGCCCCTAGGTGGAGGGCCAGGGGGCACCCTGGGGCCTCTACTGCAAGTCCAAGGAAAGAGGTGGACCCCTGGGTAGCTTGCTGGGGTCAGAGGCCTCTAGGTAGAGGGCCAGGGGGCACCCTGGGGCCTCTACTGCAAGTCTAGGGAGAGAGGTGGACCCATGGGTAGCTAGCTGGGGTAAGAGGCATCTAAGTGGAGGGCCAGGGGGCACCCTGGTGCCTCTCCTGCAAGTCCAGGGAGAGAGGTGGACCCCTGGGTAGCTTGCTGGGGTCTGCAGCCCATAGGTGGAGGGCCAGGGGGTACCCTGGGGCCTATACTTCAAGTCCAGGGAGAGAGGTGGACCCTTGGGTAGCTTCCTAAGGTTAGAGGCCCCTAGGTGGAGGGCCAGAGGGCACCCTGGGGACTATCGTGCAAGTCCAGGGAGAGAGGTGGACCCCTGGGTAGCTTGCTGGGGTACAAGGCCTCTAGGTGGAGGGCCAGGGGGCACGCTGGGGCCTATCTTGCAAGTCCAGGGAGTAAGTTGGACCCCTGAGTAGCTTGCTGGGGTACAAGGCCCCTAGGTGGAGGGCCAGGGGGCACCCTGGGGCCTCTACTGCAAGTCCAGGGAGACAGGTGGACGCCTGGGTAGCTTGCTGGGGTCTGAAGCCCATAGGTGGAGGGCCAGGGGGCACCCTGGGGCCTCTACTGCAAGTCATGGGAGAGAGGTGGACCCATGGGTAGCTAGCTGGGGTAAGAGGCCCCTAAGTGGAGGGCCAGGGGGCACCCTGGGGCCTCTACTGCAAGTCCAGGGAGAAAGGTGGACCCCTGGGTAGCTTGCTAGGGTCAGAGGCCCCTAGGTGGAGGTCAAGGGGGCACCCTGGGGCCTTTACTGCAATCCCAGGGAGAGTTGTTGTCCCTTGTGTAGCTTGCTGGGGTCAGAGGCCCCTTGGTGGAGGGTCAGGGGGCACCCTGGGGCCTATTCTGCAAGTCCAGGGAGAGAGGTGGACCTCTGGGTAGCTTGCTGGGGTCAGAGGCCCCTAGGTGGAGGGCCAGGGGGCACCCTGGGGCCTATCCTAAAAGTCCAGGGAGAGAGGTGGACCCCTGGGTAGCTAGCTGGGGTACGAGGCCCCTAGGTGGAGGGCCAGGGGGCACCCTGGGGCCTCTACTGCAAGTCCAGGGGGAGAGGTGGACCCCTGGGTAGCTTGCTGGGGTCAGAGGCCCCTAGGTGGAGGGCCAGGGGGCACCCAAGGGCCTCTACTGCAAGTCTAGGGAAAGAGGTGGACCCCTAGGTAGCTTGCTGGGGTCAGAGGCCTCTAGGTGGAGGGCCAGGGGGCACCCTGGGGCCTCTACTGCAAGTCCAGGGAGAGAGGTGGACCCCTGGGTAGCTTGCTGGGGTCTGAAGCCCATAGGTGGAGGGCCAGAGGGGACCCCGGGGCCTATACTTCAAGTCCAGGGAGAGAGGTGGACCCTTGGGAAGCTTCCTAAGGTTAGAGGCCCCTAAGTGGAGGGCCAGAGGGCACCCTGGGGACTATCGTGCAAGTCCAGGGAGAGAGGTGGACCCCTGGGTAGCTTGCTGGGGTACAAGGCCTCTAGGTGGAGGGCCAGGGGGCACCCTGGGGCCTCTACTGCAAGGCCAGGGAGAGAGGTGGACCCCTTGGTAGCTTGCTTGAGTCAGAGACCCCTAGGTGGAGGGCCAGGGGGCACCTTGGGGCCTCTACTTCAAGTCCAGGGAGAGAGGTGGACCCTTGGGTAGCTTCCTAAGGTTAGAGGCCCCTAGGTGGAGGGCCAAAGGGCACCCAGGGGACTATCGTGCAAGTCCAGGGAGAGAGGTGGACCCCTGGGTAGCTCGCTGGGGTACAAGGCCTCTAGGTGGAGGGCCAGGGGGCACCCTGGGGCCTCTACTGCAAGTCTAGGGAGAGAGGTGGACCCATGGGTAGCTAGCTGGGGTAAGAGGCCCCTAAGTGGAGGGCAAGGGGGCACCCTGGGGCCTCTACTGCAAGTCCAGGGAGAGAGGTGGACCCCTGGGTAGTTTGCTAGGGTCAGAGGCCCCTAGGCGGAGGGACAGGGGGCTTCCTGGGGCCTCTACTGCAAGTCCAGGGAGAAAGGTGGACCCCTGGGTAGCTTGCTAGGGTCAGATTCCCCTAGATGGAGGTCAAGGGGGAACCCTGGGGCCTTTACTGCAATCCCAGGGAGAGTTGTGGACCCTTGTGTAGCTTGCTGGGGTCAGAGGCCCCTTGCTGGAGGGTCAGGGGGCACCCTGGGGCCTATCCTGCAAGTCCAGGGAGAGAAGTGGACCTCTGAATAGCTTGCTGGGGTCAGAGGCCCCTAGGTGGAGGGCCAGGGGGCACCCTGGGGCCTATCCTGCAAGTCCAGGGAGAGAGGTGGACCACTGGGTAGCTTGCTGGGGTACGAGACCCCTAGGTGGAGGGCCAGGGGGCACCCTGGGGCCTCTACTGCAAGTCCAGGGAGAGAGGTGGACCCCTGGGTAGCTTGCTGGGGTCAGAGGCCCCTAGGTGGAGGGCCAGGGGGCACCCTGGGGCCTCTACTGCAAGTCCAGGGAAAGAGGTGGACCCCTGGGTAGCTTGCTGGGGTCAGAGGCCTCTAGGTGGAGGGCCAGGGGGCACCCTGGGGCCTCTACTGCAAGTCCAGGGAGAGAGGTGGACCCCTGGGTAGCTTGCTAGGGTCTGAAGCCAGTAGGTGGAGGGCCAGGGGGTACCCTGGGGCCTATACTTCAAGTCCAGGGAGAGAGGTGGACCCTTGGGTAGCTTCCTAAGGCTAGAAGCCCCTAGGTGGAGGGCCAGAGGGCACCCTGGGGACTATCGTGCAAGTCCAGGGAGAGAGGTGGACCCCTGGGTAGCTTGCTGGGGTACAAGGCCTCTAGGTGGAGGGCCAGGGGGCACCCTGGGGCCTCTACTGCAGGGCCAGGGAGAGAGGTGGACTCCTTGGTAGCTTGCTTGGGTCAGAGACCCCTAGGTGGAGGGCCAGGGGGCACCTTGGGGCCTCTACTGCAAGTCTAGGGAGAGAGGTGGACCCATGGTTAGCTAGCTGGGGTAAGAGGCCCCTAAGTGGAGGGCAAGGGGGCACCCTGGGGCCTCTACTGCAAGTCCAGGGAGAGAGGTGGACGCCTGGGTAGTTTGCTGGGGTCAGAGGCCCCAAGGCGGAGGGACAGGGGGCTTCCTGGGTCCTCTACTGCAAGTCCAGGGAGAGAGGTGGACCCCTGGGTAGCTTGCTTTGGTCAGAGGCCTCTAGGTGGAGGGCCAAGGGGCACCCTGGGGCCTATACTGCAAGTCCGAGGAGAGAGGTGGACCCTGGGTAGCTTGCTGGGGTCTGTAGCCCATAGGTGGAGGTCCAGGGGGTACCCTGGGGCCTATACTGCAAGTCCAGGGAGAGAGGTGGACCCCTGGGTAGCTTCCTAAGGTCAGAGGCCCCTAGGTAGAGGGCCAGGGGGCACCCTGGGGCCTATCCTGCAAGTCCAGGGAGAGAGGTGGACCCCTGGGTAGCTTGCTGGGGTACGAGGCCCCTATGTGGAGGGCCAGGGGGCACCCTGGGGCCTCTACTGCAAGTCCAGGGAGAGAGGTGGACCCCTGGGTAGCTTTCTGGGGTCAGAGTCCCTTAGGTGGAGGGTCAGGAGGTACCCTAGGGCCTCTACTGCAAGTCCAGGGAGAGAGGTGGACCCCTGGGTAGCTTGCTGGGGTCAGAGGCAACTAGGTGGAGGGCCAGGGGGCACCCTAGGGTCTACACTGCAAGTTCAGGGAGAGAGGTGGACCCCTGTATAGCTTCCTAAGGTCAGAGGCCCCTAGGTGGAGGGCCAGGGGGCACCCTGGGGCATATCCTGCAAGTCCAGGGAGAGAGGTGGACCCCTGGGTAGCTTGCTGGGGTACGAGGCCCCTAGGTGGAGGGCCAGGGGGCACCCTGGGGCCTCTACTGCAAGTCCAGGGAGAGAGGAGGACCCCTGGGTAGCTTGCTGGGGTCAGAGGCAACTAGGTGGAGGGACAGGGGTACCCTGGGGCCTAGACTGCAAGTCCAGGGAGAGAGGTGGACCCCTGGGTAGCTTCCTGAGGTCAAAGGCCCCTAGGTGGAGGGCCAGGGGGCACACTGGGGCTTATCCTGCAAGTCCAAGGAGAGAGGTGGACCCCTGGGTAGTTTGCTGGGGTCAGAGGCCCCTAGGCGGAGGGACAGGGGGCTTCCTGGGGCCTCTACTTCAAGTCCTGGGAGAGAGGTGGACCCCTGGGTAGCTTGCTGGGGTCAGAGGCCACTAGGTGGAGGGCCAAGGGGCACCCTGGGGCCTATACTGCAAGTCCAGGGAGAGAGGTGGACCCCGAGGGTAGCTTGCTGGGGTCTGTAGCCCATAGGTGGAGGGCCAGGGGGTATCCTGGGGCCTATACTGCAAGTCCAGGGAGAGAGGTGGACCCCTGGGTAGCTTCCTAAGGTCAGAGGCCCCTAGGTGGAGGGCCAGGGGGCACCCTGGGGCCTATCCTGCAAGTCCAGGGAGAGAGGTGGACCCATGGGTAGCTTGCTGGGGAACGAGGCCCCTAGGTGGAGGGCCAGGGGGCACCCTGGGGCCTCTACTGCAAGTCCAGGGAGAGAGGTGGACCCCTGGGTAGCTTCCTAAGGTCAGAGGCCCCTAGGTGGAGGGCCAGGGGGCACCCTGGGGCCTATCCTGCAAGTCCAGGGAGAGAGGTGGACCCCTGGGTAGCTTGCTGGGGTACGAGTCCCCTAGGTGGAGGGCCAAGGGGCACTCTGGGGCCTCTACTGCAAGTCCAGTGAGAGAGGTGGACCCCTGGGTAGCTTGCTGGGGTCAGAGGCAACTAGGTGGAGGGCCAGGGGGCACCCTAGGGTCTACACTGCAAGTCCAGGGAGAGAGGTGGACCCCTGGGTAGCTTCCTAAGGTCAGAGGCCCCTAGGTGGAGGGCCAGGGGGCACCCTGGGGCCTATCCTGCAAGTCCAGGGAGAGAGGTGGACCCCTTGGTAGCTTGCTTGGGTCAGAGACCCCTAGGTGGAGGGCCAGGGGGCACCTTGGGGCCTCTACTGCAAGTCTAGGGAGAGAGGTGGACCCATGGGTAGCTAGCTGGGGTAAGAGGCCCCTAAGTGGAGGGCAAGGGGGCACCCTGGGGCCTCTACTGCAAGTCCAGGGAGAGAGGTGGACCCCTGGGTAGTTTGCTGGGGTCAGAGGCCCCTAGGCGGAGGGACAGGGGGCTTCCTGGGGCCTCTACTGCAAGTCCAGGGAGAAAGGTGGACCCCTGGGTAGCTTGCTAGGGTCAGATTCCCCTAGATGGAGGTCAAGGGGGCACCCTGGGGCCTTTACTGCAATCCCAGGGAGAGTTGTGGACCCTTGTGTAGCTTGCTGGGGTCAGAGGCCCCTTGCTGGAGGGTCAGGGGGCACCCTGGGGCCTATCCTGCAAGTCCAGGGAGAGAGGTGGACCCCTGGGTAGCTTGCTTGGGTCAGAGGCCCCTAGGTGGAGGGCCAGGGGGCACCCTGGGGCCTCTACTGCAAGTCCAGGGAGAGAGGTGGACCCCTGGGTAGCTTCCTAAGGTTAGAGGCCCCTAGGTGGAGGGCCAGAGGGCACCCTGGGGACTATCGTGCAAGTCCAGGGAGAGAGGTGGACCCCTGGGTAGCTTGCTTGGGTCAGAGACCCCTAGGTGGAGGGCCAGGGGGCACCCTGGGGCCTCTACTGCAGGGCCAGGGAGAGAGGTGGACTCCTTGGTAGCTTGCTTGGGTCAGAGACCCCTAGGTGGAGGGCCAGGGGGCACCTTGGGGCCTCTACTGCAAGTCTAGGGAGAGAGGTGGACCCATGGTTAGCTAGCTGGGGTAAGAGGCCCCTAAGTGGAGGGCAAGTGGGGCACCCTGGGGCCTCTACTGCAAGTCCAGGGAGAGAGGTGGACGCCTGGGTAGTTTGCTGGGGTCAGAGGCCCCAAGGCGGAGGGACAGGGGGCTTCCTGGGGCCTCTACTGCAAGTCCAGGGAGAGAGGTGGACCCCTGGGTAGCTTGCTTTGGTCAGAGGCCTCTAGGTGGAGGGCCAAGGGGCACCCTGGGGCCTATACTGCAAGTCCGAGGAGAGAGGTGGACCCCTGGGTAGCTTGCTGGGGTCTGTAGCCCATAGGTGGAGGTCCAGGGGGTACCCTGGGGCCTATACTGCAAGTCCAGGGAGGGAGGTGGACCCCTGGGTAGCTTCCTAAGGTCAGAGGCCCCTAGGTGGAGGGCCAGGGGGCACCCTGGGGCCTATCCTGCAAGTCCAGGGAGAGAGGTGGACCCCTGGGTAGCTTGCTGGGGTACGAGGCCCCTACGTGGAGGGCCAGGGGGCACCCTGGGGCCTCTACTGCAAGTCCAGGGAGAGAGGTGGACCCCTGGGTAGCTTCCTAAGGTCAGAGGCCCCTAGGTGGAGGGCCAGGGGGCACCCTGGGGTCTATCCTGCAAGTCCAGGGAGAGAGGTGGACCCCTGGGTAGCTTGCTGGGGTACGAGTCCCCTAGGTGGAGGGCCAGGGGGCACCCTGGGGCCTCTACTGCAAGTCCAGGGAGAGAGGTGGACCCCTGGGTAGCTTCCTGGGGTCAGAGTCCCCTAGGTGGAGGGTCAGGAGGTACCCTAGGGCCTCTATTGCAAGTCCAGGGAGAGAGGTGGACCCCTGGGTAGCTTGCTGGGGTCAGAGGCAACTAGGTGGAGGGCCAGGGGGCACCCTGGGGCCTCTACTGCAAGTCCAGGGAGAGAGGTGGACCCCTGGGTAGCTTCCTAAGGTCAGAGGCCCCTAGGTGGAGGGCCAGGGGGCACCCTGGGGCGTATCCTGCAAGTCCAGGGAGAGAGGTGGACCCCTGGGTAGCTTGCTGGGGTACGAGGCCCCTAGGTGGAGGGCCAGGGGGCACCCTGGGGCCTCTACTGCAAGTCCAGGGAGAGAGGAGGACCCCTGGGTAGCTTGCTGGGGTCAGAGGCAACTAGGTGGAGGGACAGGGGTACCCTGGGGCCTAGACTGCGGTCCAGGGAGAGAGGTGGACCCCTGGGTAGCTTCCTGAGGTCAAAGGCCCCTAGGTGGAGGGCCAGGGGGCACACTGGGGCTTATCCTGCAAGTCCAAGGAGAGAGGTGGACCCCTGGGTAGTTTGCTGGGGTCAGAGGCCCCTAGGCGGAGGGACAGGGGGCTTCCTGGGGCCTCTACTTCAAGTCCTGGGAGAGAGGTGGACCCCTGGGTAGTTTGCTGGGGTCAGAGGCCTCTAGGTGGAGGGCCAAGGGGCACCCTGGGGCCTATACTGCAAGTCCAGGGAGAGAGGTGGACCCCGAGGGTAGCTTGCTGGGGTCTGTAGCCCATAGGTGGAGGGCCAGGGGGTATCCTGGGGCCTATACTGCAAGTCCAGGGAGAGAGGTGGACCCCTGGGTAGCTTCCTAAGGTCAGAGGCCCCTAGGTGGAGGGCCAGGGGGCACCCTGGGGCATATCCTGCAAGTCCAGGGAGAGAGGTGGACCCATGGGTAGCTTGCTGGGGCACGAGGCCCCTAGGTGGAGGGCCAGGGGGCACCCTGGGGCCTCTACTGCAAGTCCAGGGAGAGAGGAGGACCCCTGGGTAGCTTCCTAAGGTCAGAGGCCCCTAGGTGGAGGGCCAGGGGGCACCCTGGGGCCTATCCTGCAAGTCCAGGGAGAGAGGTGGACCCCTGGGTAGCTTGCTGGGGTACGAGTCCCCTAGGTGGAGGGCCAAGGGGCACCCTGGGGCCTCTACTGCAAGTCCAGGGAGAGAGGTGGACCCCTGGGTAGCTTGCTGGGGTCAGAGGCAACTAGGTGGAGGGCCAGGGGGCACCCTAGGGTCTACACTGCAAGTCCAGGGAGAGAGGTGGACCCCTGGGTAGCTTCCTAAGGTCAGAGGCCCCTAGGTGGAGGGCCAGGGGGCACCCTGGGGCCTATCCTGCAAGTCCAGGGAGAGATGTGGACCCCTGGGTAGATTGCTGGGGTACGAGGCCCCTATGTGGAGGGCCAGGGGGCACCCTGGGGCCTCTACTGCAAGTCCAGGGAGAGAGGAGGACCCCTGGGTAGCTTGCTGGGGTCAGAGGCAACTAGGTGGAGGGACAGGGGTACCCTGGGGCCTAGACTGCAAGTCCAGGGAGAGAGGTGGACCCCTGCGTAGCTTCCTGAGGTCAAAGGCCCCTAGGTGGAGGGCCAGGGGGCACCCTGGGGCCTATCCTGCAAGTCCAAGGAGAGAGGTGGACCGCTGGGTTGCTTGCTGGGGTACGAGGCCCCTAGTTGGAGGGCCAGGGGGCACCCTGGGGCCTCTACTGCAAGCCCAGGGAGAGAGGTGGACCCCTGGTTAGCTTGCTGGGGTCGGAAGCCCCTTGGTCTATGGCCAGGGGGCACCCTGGGGCCTTTTCTGCAAGTCCAGTGAGAGAGGTGGACCCATGGGTAGCTTACTGGGGTAAGAGGCCCCTAAGTGGAGGGCCAGGGGGCACCCTGGGAACTCTACTGCAAGTCCATGGAGAGAGGTGGACCCCTGGGTAGTTTGCTGGGGTCAGAGGCCCCTAAGTGGAGGGCCAGGGGGCACCCTTGGGCCTCTACTGCAAGTCCAGGGAGAAAGGTGGACCCCTTGGTAGCTTGCTTGGGTCAGAGGACTCTAGGTGGAGGTCAAGGGGGCACCCTGGGGCCTCTACTGCAATCCCAGAGAGAGTTGTGGACCCTTGTGTAGCTTGCTGGGGTCAGAGGCCCCTTGGTGGAGGGTCAGGGGGCACCCTGGGGCCTATTCTGCAAGTCCAGGGAGAGAGGTGGACCTCTGGGTAGCTTGCTGGGGTCAGAGGCCCCTAGGTGGAGGGCCAGGGGGCACCCTGGGGCCTATCTTGCAAGTCCAGGGAGTAAGGTAGACCCCTGGGTAGCTTGCTGGGGTACGAGGCCCCTAGGTGGAGGGCCAGGGGGCACCCTGGGGCCTCTACTGCAAGTCCAGGGAGAGAGGTGGACCCCTGGGTAGCTTGCTGGGGTCAGAGGCCCCTAGGTGGAGGGCCAGGGGGCACCCTGAGGCCTCTACTGCAAGTCCAGGGAGAGATGTGGACCCCTGGGTAGCTTGCTGGGGTCTGAAGCCCAAAGGTGGAGAGCCAGAGGGCACCCTGGGGCCTCTACTGCAAGTCTAGGGAGAGAGGTGGACCCATGGGTAGCTAGCTGGGGTAAGAGGCCCCTAAGTGGAGGGCCAGGGGGCACCCTGGGGCCTCTATTGCAAGTCCAGGGAGAGAGGTGGACCCCTGGGTAGTTTGCTGGGGTCAGAGGCCCCTAGGCGGAGGGACAGGGGGCTTCCTGGGGCCTCTACTGCAAGTCCAGGGAGAAAGGTGTACCCCAGGGTAGCTTGCTAGGGTCAGAGGCCCCTAGGTGGAGGTCAAGGGGGCACCCTGGGGCCTTTACTGCAATCCCAGGGAGAGTTGTGGACCCTTGTGTAGCTTGCTGGGGTCAGAGGCCCCTTGGTGGAGGGTCAGGGGGCACCCTGGGGCGTATTCTGCAAGTCCAGGGAGAGAGGTGGACCTCTGGGTAGCTTGCTGGGGTCAGAGGCCCCTAGGTGGAGGGCCAGAGGGCACCCTGGGGCCTATCCTGCAAGTCCAGGGAGAGAGGTGGACCCCTGGGTAGCTTGCTGGGGTACGAGGCCCTTAGGTGGAGGGCCAGGGGGCACCCTGGTGGCTCTACTGCAAGTCCAGGGAGAGAGGTGGACCCCTGGGTAGCTTGCTGGGGTCAGAGGCCCCTAGGTGGAGGGCCAGGGGGCACCCTGGGGCCTCTACTGCAAGTCCAGGGAAAGAGGTGGACCTCTGGGTAGCTTGCTTGGGTCAGAGGCCTTTAGGTGGAGGGCCAGGGGGCACCCTGGGGCCTCTACTGCAAATCCAGGGAGAGAGGTTGACCCCTGGGTAGCTTGCTGTGGTCTGAAGCCCATAGGTGGAGGGCCAGGGGGTACCCTGGGGCCTATACTTCAAGTCCAGGGAGAGAGGTGGACCCTTGGGTAGCTTCCTAAGGTTAGAGGCCCCTAGGTGGAGGGCCAGAGGGCACCCTGGGGACTATCGTGCAAGTCCAGGGAGAGAGGTGGACCCCTGGGTAGCTTGCTGGGGTACAAGGCCTCTAGGTGGAGGGCCAGGGGGCACCCTGGGGCCTATCTTGCAAGTCCAGGGAGTAAGGTGGACCCCTGAGTAGCTTGCTGGGGTACGAGGCCCCTAGGTGGAGGGCCAGGGGGCACCCTGGGGCCTCTACTGCAAGTCCAGGGAGAGAGGTGGACCCCTGGGTAGCTTGCTGGGGTCTGAAGCCCACAGGTGGAGGGCCAGGGGGCACCCTGGGGCCTCTACTGCAAGTCTAGGGAGAGAGGTGGACCCATGGGTAGCTAGCTGGGGTAAGAGGCCCCTGAGTGGAGGGCCAGGGGGCACCCTGGGGCCTCTACTGCAAGTCCAGGGAGAGAGGTGGACCCCTGGGTAGTTTGCTGGGGTCAGAGGCCCCTAGGCGGAGGGAAAGTTGGCTTCCTGGGGCCTCTACTGCAAGTCCAGGGAGAAAGGTGGACCCCTGGGTAGCTTGCTAGGGTCAGAGGCCCCTAGGTGGAGGTCAAGGGGGCACCCTGGGGCCTTTACTGCAATCCCAGGGAGAGTTGTGGACCCTTGTGTAGCTTGCTGGGGTCAGAGGCCCCTTGGTGGAGGGTCAGGGGGCACCCTGGGGCCTCTACTGCAAATCCAGGGAGAGAGGTTGACCCCTGGGTAGCTTGCTGGGGTCTGAATCCCATAGGTGGAGGGCCAGGGGGTACCCTGGGGCCTATACTTCAAGTCCAGGGAGAGAGGTGGACCCTTGGGTAGCTTCCTAAGGTTAGAGGCCCCTAGGTGGAGGGCCAGAGGGCACCCTGGGGACTATCGTGCAAGTCCAGGGAGAGAGGTGGACCCCTGGGTAGCTTGCTGGGGTACAAGGCCTCTAGGTGGAGGGCCAGGGGGCACCCTGGGGCCTATCTTGCAAGTCCAGGGAGTAAGGTGGACCCCTGAGTAGCTTGCTGGGGTACGAGGCCCCTAGGTGGAGGGCCAGCGGGCACCCTGGGGCCTCTACTGCAAGTCCAGGGAGAGAGGTGGACCCCTGGGTAGCTTGCTGGGGTCTGAAGCCCATAGGTGGAGGGCCAGGGGGCACCCTGGGGCCTCTACTGCAAGTGTAGGGAGAAAGGTGGACCCATGGGTAGCTAGCTGGGGTAAGAGGCCCCTGAGTGGAGGGCCAGGGGGCACCCTGGGGCCTCTACTGCAAGTCCAGGGAGAGAGGTGGACCCCTGGGTAGTTTGCTGGGGTCAGAGGCCCCTAGGCGGAGGGAAAGTTGGCTTCCTGGGGCCTCTACTGCATGTCCAGTGAGAAAGGTGGACCCCTGGGTAGCTTGCTAGGGTCAGAGGCCCCTAGGTGGAGGTCAAGGGGGCACCCTGGGGCCTTTACTGCAATCCCAGGGAGAGTTGTGGACACTTGTGTAGCTTGCTGGGGTCAGAGGCCCCTTGGTGGAGGGTCAGGGGGCACCCTGGGGCCTATTCTGCAAGTCCAGGGAGAGAGGTGGACCTCTGGGTAGCTTGCTGGGGTCAGAGGCCCCTGGGTGGAGGGCCAGGGGGCACCCTGGGGCCTATCCTGCAAGTCCAGGGAGAGAAGTGGACCCCTGGGTAGCTTGCTGGGGTACGAGGCCCATAGGTGGAGGGCCAGGGGGCACCCTGGGGCCTCTACTGCAAGTCCAGGGAGAGAGGTGGACCCCTGGGTAGCTTGCTGGGGTGAGAGGCCCCTAGGTGGAGGGCCAGGGGGCTTCCTGGGGCCTCTACTGCAAGTCCAGGGAAAGAGGTGGACCCCCGGGTAGCTTGCTGGGGTCAGAGGCCTCTAGGTAGAGGGCCAGGGGGCACCCTGGGGCCTCTACTGCAAGTCTAGGGAGAGAGGTGGACCCATGGGTAGCTAGCTGGGGTAAGAGGCCCCTAAGTGGAGGGCCAGGGGGCACCCTGGGGCCTCTCCTGCAAGTCCAGGGAGAGAGGTGGACCCCTGGGTAGCTTGCTGGGGTCTGCAGCCCATAGGTGGAGGGCCAGGGGGTACCCTGGGGCCTCTACTTCAAGTCCAGGGAGAGAGGTGGACCCTTGGGTAGCTTCCTAAGGTTAGAGGCCCCTAGGTGGAGGGCCAGAGGGCACCCTGGGGACTATCGTGCAAGTCCAGGGAGAGAGGTGGACCCCTGGGTAGCTTGCTGGGGTACAAGGCCTCTAGGTGGAGGGCCAGGGGGCACGCTGGGGCCTATCTTGCAAGTCCAGGGAGTAAGTTGGACCCCTGAGTAGCTTGCTGGGGTACAAGGCCCCTAGGTGGAGGGCCAGGGGGCACCCTGGGGCCGCTACTGCAAGTCCAGGGAGACAGGTGGACCCCTGGGTAGCTTGCTGGGGTCTGAAGCCCATAGGTGGAGGGCCAGGGGGCACCCTGGGGCCTCTACTGCAAGTCTAGGGAGAGAGGTGGACCCATGGGTAGCTAGCTGGGGTAAGAGGCCCCTAAGTGGAGGGCCAGGGGGCACCCTGGGGCCTCTACTGCAAGTCCAGGGATAAAGGTGGACCCCTGGGTAGCTTGCTAGGGTCAGAGGCCCCTAGGTGGAGGTCAAGGGGGCACCCTGGGGCCTTTACTGCAATCCCAGGGAGAGTTGTTGTCCCTTGTGTAGCTTGCTGGGGTCAGAGGCCCCTTGGTGGAGGGTCAGGGGGCACCCTGGGGCCTATTCTGCAAGTCCAGGGAGAGAGGTGGACCTCTGGGTAGCTTGCTGGGGTCAGGGGCCCCTAGGTGGAGGGCCAGGGGGCACCCTGGGGCCTATCCTAAAAGTCCAGGGAGAGAGGTGGACCCCTGGGTAGCTAGCTGGGGTACGAGGCCCCTAGGTGGAGGGCCAGGGGGCACCCTGGGGCCTCTACTGCAAGTCCAGGGGGAGAGGTGGACCCCTGGGTAGCTTGCTGGGGTCAGAGGCCCCTAGGTGGAGGGCCAGGGGGCACCCAAGGGCCTCTACTGCAAGTCTAGGGAAAGAGGTGGACCCCTAGGTAGCTTGCTGGGGTCAGAGGCCTCTAGGTGGAGGGCCAGGGGGCACCCTGGGGCCTCTACTGCAAGTCCAGGGAGAGAGGTGGACCCCTGGGTAGCTTGCTGGGGTCTGAAGCCCATAGGTGGAGGGCCAGAGGGTACCCCGGGGCCTATACTTCAAGTCCAGGGAGAGAGGTTTACCCTTGGGTAGCTTCCTAAGGTTAGAGGCCCCTAAGTGGAGGGCCAGAGGGCACCCTGGGGACTATCGTGCAAGTCCAGGGAGAGAGGTGGACCCCTGGGTAGCTTGCTGGGGTACAAGGCCTCTAGGTGGAGGGCCAGGGGGCACCCTGGGGCCTCTACTGCAAGGCCAGGGAGAGAGGTGGACCCCTTGGTAGCTTGCTTGGGTCAGAGACCCCTAGGTGGAGGGCCAGGGGGCACCTTGGGGCCTCTACTTCAAGTCCAGGGAGAGAGGTTTACCCTTGGGTAGCTTCCTAAGGTTAGAGGCCCCTAGGTGGAGGGCCAAAGGGCACCCAGGGGACTATCGTGCAAGTCCAGGGAGAGAGGTGGACCCCTGGGTAGCTCGCTGGGGTACAAGGCCTCTAGGTGGAGGGCCAGGGGGCACCCTGGGGCCTCTACTGCAAGGCCAGGGAGAGAGGTGGACCCCTTGGTAGCTTGCTTGGGTCAGAGACCCCTAGGTGGAGGGCCAGGGGGCACCTTGGGGCCTCTACTGCAAGTCTAGGGAGAGAGGTGGACCCATGGGTACCTAGCTGGGGTAAGAGGCCCCTAAGTGGAGGGCAAGGGGGCACCCTGGGGCCTCTACTGCAAGTCCAGGGAGAGAGGTGGACGCCTGGGTAGTTTGCTGGGGTCAGAGGCCCCAAGGCGGAGGGACAGGGGGCTTCCTGGGGCCTCTACTGCAAGTCCAGGGAGAGAGGTGGACCCCTGGGTAGCTTGCTTTGGTCAGAGGCCTCTAGGTGGAGGGCCAAGGGGCACCCTGGGGCCTATACTGCAAGTCCGAGGAGAGAGGTGGACCCCTGGGTAGCTTGCTGGGGTCTGTAGCCCATAGGTGGAGGTCCAGGGGGTACCCTGGGGCCTATACTGCAAGTCCAGGGAGAGAGGTGGACCCCTGGGTAGCTTCCTAAGGTCAGAGGCCTCTAGGTGGAGGGCCAGGGGGCACCCTGGGGCCTATCCTGCAATTCCAGGGAGAGAGGTGGACCCCTGGGTAGCTTGCTGGGGTACGAGGCCCCTAGGTGGAGGGCCAGGGGGCACCCTGGGGCCTCTACTGCAAGTCCAGGGAGAGAAGTGGACCCCTGGGTAGCTTCCTAAGGTCAGAGGCCCCTAGGTGGAGGGCCAGGGGGCACCCTGGGGTCTATCCTGCAAGTCCAGGGAGAGAGGTGGACCCCTGGGTAGCTTGCTGGGGTACGAGTCCCCTAGGTGGAGGGCCAGGGGGCACCCTGGGGCCTCTACTGCAAGTCCAGGGAGAGAGGTGGACCCCTGGGTAGCTTGCTGGGGTCTGAAGCCCATAGGTGGAGGGCCAGGGGGTACCCCTGGGCCTATACTTCAAGTCCAGGGAGAGAAGTGGACCCTTGGGTAGCTTCCTAAGGTTAGAGGCCCCTAGGTGGAGGCCCAGAGGGCACCCTGGGGACTATCGTGCAAGTCCAGGGAGAGAGGTTGACCCCTGGGTAGCTTGCTGGGGTACAAGGCCTCTAGGTGGAGGGCCAGGGGGCACCCTGGGGCCTCTACTGCAAGGCCAGGGAGAGAGGTGGACCCCTTGGTAGCTTGCTTGGGTCAGAGACCCCTAGGTGGAGGGCCAGGGGGCACCTTGGGGCCTCTACTTCAAGTCCAGGGAGAGAGGTGGACCCTTGGGTAGCTTCCTAATGTTAGAGGCCCTTAGGTGGAGGGCCAGAGGGCACCCAGGGGACTATCGTGCAAGTCCAGGGAGAGAGGTGGACCCCTGGGTAGCTTGCTGGGGTACAAGGCCTCTAGGTGGAGGGCCAGGGGCACCCTGGGGCCTCTACTGCAAGGCCAGGGAGAGAGGTGGACCCCTGGGTAGCTTGCTGGGGTCAGAGGCCTCTAGGTGGAGGGCCAAGGGGCACCCTGGGGCCTATACTGCAAGTCCAGGGAGAGAGGTGGACCCCTGGGTAGCTTGCTGGGGTCTGTAGCCCATAGGTGGAGGGCCAGGGGGTACCCTGGGGCCTATACTGCAAGTCCAGGGAGAGAGGTGGACCCCTGGGTAGCTTCCTAAGGTCAGAGGCCTCTAGGTGGAGGGCCAGGGGTCACCCTGGGGCCTATCCTGCAAGTCCAGGGAGAGAGGTGGACCCGTGGGTAGCTTGCTGGGGCACGAGGCCCCTAGGTGGAGGGCCAGGGGGCACCCTGGGGCCACTACTGCAAGTCCAGGGAGAGAGGTGGACCCCTGGGTAGCTTCCTAAGGTCAGAGGCCCCTAGGTGGAGGGCCAGGGGGCACCCTGGGGCCTATCCTGCAAGTCCAGGGAGAGAGGTGGACCCCTGGGTAGCTTGCTGGGGTACGAGTCCCCTAGGTGGAGGGCCAGGGGGCACCCTGGGGCCTCTACTGCAAGCCCAGGGAGAGAGGTGGACCCCTGGGTAGCTTCCTGGGGTCAGAGTCCCCTAGGTGGAGGGTCAGGAGGTACCCTAGGGCCTCTACTGCATGTCCAGGGAGAGAGGTGGACCCCTGGGTAGCTTGCTGGGGTCAGAGGCAACTAGGTGGAGGGCCAGGGGGCACCCTAGGGTCTACACTGCAAGTCCAGGGAGAGAGGTGGACCCCTGGGTAGCTTCCTAAGGTCAGAGGCCCCTAGGTGGAGGGCCAGGGGGCACCCTGGGGCCTCTACTGCAAGTCCAGGGAGAGAGGTGGACCCATGGGTAGCTAGCTGGGGTAAGAGGCCCCTAAGTGGAGGGCCAGGGGGCACCCTGGGGCCTCTACTGCAAGTCCAGGGAGAGAGGTGGACCCTTGGGTAGCTTCCTAAGGTTAGAGGCCCCTAGGTGGAGGGCCAGAGGGCACCCTGGGGACTATCGTGCAAGTCCAGGGAGAGAGGTGGACCCCTGGGTAGCTTGCTGGGGTACAAGGCCTCTAGGTGGAGGGCCAGGGGGCACCCTGGGGCCTCTACTGCAAGGCCAGGGAGAGAGGTGGACCCCTTGGTAGCTTGCTTGGGTCAGAGACCCCTAGGTGGAGGGCCAGGGGGCACCTTGGGGCCTCTACTGCAAGTCTAGGTAGAGAGGTGGACCCATGGGTAGCTAGATGGGGTAAGAGGCCCCTAAGTGGAGGGCAAGGGGGCACCCTGGGGCCTCTACTGCAAGTCCAGGGAGAGAGGTGGACCCCTGGGTATTTTGCTGGGGTCAGAGGCCCCAAGGCGGAGGGACAGGGGGCTTCCTGGGGCCTCTACTGCAAGTCCAGGGAGAGAGGTGGACCCCTGTGTAGCTTGCTGGGGTCAGAAGCCTCTAGGTGGAGGGCCAAGGGGCACCCTGGAGCCTATACTGCAAGTCCAGGGAGAGAGGTGGACCCCTGGGTAGCTTGCTGGGGTCTGTAGCCCATAGGTGGAGGTCCAGGGGGTACCCTGGGGCCTATACTGCAAGTCCAGGGAGAGAGGTGGACCCCTGGGTAGCTTCCTAATGTCAGAGGCCCCTAGGTGGAGGGCCAGGGGGCACCCTGGGGCCTATCCTGCAAGTCCAGGGAGAGAGGTGGACCCCTGGGTAGCTTGCTGGGGTACGAGGCCCCTAGGTGGAGGGCCAGGGGGCACCCTGGGGCCTCTACTGCAAGTCCAGGGAGAGAGGTGGACCCCTGGGTAGCTTCCTAAGGTCAGAGGCCCCTAAGTGGAGGGCCAGGGGGCACCCTGGGGCCTATCCTGCAAGTCCAGGGAGAGAGGTGGACCCCTGGGTAGCTTGCTGGGGTACGAGACCCCTAGGTGGAGGGCCAGGGGGCACCCTGGGGCCTCTACTGCAAGTCCAGGGAGAGAGGTGGACCCCTGGGTAGCTTCCTGGGGTCAGAGTCCCCTAGGTGGAGGGTCAGGAGGTACCCTAGGGCCTCTACTGCAAGTCCAGGGAGAGAGGTGGACCCCTGGGTAGCTTGCTGGGGTCAGAGGCAAATAGGTGGAGGGCCAGGGGGCACCCTAGGGTCTATACTGCAAGTCCAGGGAGAGAGGTGGACCCCTGGGTAGCTTCCTAAGGTCAGAGGCCCCTAGGTGGAGGGCCAGGGGGCACCCTGGGGCCTATCCTGCAAATCCAGGGAGAGATGTGGACCCCTGGGTAGCTTGCTGGGGTACGAGGCCACTAGGTGGAGGGCCAGGGGGCACCCTGGGGCCTCTACTGCAAGTCTAGGGAGAGAGGAGGACCCCTGGGTAGCTTGCTGGGGTCAGAGGCAACTAGGTGGAGGGACAGGGGTACCCTGGGGCCTAGACTGCAAGTCCAGGGAGAGAGGTGGACCCCTGGGTAGCTTCCTGAGGTCAAAGGCCCCTAGGTGGAGGGCCAGGGGGCACCCTGGGGCCTATCCTGCAAGTCCAAGGAGAGAGGTGGACCCCTGGGTTGCTTGCTGGGGTACAAGGCCCCTAGTTGGAGGTCAAGGGGGCACCCTGGGACCTTTACTGCAATCCCAGGGAGAGTTGTGGTCCCTTGTGTAGCTTGCTGGGGTCAGAGGCCCCTTGGTGGAGGGTCAGGGGGCACCCTGGGGCCTATTCTGCAAGTCCAGGGAGAGAGGTGGACCTCTGGGTAGCTTGCTGGGGTCAGAGGCCCCTAGGTGGAGGGCCAGGGGGCACCCTGGGGCCTATCCTGCAAGTCCAGGGAGAGAGGTGGACCCCTGGGTAGCTTGCTGGGGTACGAGGCCCATAGGTGGAGGGCCAGGGGGCACCCTGGGGCCTCTACTGCAAGTCCAGGGAGAGAGGTGGACCCCTGGGTAGCTTGCTGGGGTCAGAGACCCCTAGGTGGAGGGCCAGGGGGCACCCTGGGGCCTCTACTGCAAGACCAGGGAAAGAGGTTGACCCCTGGGTAGCTTGCTGGGGTCAGAGGCCTCTAGGTGGAGGGCCAGGGGGCACCCTGGGGCCTCTACTGCAAGTCTAGGGAGAGAGGTGGACCCATGTGTAGCTAGCTGGGGTAAGAGGCCCCTAAGTGGAGGGCCAGGGGGCACCCTGGGGCCTCTACTGCAAGTCCAGGGAGAGAGGTGGACCCCTGGGTAGCTTGCTGGGGTACGAGGCCCCTATGTGGAGGGCCAGGGGGCACCCTGGGGCCTCTACTGCAAGTCCAGGGAGAGAGGAGGACCCCTGGGTAGCTTGCTGGGGTCAGAGGCAACTAGGTGGAGGGACAGGGGTACCCTGGGGCCTAGACTGCAAGTCCAGGGAGAGAGGTGGACCCCTGCGTAGCTTCCTGAGGTCAAAGGCCCCTAGGTGGAGGGCCAGGGGGCACCCTGGGGCCTATCCTGCAAGTCCAAGGAGAGAGGTGGACCGCTGGGTTGCTTGCTGGGGTACGAGGCCCCTAGTTGGAGGGCCAGGGGGCACCCTGGGGCCTCTACTGCAAGCCCAGGGAGAGAGGTGGACCCCTGGTTAGCTTGCTGGGGTCGGAAGCCCCTTGGTCTATGGCAGGGGGCACCCTGGGGCCTATACTGCAAGTCCAGTGAGAGAGGTGGACCCATGTGTAGCTTACTGGGGTCAGAGGCCCCTAGGTGGAGGGCCAGGGGCTTCCTGGGGCCTCTACTGCAAGTCCAGGGAGAGAGGTGGACCCCTGGGTAGCTTGCTGGTGTCAGAGGCAACTAGGTGGAGGGACAGGGGGTACCCTGGGGCCTATACTGCAAGTCCAGGGAGAGAGGTGGACCCCTGGGTATTTCCTGAGGTCAGAGGCCCCTAGGTGGAGGGCCAGGGGGCACCCTGGGGCCTATCCTGCAAGTCCAAGGAGAGAGGTGGACCCCTGGGTAGCTTGCTGGGGTCTGAAGCCCAAAGGTGGAGGGCCAGAGGGCACCCTGGGGCCTCTACTGCAAGTCTAGGGAGAGAGGTGGACCCATGGGCAGCTAGCTGGGGTAAGAGGCCCCTAAGTGGAGGGCCAGGGGGCACCCTGGGGCCTCTATTGCAAGTCCAGGGAGAGAGGTGGACCCCTGGGTAGTTTGCTGGGGTCAGAGGCCCCTAGGCGGAGGGACAGGGGGCTTCCTGGGGCCTCTACTGCAAGTCCAGGGAGAAAGGTGTACCCCTGGGTAGCTTGCTAGGGTCAGAGGCCCCTAGGTGGAGGTCAAGGGGGCACCCTGGGGCCTTTACTGCAATCCCAGGGAGAGTTGTGGACCCTTGTGTAGCTTGCTGGGGTCAGAGGCCCCTTGGTGGAGGGTCAGGGGGCACCCTGGGGCGTATTCTGCAAGTCCAGGGAGAGAGGTGGACCTCTGGGTAGCTTGCTGGGGTCAGAGGCCCCTAGGTGGAGGGCCAGAGGGCACCCTGGGGCCTATCCTGCAAGTCCAGGGAGAGAGGTGGACCCCTGGGTAGCTTGCTGGGGTACAAGGCCCCTAGGTGGAGGGCCAGGGGGTACCCTGGGGCCTATCCTGCAAGTCCACGGAGAGTTGTGGACCCTTGTGTAGCTTGCTGGGGTCAGAGGCCCCTAGGTGGAGGGCCAGGGGGCACCCTGGGGCCTATCCTGCAAGTCCAGGGAGAGAGGTGGACCCCTGGGTAGCTTGCTGGGGTACGAGGCCCCTATGTGGAGGGCCAGGGGGCTCCCTGGGGCCTCTACTGCAAGTCCAGGGAGAGAGGTGGACCCCTGGGTAGCTTGCTGGGGTCAGAGGCCCCTAGGTGGAGGGCCAGGGGTCACCCTGGGGCCTCTACTGCAAGTCCAGGGAAAGAGGTGGACCCCTGGGTAGCTTGCTGGGGTCAGAGGCCTTTAGGTGTAGGGCCAGGGGGCACCCTGGGGCCTCTACTGCAAATCCAGGGAGAGAGGTGGACCCCTGGGTAGCTTGCTGGGGTCTGAAGCCCATTGGTGGAGGGCCAGGGGGTACCCTGGGGCCTATACTTCAAGTCCAGGGAGAGAGGTGGACCCTTGGGTAGCTTCCTAAGGTTAGAGGCCCC